>NW_024104658.1:0-392550 GCF_003945595.2 Pipra filicauda | reverse complement strand
CCACCATGGAAATCTCTGGTCAGACATGGCTCATGGACTGCAACAGACCACCATGGACCACCATGGACCACTGAAGTCTACAGTAGACCACCATGGAAATCTGTGGACTGCTGTAGACCACCATGAATCACCATGGATCATCATGCACCACCATGGACCACAGTGGTTAGTCATAGACTGCCGTGGACCACCACATAACACCGTGCATCACCACTGACCACCCCAGTTCTCCAGAGATCATTGTGGACCTCCATGGACTGCCATGGACCCCCACAGACCACCATGGACCACCATGGACTACCGTGGACTGTCATGGATCACCAAGGATGACCATAGGCCATTATGGACTGTCATGAACCACCATGGGTGGCCTCAGGCAGCTCTGGACCCCCACAGACCACTGCAGTATATCATAGGTGATCATGGACCTCCATGCACTGCTGTGAACTGCCATGGACCACCATGGACTGTCATGGACCGTCATGGACTGTCATGGACCACCAAAATCCAGCATAGATCATCATGAACCTCTGTGGACTGTTCCAGACCATCGGAGACTACCATGGACTTCCATGGACCACCACAGACTGCCATGGACCACTACGGATCACCAGGACCAGGGTGCACAGCCCTATGCAACGAAGCCTTGTCAGCTTCAAGGTGTGGGATGCCCCTAAAACGCAGCATGAAACTGTGGGACAGGGAAGGTGCGATGGAGTTAGAGAAACCCTAAAGCATGGTGAGCCCCAGCCCTACATCCCACAGGGAGCAGGCTGAGAGGACAGCGAGGGTAGTGGGCCCAGTGAGACCCCATCCCCACCTCGGCTCCTCTCCCCCTGTGGGCACTTGTGAGGGGACGCCCTGCTCTGACGAGAACTGGGGCAGCCACCCCCTGAGCCCTCTGGCTGTCTGAGTGTACAAGTGGGAGTGGGCACAGCCGGGCGGATTGTAGCTGGTGCTACTGGGTGTACGGGTGTGTGGTGTACAGTATGTGTATGATGGTGTGTGTGCAGTGTGTGTATGGGATGTGTGCAGTGCACGGTGTGTGCACAGTGTGTGTATGGGGTGTGTGTGCAGTGCATGGTGTGTGCGCAGTGTGTGTATGGGGTGTGTGTGCAGTGTGTGTATGGGGTGTGTGTGTAGTGTGTGTATGGGATGTGAGCAGTGCGTGGTGTGTGCGCAGTGTGTGTATGGGGGGGTGTGCAGTGTGTGTATGGGATGTGTGAAATGTGTGTATGGGGGTTGTGCAGTGTGTGTATGGGGGTTGTGCAGTGTGTGTATGGGGGGGTGTGCAGTGTGTGTATGGGATGTGTGAAATGTGTGTATGGGGGTTGTGCAGTGTGTGTATGGGGTGTGTGCAGTGTGTGTATGGGGGGGTGTGCAGTGTGTGTATGGGGGTTGTGCAGTGTGTGTATGGGGGTTGTGCAGTGTGTGTATGGGGTGTGTGCAGTGTGTGTATGGGGGTGTGCAGTGTGTGTATGGGGGTTGTGCAGTGTGTGTATGGGGTGTGTGCGCAGTACACGGTGTGTGTGCAGTGCACAGTGTGTGTGCAGTGTGCGTATGGGATGTGTGAAATGTGTGTATGGGGGTTGTGCAGTGTGTGTATGGGGGGGTGTGCAGTGTGTGTATGGGGTGTGTGCGCAGTGTGTGTGTGGGGTGTGTGCGCAGTGTGTGTATGGGGTGTGTGTGCAGTGCATGGTGTGTGCGCAGTGTGTGTATGGGGTGTGTGTGTAGTGTGTGTATGGGATGTGTGCAGTGCATGGTGTGTGCACAGTGTGTGTATGGGATGTGTGTGCAGTGCACAGTGTGTATGCAGTGTGTGTATGGGGTGTGTGCAGTGTGTGTATGGGGGTTGTGCAGTGTGTGTGTGGGGGTGTGCGCAGTGCACAGTGTGTGTGCAGTGTGTGTATGGGGGTTGTGCAGTGTGTGTAGGGGGGGTGTGCAGTGTGTGTAGGGGGGTTGTGCAGTGTGTATGGGGTGTGTGCGCAGTGCACAGTGTGTGTGCAGTGTGTGTATGGGGTGTGTGCAGTGTGTGTATGGGGGTTGTGCAGTGCGTGTATGGGGGGGTGTGCAGTGTGTGTATGGGGGTTGTGCAGTGTGTGTATGGGGTGTGTGCAGTGTGTGTATGGGGTGTGTGCAGTGTGTGTATGGGGGTTGTGCAGTGTGTGGGGGGGGTGTGCGCAGTGCACAGTGTGTGTGCAGTGTGTGTATGGGGGTTGTGCAGTGTGTGTATGGGGGGGTGTGCAGTGTGTGTATGGGGGTTGTGCAGTGTGTGTATGGGGTGTGTGTGCAGTGTGTGTATGGGGGTTGTGCAGTGTGTGTATGGGGTGTGTGCGCAGTGCACGGTGTGTGTGCAGTGTGTGTATGGGGGATGTGTGAGGTGTGTGTGGTGCACACTGTGTGCACAGTGTATGTGTGGTGGGTGTACGGTGTGTGCGGTGGGTGGGTGGTGCAGGATGTGCGCACGGTGCATGGCGTGTGTGCGGTGCACGGTGTGTGCGGTACCGAGGCGGTGCCCGGGCCCCCTCTGCTGGCTTGCACACGCACACACCGAGTGCCCCCGCACCCACACCCCCCCGCCAAGGGCACCCCACGCACCCCATCCCTCCCGCAGCGAGTCCCCCCCAACTTCTCCCGCTCTCCCTCCACCGCCTTTGCTTTTCTTCCACATATCTCTATTTTTGTTTCCAATTTCCCAGAGTCGTTCCTCCGCTGGCTGCGTCTCGCCCGCGGCAGGTCCTGCGGGAGCACCACCACCTCCCGGCAGAGCGGCCCGTGCTTGCTCCCTGACCGCTGCGCCCAGGGAGAGGACGGCACGAAGGCTTTTCCCACCCAGGCTGCTGCCAGTTCCTCTGTCCCCTCTTTGCTCCTGGGCCTGTGCCACCGGAGACTCGGAGATGCCACTGTGGCTCAGGACACGAGCCACAGGGCTGGGGGCACAGAATCTGCTACCATTAGAGCCCCATGAGCAGGGCTGATTTCACAGAGGTTGTGGTCTCCGGCGGGACCATCATCACCCCATCATGCCCAGCCTCACACTCCACAGGGAAGCTCTTCCAGACCCTTCCAGTTTCTCCTTTCGGTTATCTTTGCTGTCAGTCGGATTTCACTGTCCTTTGGCTCCGTGCTACGCTGGTCCGGGGTATTTATAGCCGGCAACCCAATCCCCCCGACTTGGGTTGTGCCGGGCTGGGTGAGCCGAGCTCCGTGACCCCGCGACGGGAAGGACGTGTCACTCACGGTGGGGACACCCGCAGCGGCACAGGCGGGGACAGTGAGAGGGGCTGTGATTCCCGGCAAGCCTAGTGGCACAGGGACCCGTACCGGGGCACCAGAGGGTGCCGTGCCTTGGCGCTGCTTTTCTCCGGTGGCCTGTCCCAAATCCCAGGAGAGGACAGCGACCCCCTGTCCGCCGCTCAGCGCAGCATCCCTCACGAGCCTGAGCCCCGCGGGACGTTGCAGGACCAGTGACACCCGCAAACGCCTGCAGGGTTCCCGTGAAGACCCCTGCGCTCCCCCTGCGCTCCCACACACAAGCATGCCGCCCTACATAGCTCTGAGCCATGGGGCAGTGGTTGGTAACACACACCCGCAATCCCCTCCAGCCTCTATCGCCCCCCACCCCCGCCCGATGGGAGCAGGCAGCAGGCTGGGAATGCGAGGAATGCACCGCAGGCATGCTGCCCCCGCCGAGCCCCCCTTACTCTACCGAGGCGCCCCTGCAAACAAACGCACGGAACCTCTGTGTCCCCCCGGGCGGGGGTCGCCCCATGGCAGCCCATGGCATCTCCTTAGATACTTCCCAAATTCCGGGAAGGACGGGCGACCCCGCTCTGCCCGAGTTATCCCAGCCCCATGGCGCCCTAGGGGCTTGCACGGGGTTCCCTGCCCCATAGTCACCCTTGACTCCAGAGCACTCCCCTGTGCTCCCCTCGCAGATGCCCACCCTCCTACCCCACAGGTTGGAGCCTTAAAACCCGCAGTGGTGACGTGCCCACTGCCCCAGTTCCCTGCCACCCCCTGGCCTCAGCCACCCCTGCCCCACCAGGCTGTGTGTCGCTGGGCAGCAGCACACCAGGTCGCTGTGGCAGAGGTCCCCACTTGCACCCTCCATTACTGGGGGGACCTCCTGGCTGCCAAGGATGTTTGGATCCCTAGGGCACCCAGGTTCTCCGGGTCCAATTCCCCAGTTGCCCCCCTGCATCCCAAATCCCCGGGTAGCTCTCCAACCACCTCCCCTGCCCCCCAGAGCAGATATCCACAAACAGGGATGTCCAACAAGGGAAGCGACCAGGTCCTGGGCAACTTCTCCCCAGAGCCTGACTCCTCTTGTACCCCATAGCCCAAGATGTCCCAAAAATCCGTTGTGGAGACACCCACACCCAGGATATCCCCTCCCTTTTCAGCTGGCTGTACCCCACACCCGTGTACCCCCTGCAGTGGAGACATCCCTCCCCAGGGCACCCCTTTGCCAATGCCCCATCACCCACATCCCCTGCACCCCATTGCCTCCCATAACCCTTGGGGATCCCCAGCATGGGACATCCCCTCCCCAATCCCCAGGCTGTGGGCCCCCCTAGAACCTGGATTATACCTGCTCCCTGAACCCAGGTACCTCACTTGCAGTCCCCCACCCACTGAGGACATTCCAAATCCTAATAGTCCCTCACCAACCCCCTTCCTGGACCCCCTAGATGGCACGCACCCCCTCCTCAATCCTTGCCCACTGGAAGCCCACTGGATCTCGGGACTCCTCTTCCTATCCCCCCACTGAGGACCCCTGAGCCCCTCCCCAACCCCTCCACCCAGAAGCCGAGCACCCCAGTCCCCTGCTCCAAACCGGTGTCCTCCAATTCCCCCTCACTGCACCCCATCGGAACTAAAGCACACCTCCCTCATTCCCCACCGAC
Source organism: Pipra filicauda (assembly GCF_003945595.2). Taxonomy (NCBI): domain Eukaryota; kingdom Metazoa; phylum Chordata; class Aves; order Passeriformes; family Pipridae; genus Pipra; species Pipra filicauda. The sequence goes on along the minus strand of NW_024104658.1, from coordinate 387,640 downwards.
TCGAGACATCTCGAACCCCGAACTCCGATCCCCCCTACCCACTTCCTCTCCCTGGCCTCCTAGAAGCCACGCACCCCCTCCTCAATCCCTGCCCAATTGGGGGCCGCTGAACCTGGGGACCCCGCTCCCTAACCCCGCGCTGGGACCCCATAGCTCTTCCCTGGAACCTGGAAGCCAGACTGCGAGCACCCGTCCACCTCCACCCCCCCCAGTCCCAATCAGTGCCCCCTCTCCACTCGCCCCTCCCCGCGGCCCCCCCTCTCCGGGGACACCGCCCCCCGCCCCGCCGCGGTGCCGCCCATCCCCGTGCCGTCCGGGGCCGGGCGGGGACCGGCGGCACCGCCCCCCCGGGAGAGGGCGGTCGGTGTCGGTCGGCGGGGCGGGGGCGCGGCGGGGGCTCCTGAGCGGCGGGCGGCGACCGGGGCGGAGGAGGCAGCGCGGCCCATGGCTCCGCCGCTGCCGCTGCCGCTGCCGGCGCTGCTGCTGCTGCTGCTGCTGCCGCCGGGACCGGCGAGCGGGGGGCGGCGACCGGCGACCCCCGCCGGGACGTCCGCCAACTTGACGGTGGCGGTGGTGCTGCCGGAGCGCAACGTGAGCTACGCGTGGGCTTGGCCGCGCGTGGGTCCCGCACTGAGCCTGGCGCTGGAAGCGCTGGAGAGGGGCGAGCCGCCGCTGCTGCCGCGGCCCTTCTCCGTGCGCGTCGAGTTCATGAGCTCGGAGCTGGAGGGCGCCTGCTCCGAGTACGTGGCACCGCTCAACGCCGTGGACCTGAAGCTCTACCACGACCCCGACGTGCTGTTCGGGCCGGGCTGCGTGTACCCCGCTGCGTCCGTGGGGCGATTCGCCTCGCACTGGCGGCTGCCGCTCATCACCGGCGGGGCGGTGGCCGCGGGCTTCAGCCGCAAGCGAGAGCATTACAGCACGACGGTGCGCACCGGGCCCTCAGCCCCCAAACTGGGCGCCTTCGTCTCCCACCTACACGCGCACTTCAACTGGAGCGCCCGCGCCGTGCTCCTCTACGTGGACCGCAAGACCGACGACCGACCCTACTACTTCACCGTCGAGGGGGTCTACCAGGAGCTGCAGGATGGCAACAACCTCACCGTCACCGTTCACATCTACTCCCCTGACGACGGCGGCCCCGACACCGCCGTCCACTTCATCAAAGCCAACGGGCGCGGTGCGTGGGGCAGCGCGGCTTGGGGTGGGGGTGGGGGGACACGACGACCCCGCGCGGGACAGGGCTGAGCGTCCGGGGACCGGGGGTGGGACGGGGATGGGAGAGTGGAGAGGGCTCCCTGTGGGGGATCTGCGCAGCGCTCGGAGAGGGGAGGAAAAATCCTCCCCTGGCTGGAAAAATCCTCCCCTGTGGGGCACAGCCAGGGGCTGAGGGTGCGGTGGGATCCGTGTGGGGCACGGGGGTGCAGTTGCACCCGTCTCGGCACATTAGGGGGAAGAATGGGCTGTGCAGCAAACAGAGGGTACAGCAAAGGGGTGGCGGTGCCATGGGGCCCATCTGGGGTGCAGTAGGGGACTAGGGTGCTGTGGGCAACATGTCAGCGTTAAAGGAGCAGTAGGACCCATCTGGGGCACAGAGAGGGGACAGAGATGCAGTGGGACTGACTGCTGTAGGGCACAGCAAGGGACTGGGAACACAGCGGGATCTGTATGGGGCACAACAAGGGGTCAGGGCTGCGGTGGGACCCATCTAGAGCATACCAAAGGGATTAGGGGGCTATTGAGATCCGTGTGGGGCACAGCAAGTGAATGGGGACACAGTGGGATTATGTGGGGTGCAGCAACAGTCCAAGGAGACAGTGGCACCTTTGTGGGACACCATGAGGCTCTGAGGAAACAGTGGGACCTGTGAGGCATGCAGTGAGGGGCCAAGGACAAAATAGGACCCATGTGGGGCACAGCAAGGAGCCAAGTACGCGGTGGGACCCATGTGGGGTGCAGGAGGGGATGGGCAGAGTGAGACCCATGGTGGGGCATGGCAAGGGGCCAAAGGGGCAGTGGGATTCCTGTGGAGCACAGGGAGGGGCTGGGAGCACAGTGAAACCCATGTGGGGCATGAGGATGGGCTGAGGGCACAGTGGGACCCATGTAGGGCACAGGGAGGGGTGGGCAAAGTGGATTGTATGTAGGGCAAAATGAAGAGTGAGCACATTCCGTCGCGGTGGGTTTGGAGGAGCAGCAGGACCTGTACAGGAAAGTGGCTTCACAGAGGAGAAGGCACAACCTGAGCCCCTCCAGGGCCAAACTCTGTGCCAGTGGAGAGACCAGGATGTGGCACAGGGAGGAGCACAGTGTCTCCCTCCCTGCCCCCCAGCTTGGTCAACCTTTACCATGGAACACATTCTGTGAAAGGCACCCTGCGGGGCCACCTACCCTCTGTGTTAGCAGGGCCCGCTGTCCCTGAGGGCAGGCGGGACCCAGGCACCTCCTCAGAAGCTGAAGGTGAGGGAATGGACGTGGCCGTCTGAAGGACAGCATCGGCTGAGGTTACGTGCCCAGATGGTGCCAACATGCCGAGGTGGTGGTGCCGTGCTCGGGCAGAGCCCCCCAGACTGGCACCTGGGCTGTGCCTGTCCCTGCAGTGCCCCTGGCATGGGGCTGGGATGGCCCCACCCTGCTGATGGAGGGATAAATCAATTTGGTGCCTTTTGAGTGCCCCAAGAGAGCAGCTATATTGGGAGCGGGAGGAAATGGAGGGGCTGACGGAGGCAGCTGGAGAGCAAGGGCGGCCTGATGCTCTTTCATTATTGATGAGCGGGGTGTATTGATCCCGGGGAGTCAGCCACTCCGCAGTGCTCCTTAATGGATTCTGAGATGCTGTGTCATTAAGAAGGACATCCAGCCAGGATAAGTGGAGCCAGATGGGCCAGTGGGAGACGTGTCTGAGGCTGTGCGGGACCAGGCTAGGGGCGTGTGTGTGGCGCTTTGGAGTGCTGGACTGGGTTCCCCTCAGGACTGAAGTTGGCGAGGCTGAGTCCATGGAGTGAGCACGCTGTGGTGGGCTGCAGGAGCTGAGTAGCCTGTGGCTGCTCCTCTGGGATGGAAGCTCCCTGTGTGTGCCAGCATCAGCCAAGGGGTGTGGAGCTTCTCGTGGGATGGGGGCAAAGAACTGCACGGGGGAAAAGGCTAGAATTAGCAATTCCTGCCAGTGTTTCCGGCTTGGTGCTGTAAATCACCACAGTGGGAATCGATCCCTCCTGGTGCAGGCAGGGGGTCGTGGCTGCTGGAGGAGGACACCGGGTGTGGGCAGAGACCTGAGGGCCCTCTGAGCTGGCATCATATTTTCACAGAATCACAGAAAGGCTTGAGTTGGAAGGGACCTTAAAGATCATTTAGTTCCAACTCCCTTGTTATAGGCAGGGATGTGGAAAGGGTCTGGGCCCCTCTGGCCACAGCCCAGAGATGGGGCCAGAGTGTGGGGCTGAGTGCTTGGCCCCACAGAGGTAGGTGCCCAGGGCTGCGAAGCTGATGTAAGTGTATGGGGCAGGAGAGGGAACCTGCAAGGCTGTCCCAGGGGTCCTGACCCCAGCATGGTGTGGTATAGAGTGGGAAAGCAGGGTCTTCAGTTGTAGTCATATCCATATCCATGCCCTGCAATGACACCATATCATCCCTCTTAGCGTCATCTTCCTTCTCCCAGGTGGTGGGCAGGAGTTTGGTAAACCTCTCCCGAGGAAAGCCACTTCCTTGCCCCACTGTGTGTCCCTAGCGCTGCTGATCCTCAACATTTGCAGGTCTAATGAAGGAGCAGGAGGGGTTGTGGGCGCGTCGCACTTCCAATTGCCCGTATCACCGGGGCCTGGGCGACGTGCAGGGGCCCACGTCTCTTATGCCATTTGCAAAAGTGCTGATATAATTAGAGCTGTGGTTGAGGGAATTAGCAGAGCATCTGCCTGCAAAAAGCCCAGGTCCCCTGCCTGGGGAGGTGGCTGGGTGCTGGAGGGGAGTGCGTTTGGTCCTCACCCCTGCAGTCCCCCCGGGCGTGCGACGGCCACCTGGCCAGGACGAGGGTCTCTGTTCTGCAGTGCCCTGTGCTGGTGGGGCTGCTTCAAACTGGGATTTGCTGTCTGAAACTGAGATTCACCCTCAATTTAGGGTTATCTTCTATCATGTAGGGGTCAAGCAGCATCCTGCTGCCTCACCTGCAAGCTCGTGGTCCTGCTCCTCTCCCGGGGCCTGGCACTCTGCCTTTCACACCACAGACACCCCTAAATAATTGCCAGGGGGCTGGATGTGCCCCAGCTTTGTAGGACCCTGTTCCTCTTGTCCTCTGTGAAACTAAGGCTGGCTTTGGCCATTTGCCCTTGGGGGGCTGTGTGCACCCACTGGGGTGCCACTGGCCATGCAGGAGGCTGCCAGCTGGAGGCAGCTGCCCAGGTCAGGGAGAGCCTAAAGCATTGACCCTTTCCTTCTGCATGGCTCCTGCAAACTGTCCCTGGGGAGCCGTTCAGGCGTCATCTATCCCCTTGCTTGGTGGCCTTTGACCAGGCAGGCTTTCGCTGCCGCCGCGGGGGCTGGCTGCCTGCAGCGTCCCACTATCTACCACCAGCTGTTGTGGCTCACCAGTCCGTGTGGCTGCTTTTTCCTGGCGCCTGCAATGGGATGGGGAGGGTCCCATGCTGTGTCCTTAGGGGGGGACCCCCAGGGTCTGCGTGCCAGGGAGGTGCTGAGCTGCCCATCCTGCATGAGAAGTTTGGGGACAGCACATTTCTGGGTTCAGGACTAGTGAAGTGGGGAAACTGAGACGGTTTATTTGAAGTATTGCAGCATTCAGAGGGAACCATTTCAAACTCTGGAACAGGCTTTTGCTCACACACAGCTCATGCTGCTGCAATTTCCCTCTCCCCCATGCCCAGGAGCAGCTCCCCACGTTGCTGTGGATTCTCTGTGCCCAAGGCGGCTGTGCTGGGTTTCTTCTCCCGCCCATGGGCTGCCTCACTGCCACCGTGGGTGACCCTGTCAGCCCCTGTCAGCCCTGCTGCCCCCATGGCTGGGTGCCTGCATGGCTAGGTGCCGTCCAGCAGCAGAGACCCCATCCCAGAGGAGCGGGGCTTCTTTGCTGTCCCCAGCCCCCCCCCCGTTACCCGGGTCCAGCCGGGGCGCTGGGCCCCTTGCAGAAAGGCTGTGCGCCGGGGCCAGCGCCCAAGCGTGACATTCCTCCGGCACCCGCCGCCGCCGCCTCCTCTGTTGCTCAATCCCGGGTTCCCAGCCAGGCTGGCTGGAGCGGGGCCCCGGTTTTCCGGGGGGAGGGAGGAGGCAGTGTCAGGATCCTCAGCAAGGGCATAGAGGGCCCCTGCTTGGGGGGGTTTTGGACACTCTCAGGCGCCCGTCCTTGCTGCCCGTGGTGCCCTGTGCCAGCCCCATACCGCCCCCACACAGCACCTGGGGGGGCATCCCATGGGGGCTGGCTGAGCCCTCAGCAGAGGCTGGGGGCTCACAGGGCGGCTTGACGGGGCCCAGGCACCCCCTTGCCGCGTGGGTCACACCAGCGAGATGCGATGCTCTGTTTCCAATTAGCGCCAGTGGCCGCAGAAGGTGCTGGAATCTGGGAACCTGCGCATTCCTGCCACACTGCCGGCCAGCCGAGAACCCAAACATGGGTTTGTCCATTCCACAGCCCAGGCTCCCCAGGGGCCTCTGGGCGCACGGCCCCACCGCCTCTCCCAGCCCCCCTGGTCCCCTGGCTGGGGCCGATGTGGAGCAGCCAGGACGCTGATGCCGGGGGGAGGCACCTCCTGTCTGGCTTTTACTGGAGCAGGGTGTGTGACGTCTGTGCCTGGGGCAGCCCCCTCATGTTTTGGAGCAAGTTTTCCCCTGTTCTCCTTTCTGCCCTCAGCCCAAGGTGACTGATGGGGCAAGAGTGGGTCAGTGCTAGCAAGGGCGGTGGGGCTGTCTGTGGGGCACAGGGAGGGGGTGAGCCGAGCACTGCCCCATCTGGCTACTCCACCCCCCCACTCACCCACCCTGCAGGCACCAAGTGCCCCCGGGGCTGCTCTGCCCCATCCCCCCAGAGGAAAGCATCCCACCCCATTGCTGGCTGTGTGCCCCAGGGTGCAGGGGGGTGTTACTGTCCCCCTGATCCCCCCTCCTCTCTCCGGCAGTGGTGTATCTCTGCGGGCCGCCGGAGATGCTGAGGCAGATCATGCAGCTGGCACAGCAGGAAAACCTCACCAATGGTGACTATGTCTTCTTCTACTTGGATGTCTTTGGGGAGAGCCTGCGGGGCGACTCTGCCCGTGACCCCTTCAAGCCCTGGCAACAGAGCCCGGGCCAGGATTCAGGGCTGCGCGAGGCTTTCCAGGTGAGATGTGCACACTGCCTGGGGACAGGGATCTCCCCAGCCTGGCCCCCGGTGTGTGAACCAGGGTGTTGTGCTCGGTTGCAGATGGTGCTGGTGATTACCTACTATGAGCCCCAAAACCCTGAGTACCAGCATTTCCAAACCCAGCTCATCCTGCGAGCTAAGCAGAAATTTGGAGTGCAGCTCAACTACTCTCTGGTGAGTGAGTCTGCTTGCATGATGGGGTGGTGAGGACCTTCCACATGGGTCTGAGGTACCTCTCCAGAATGCAGAGGGTGGAACATGGCCACAGGCAATGCTGGGGGGGGGCATCCCTGGTGGGAACAGCCATGGGCACTGCCATCCCTGCAAGGTGAATGTTGGTCCCAGTGTGGGGTTATGGGGCCATGGGTGGGTGCATGGTCCTGGTGTGGAGGTCCCAGGGCCAGGGTGCTCCTGTGTGCGTGGCTGTGGGTGTGCTCAGGTTCCCCCCACAGATGAACCTGGTGGCGGGGTGTTTCTATGATGGGATGCTGCTGTACGCCATGGTGCTGAACGAGACCCTGCGTGAGGGAGGCTCCAAGAAAAATGCCACCCACATCATCGAGAAGATGCGGGACCGCAAGTTCCAGGGTAACACTGGGACAGGGGCAGCTGGGCTGTGAGTGCTGTGGGGGTGGTGGAACCCTGTCCTATCTGGGTTTTGCTTCTCGCACAGGGGTGACGGGGCTTGTGAGCATGGACAGCAACAATGACCGGGACACTGACTTCAACCTATGGGCCATGAGCGACCCCAAGACTGGGAAGTACGAGGTGGGGGCCAGCACCGGTTTTCCCCCGGCTAGGGCAGGGATGGGATGCTGGGGTCTGGGGGGCCTCATCTCTCTCTGCTTTAGGTGGTGGGACACTACTCGGGTGTGGAGAAGCAAATTCACTGGCTGGGGCGACCCATCCCCTGGGTGAAGGGGGCTCCCCCCTTGGACAACCCTCCCTGTGTCTTTGATGTGGATGACCCCTCCTGTGATAAAAGTGGGTGTCCTGGGTCCCCACGTCCCTTGGGCCCCAGTGCCCTTCCTTGTGGCTGCGTACCAGTCTGGCCATCATGGCCAGTTGGACCACCCTGACATCCCCTCCTGTTTGCAGCCCCCCTCTCGATGCTGGCCATCGTGGCTTTGGGCACTGGCCTCACCTTCGTCATGTTTGGCATCTCCAGCTTCCTCATCTTCAGGTCAGCTGGGCCTGGGGGAGCCTCTGCCTGGGCACCAGGCACCTCTCAGTCTGCTGGGGGGGGCAGGCAGGGCAGGGGGATCTGACACCCATGTGTCCCTCAGGAAGCTGATGCTGGAGAAGGAGCTTGCCAGCATGCTCTGGAGGATCCGCTGGGATGAGCTGCAGTTTGGAAGTCCCGAGCGGTACCACAAGGCAGCAGGCAGCCGGCTCACCTTGTCCCTGGTGAGAGGTGCCAGCTCTGGGGCACAACCCTGCCCTTGTGCTGCCGTCCGTCCCTGCATGACACCCCTCCCTGTTGATTCCCTACATGACCCTCTGTTCCCTACAGAGCCAGAGCCCCACTGCACTCATCCTCTAAACAGCCCTTCATCCTTACATAACTCTCCATTCCCTAGTAGAGATGCACTCCATCCATCCCTGGCATGACCCTCCATCCCCTGCAGTCACTGTAGTTCCATCCCCTACACAGCCCTGAATCCCCTACAGAGCACCATACCTCATCAAGCTCCTGTGTTGCTCTCCATCCCCTCACAGACACACCTTATCCCTACACCCCTTCAGTGCACCCTCCATTCAGTCCTCACCCTCCCTACAGAGCATGCAGAACTTGCCCTGACCCTTTAGAGCCCATCCTGCACCATCCCCTGCACACCCTTGAGTGTTCCTGTCCTGCTGCGTTGGTGTCTGCTACCTTGCCACCCCAGGGTTCCCCTCCCTGATCCCCTCCTTCACACAGCGTGGCTCCAGCTATGGCTCCCTGATGACTACCCATGGCAAGTACCAGATCTTCGCCAACACCGGCCACTTCAAGGTCAGTGCAGCAGGTGGGAACCCCTCCCCCTGAAATGCCCCAGCTCTGTTGGTGTGCTTGCCCTTGGCTGCACCCCCATCCCACAGGATGCTGGCACCTTCCTTGCCTCTGCAAATCCACTCAGCGGGCACTGACCTCTCTTCCTTCTCTCTCTTCCTTCTCAAACATCCCAGGGCAATGTGGTGGCCATTAAACACATCAATAAGAAGCGCATCGAGTTGACACGGCAGGTGCTCTTCGAGCTAAAACACGTAGGTTTGGGGTCTATGCTGGGGTGGGCAACCTGCTTGGGGGTGCAGGGACTGTTCCTGGGACTGGAGGAGGCTGGTGGGAGCAGCAGCCCATCTCCTCTAACCTCGAGACCCACTTGGCTCCACTTCCACCTGCAGATGCGCGACATCCAGTTCAACCACCTGACTCGCTTCATTGGGGCGTGCATCGACCCCCCCAACATCTGCATCATCACTGAGTACTGCCCACGGGGCAGCCTGCAGGTAGAGGGGCTTAGGGACGCCAGGGGTGACACTTAGACACTCCTTGTGACCTGGCTGGGCTGGGCACTGAGGACAGGGCTGTGGATACTGGTGGCCCTTAGCCCTACAAGGCTCGCAGCCGAGCTGCCCAAGCAGGTGTCAGAGGCTGGTGGAGGGGAGGGGGCGAATGCTGCAGACCCCACTGCAGCTGGGTGCTTGGTGAGACTGCTGCCACCATGCCCTGGGTGCTTGGTGGGGTCCACTCATTGTGCTACCCCAGGACGTCCTGGAGAACGAGAGCATCAACCTGGACTGGATGTTTCGCTACTCCCTCATCAATGACATTGTCAAGGTACCCAAGGGAGGGGCACAAGGGGCTGGGGGAGGTGCATGAGGGATGCCAACTTCACTGTGTCCATCTGTCCCAGGGAATGGCCTTCCTGCACAACAGCATCATCGGCCACCACGGCAGCCTCAAGTCATCCAACTGTGTGGTGGACAGTCGCTTTGTGCTGAAGATCACCGACTACGGACTGGCCAGCTTCCGCTCACCCAGCGACAATGAGGACACCCACGCGCTCTATGCCAGTGAGTGCCTGCTTGGGGGGATCACAGGGATGGGGTGGCCCTGCCTCACTGCTTCACGGCTGTGTCCCACCAGAGAAGCTGTGGACAGCCCCAGAGCTGCTGCAAAAGGGGCACCTGCCCACCCCGGGCATGCAGAAGGCTGATGTCTACAGCTTCGGCATCATCGTGCAGGAAGTTGCTCTGCGGAACGGCCCCTTCTACATTGAGGGCATGGACCTGAGCCCCAAAGGTGAGGGTGGGAGGTGGCTGTGGGGCAGTTCTGTCCCTGCTTTGCAGGGTCTGGTGCTCACCATCATCCACCCCCTGGCAGAGATCGTGCAGAAGGTGCGTAACAGCCAGAAACCATTCTTCCGCCCCTCCATCGACATTGGGGTGCACAGCGAGGAGCTGGCCGTGCTGATGGAGCGCTGCTGGGCGCAGGAGCCAGCCGAGCGCCCCGACTTCAGCCAAATCAAGATCTTCATCCGTAGATTCAACAAGTGGGTGGTTGGCGAGTGGGAAAGGTGGCCCGGGGCGGGAGTGGGGACGGCGATGGGGGTGGAGGTGGTTGGGGGGCACCTCTTCTGGCAGTGCCAGCTGCCTGCACTCTGGCAGGGAGGGAAGCACCAGCATCCTGGACAACTTGCTGTCGCGCATGGAGCAGTACGCCAACAACCTGGAGAAGCTGGTGGAGGAGCGGACACAGGCCTACCTGGAGGAGAAGCGCAAGGCGGAGAACCTCCTCTACCAGATTCTGCCCCAGTGAGAGGGGGAGACAAGGGAGCTTGTGGGTCTGGGGTTTGGCATGGGGTCAGCATGCACCCACTGCTGTGTGAGCATGGAGTCCCTTGCCAGCTCTCCATGCTGCTGTAGGGCAAAGGATGTGGGGGAACAGCGGGTTAGAAGTGGGAGCTCACCATCATCCCCTCTGGTCCCACCAGCTCTGTGGCGGAGCAGCTGAAGCGTGGGGAGACAGTACGGGCTGAGGCTTTTGACAGCGTCACCATCTACTTCAGTGACATTGTGGGCTTCACTGCCCTCTCGGCAGAGAGTACTCCCATGCAGGTGAGAGCAGGGCCTGGGGGGAAGCCACTCTCTGGAGCTGGTGGGGGTCTCACACCCTAGCAGTGCCATCACTGGGGTTGGGGGGCCATGCCTGCTCCGAGCCTCACACACACCCTTGCTCCATTCAGGTCGTGATGCTGCTGAACGATCTCTACACTTGCTTCGATGCCATCATTGATAACTTTGATGTCTACAAGGTGAGGGTGTGGGTGAGCCAGCACAGTCCCCCAGAGTGAGGCAGGCAGCAAGGAGCCCAGGTTCTACCTGCTCCCCCTTACCCCACAGGTGGAGACCATTGGGGATGCCTACATGGTGGTCTCGGGGCTGCCGGTGCGCAACGGGAAGCTGCACGCCCGTGAGATCGTCCGCATGGCCCTGGCCCTGCTCGAGGCTGTCAAAACCTTCAAGATCCGTCACCGTCCCAACGACCAGCTCCACCTGCGCATCGGCATCCACACTGGTGAGTCCCCGCACCTGCTGGCACTGCAGGCCATCCGCCTGCCCCGCAGTGTCCCTAAGTGTCCGTGTGCTGGCAGGTCCTGTGTGTGCTGGCGTGGTGGGTCTGAAGATGCCACGGTACTGCCTCTTTGGGGACACGGTGAACACTGCATCCCGCATGGAATCCAATGGCCAGGGTGAGCCACGGGGCTGGCAGCTGGGGTCCAGCACCTCAAGTTGTGTTCAGCTCCCTCACCCAGCCAAGTCTCTTTTTCCCCTCTGTGCTACCCAGCCCTAAAGATCCACGTCTCATCCACCACAAAGGAAGTCCTGGATGAGTTTGGCTGCTTTGATCTGGAGCTGCGTGGGGATGTGGAGATGAAGGTGAGGGCACAGGGATGCCAGGGGGGTGCCAGCCCTTCCTGCTGTATGGGACATGTGATGAGGGCATGGGTTCAGGCTGGGACCCTTTATTCCCCTCAATGCTGGGGATGACACCCAAGGAACAGTGCCAGGGGCAGGGAGGTCCTCACTGCCCTCTTCTCCCTCCCAGGGCAAGGGAAAGATGCGGACATATTGGCTGCTGGGCGAGAGGAAAGACCCCAAAGTCGTCTGAGCCCAGTGGCAGTGGCGGAGCCCCCAACCTCAGTGGGGCTGCCAGTGCCTTCCGGTGCCTTGACCCCCAGGACGCACCGGCACCCCCCTCACTGCATCCACCACCACCTCTGCAGCCCCCCTGCTTCAGCAGGGCCTGGGCAAGGTGGGGCAGCGGCCATGTCACCGTCTGCCCCCCCTCCATCAGCACCAGCAAAGCCCACCTTCCCCCACAGCCCCTTGGAGGGGGGGAACTGGCCCAGATCCAACCTTCATATCTCCCCCACCCTCTGAGGTCCTGCCATCCCTGCCCTCTCCCGTGTGGCTCAGCTGGCTCTGAGCTGGTCCGGGGCCTGGCTGCCCCGTAGGGCACTTTGCCGTCTCTTTTCAGTACCTGGCCCCCAGCAGAAGTTGTGCCCATGTCACCCTGTCCCTGGGGTGGGGGGAAATGGGGATTCCTGCCAAGACTGACTCCTTGGCCAGGTCAGGCTTCAATGCCGCAGCTCCCCCCCTCCCCAGTCTCCTCTTCTCCTGTATATAACCCTAGTGGGTCATGTAAATACCACCCCCTCCTCCCCCAGGTGTAAATATAGGACTCGCTGCAACTATTTTGTTGAAATACAAACTTCCCCAAATCCATCTGTTACCTGACCTCTGCTTCTCTCTGTTCTGGAGTGCCAATAAGGGACAGGGGCTGGGGGCACCCCAATATCGAACTCAGCCTTGGCTGGGGTCAGCTGCCTGGAGCATCCCTGAGCATCATATCCCGGGGCTCTGTCTGCGGCTGTAGGGTGGGGGGCCGGGCACGGGGGGCCGGGGCTGGGCAGCCGCAGCTGTTGAGGGCTCAGGCAGTGCTGGGAAGGCAGGGCTGCCGCAGCGGGGTTTGCTTTGGCGTGAGGGCTGCAGTGCGTTCCTCTGAGCTCATGCTCTGGCCGCCCTGCTGCCGCCTCTTACTGGAACACACCTGTGCCTGGGGACCGGGACGGCGGCTGCATGTCGTCCGCTGCGTGTGCCGGGAGGGGACATGTCCCAGTGGACGAGGCTGTGCCAAGGGCTCTCCCTTCATGCCCAAGGAGGGAGGCTTGGGGCCACAGCATGTTTTGGGTCAACAGTGACTTGCACCGGGGCTGGAGGGTTTCCCACTTGCTGCATGGCCCTGCGGGATTTGAGATCCCAGGGACACTGTGGTCCCCCTCCAAACATCCAGCCTGAAGACAGCCTTGGGGTGGCAAGGAGGCCGGGACCGGCCGTGTCCCCTTGCTTTTTAATCCTTGAAGGTCTGGGGCTCACTGCTCAATGGGTCGCAGGGGTGGGGTGGCCCTAGGTACACAGTGATGGGAGTGGAGAAGGTTGCATTCCTCTTGAAGGGAATGTTTCTGCTGAAGAGGGCAGTGACACCCTGGAGAGGAGAGAAGGGGAGAGGTCCCTGTCAGCAGCTGAGACCCCTGGGGTGCTGGCAGGGTGAGGTGCTGGGGGACTTACTGGTAGTCCACGGGCTTGCTCCAGCCAGAAGCTGGTTGGCTGCTCTGTCAAGTAGTTGTGGGGCTGCAAGTGGAAGCAGAGTGACAGTGGGCCGGAGGGACAGCACACTCAGGGGGACACAGGAGCCTTGCAGCCTCGCTGGGAGCTGCCACAAGCTGGGGGGTGGGGGAGGTGTCTCCTGCCTGTACCTGAGTGATGGATGGAGGTGTGGGCTGGAAGCCCCTGGCAGCGTAGTCCCGGTGCGTGGTGGAGACAGACTCCATGGGCTGCGGGTGGGGACGGATCTCCTCCTCCGTCTCCTTACTGCAGTCAGAGCAAACACCCCTCAGCCCTGGGGTACCCCCCACTCCATGTCCCCTCTGCCAGGGCACAGCCCCAAGGATGGGTGTCATGTAGGGGTGCAGGCTTGCCTGTATTTCTCGTAGAGCATGGATGCCAGTGTGGCCTTCCGCAGCCCTGCAGAGGGGAAAGTGCCATCAGCCCCCCCCAGCTGAGATTCCCTCAGTGCCTTTCTGGGGGGCACACGGCTGAGGGGGGCTCAGTCTCACCTTGCCGCAGCAGCAGGGCCCTGTGTGGCGGGCGGTAGGTGTCCGTGGTGGAGCTGTCGGTGAGCGAGGACAGGAACTGATGGAGTGGCAGTCCGTGGAAGCCGCGGTGGTGGGCGGAGTCCTCACTGCCTAGCTCCTGCCCCAGCCCAGAGTTCAGGGGGTCCACGACTTTCTAGAGATGGACAGTAGGGGCTGTGGAAGGGGGTGGGAACCCACCCCGCAGTGCCCCCCATGCCTGCTCCTGGCTTTTAGGCTTTTGATAGCCCCAGAGGCACAAGCTGCAAAAAGGGGTCACAGTCCTTCCAGCCAGCTCCCTGGGAACGCTGGAGCAGGGACACCTGCAGCTTGGGCAGGGCTGACCTCTCCTGCCTGGTGGAGGTCTGCTGACCTTGTATGGCTGTCCCAAGCTGAGGGGTGCCCAGACTGCCCTACACTGGGCAAGCTCTCTTATGACACTTGAACAAACCATGGGGTCCCCAGACTGTGGCACAGTTTGACCCATCAGGTGCCCCCCAAGCCTTGCTTGCCCCACATCTCTGTGATCAGCTGTGACATGGAACTCCTGCCCGCCAGCAGCAAGATCCCAGCTTCCCTCCCAAAGCCTCACTGTCACTCCCCACGTGCCTTCCCGTGCCTTTTGTGCTATTGAATTTCATCCCCTTTCTACCCACTGGGCTCAAGGTCATCTGGGAAGTCCTGGCTCAGCCAAGGGTGGCTATCTAAAGAGAGGGATCTACCCAGGAGCGGGGAGCATCACAGAATCAGCATGTGGGATACGGTAGGGCCGGTTGAGGGCCATTTTCCCTGATGGAGTTACCTCCCCCAGCCAGGTGCGGATCGGGCAGCCCCGTCGGGTCACTGGCTGGCTGGGCTGCTCTGCTGGCTTTGGTGGGGAGAGGGGCTCCACCGGCACCTCTTCGCGACACGTTCCCCACTTTCCAAGCCAGGGAGGCAGCTTGATCTCAGAGGGATCGTTCCCAGTCTCTCGGGCTGGCTCAGGGCTGGGCACGGGTGGCAGAGCCTCGGCAGGCGGCTCAGTGGGCATCTCCGGCACCTCGGCTATGTCCGACATCTCCTGGAGCCTCTTGGCGGTGGCTGTCAGTGGCTCCTCATGGCATGGAAGCTTCTCCATGGGCACATCCGGCAGGCGGATACCACCCTGGACCCTGCCCAGGCACGGTGACCTCTCCCCAGGGCATGTGGGACCCACATGGCCTGTCAGAGCTACCCTGGAGATGAGAGCAAACCCTGAGGAAAGGCAGCGGGGCACATCCTTCAGCCCCTCATTGCCCACCACATCTCCAGTCCCCATCAGCACGGGCAGGGTCCTGAGGCGAGGGACCCGGGGTCCCCTGCAGTGTCACCCCCACACTGGGACAAGGGACAAGGAGGGATTTCCCTCCATTTGGGGGACAGAAGCAATGCCTGCTGCTGGGTCTGCGCTCCGGAGGGGTCTCCCCCTCCACAGCTCCCTTCTGCCCGCTTGACCTCCTGCAGCAATATCCTTCCCGCTGTCTCCAGCCCGGGGCTCTGCCCCTCATATCCACCACCCTCCTCCCTTATCCCCCCCTGCTCCCCCCTAATGCCCCACAGGCCGTGCCCCCCAGCTCTCCCCCTCGGGGGTCACCCTAAGGGGTCTCTCAGTGCCCCCCCGTCCCCCTCCCGGCCGCACCCCCAGGGGGTGCCGGCTCCCGGCTCCATGGCGCGTGCGCGGGGGGCTGGAATGCGCGTCTCTCCATGGAGACGACGCGCGGCGGCCGCGTGCGCGCCTCCCATTGGCGGAGAGCACGGAAGGGGCGCGGCCAGAGCCCGTTATGGGTGGGGCCAAGAGGCGGGGTCGGATTGGGGAGGGGGCGTGGTCATGGAGAAGTGGGCGTGGTCAGGGATGGGGTGCGGGGGAGGGGGAGGGCAAGGAGGTATGGGGAGATGGTGCAGGGAGATGGGGGTGAGGAGGGATGAGGGTGCGGGAGGATGGGAGTGCAGGGGTCGGGGATGCAGGGGTGATGGGAGCCGGCGGTGTGGGGTCACGGGGGCGCAGGGGGGTTAGGAATTGGGGGAGATGCCATGCGGCGGTGCAGGGGGACGGGGGTGCGGGGGCACCGGAGTGCAAGGATGCAGAGATAAGGGGGTGCTGGGGGGGCGGGGAGCGTGTGGGGCACAAGGGTGCAGGGGAGTGGGAGGCGCAGGAGCACGGCCGTAGTCGCACTGCGAGGCTCAGTCTGTCCCCATCCCTGGAATCCATGTCCTCCCCCGTCCCAGTCTGTCCCGGTGCCCTGGACAGGGGAGCGCTATGCCTGGGCAGGACCAGCTCAGCCCCATTGTGGCGGCAGGAGAGACGTGCCCAGGGCTCCTGGGGACACGCTGCTGCCCACGGCTTGACCCAAGCGACCCCCAGCCCCCACACACGCCCACCCGCCCCAGGGACCCCCAACTGGCCCAGGGTGACGGGGCCGGACGTGCCCGGCGCCTGGCTGGGTGCAGCCGGCGTGGAGCAGCTGCCTCCCCTCGCCGCGAGCCCTCGCTGGGCCCCCGGCCCCATCCCTGCGGGGACCGAGCAGAAGAAGGGCCCTTTGATAGCGGGCGGCGAGGGCTGTTATTGCAGCGCTCTGCGGTGTGCGCCGGCGGGGCACCGCGGGCTCGGCGCTGGGGCCTCTGTTTTTCCTGGCTGGGAATGTGCCTGGCCCCTCTGGCCTCGGCCGGCCCTGTGGGGGCCCCCCACCGGGGACCGGCTCCTCCCTGCGGGCGCTCGGCCCCACGCCAGGCAGGGGCTCCTCCGAGCCCATCTGCTGTGCAGCTGCAGCGAGCAGGAGAGGCAGGAGGCATGGTCCGAACTCATCTCGTGCCTCCCCCATGCTGGGGCAACACCAGCCCTGCTGCCGCTGAAGAGGAGTGCCAGGATGTCCCCGAGGGCTGGGGGGTCGCTGTGAGGGTTCTAGGGTGAATACTGATGGTTCTGCCCCCACGCTCAGCCGCGGGCCCAGCACTGGCCCCTGCGGTGCACCCGTACTTCAGCTCGTACTGAAGGAATGGCAGCTTGGGCTCCCTGTCCCAGCTTGCACCCTGGGTGCTCTTCCCAGGAGCATCCCCAGGTTCCCCACCAGACACATGTGGGCTTGCCAAAAGCCTGGCCAGGCAGGGGGTGCCTGGGGGACACTGAAGAGACACTAACAGCACCACAGTACAGTGCAGGACAGGAACCCTAGCGATTCCAGCCCGGGGGGGTGCATTCACTGTGGGGCAGACCAAATCCCGGGGTGGCCAATGGGGCATCTCTGTGGGGTTGTGACCTGACAGCATCACCGTGGGGCAGCAGCCCTGGATCTGCTGGAGCACATCTGGCTGCCTCTTGCCGGCTGACACATCCCCCGCAGCCCCCCTGCCCAGCTCTTTTGGGAACTTGCGTCATTTGTGATCCTCCTCAGCTGAGGAACCAAAACAGCCGTTGGCCCTCATCCCCTCTGCCCTCCCCCCCTCAGCCCCATGGGGCTGTGACCACTGTCCTGCCCCGCAGCTGCTCGGGGACTGACAAAATAAACCTGGCACAGGAAGAAACACGATGGCAGGCGTCCAGCCCCTGACCTCGCGTGCCAGCACACGCCCTCAGCCCAGCACAGCATTCCCTGGAGGGCTGCTCCACATGAGTCCTGGGGGATCCCTGGCCCCTCTTCGGAGTCCCCACCTCCCCAGTGATACCCAGCCCCGATTTGGGGTACCCATCCCTCAGACAGAGTTATCCGTCGTCCAAGAGTGTGACCCCATCCTGCGCTGAGCTTTGGAGGCAGGAAGCACTACCCATCAACATTTTTAAGGCTCATTTACACCCCAAAAACATTCCCCATGCTATTCTGGGTGTGTATGTGTGGGAAGCGAACTAGGCTCTGCCACAGCCCCACGCGGTTCCCGAGGGGCCCCTGCCGCCAGCGCCACCGAGCCGGGGGATGAACAGAGCCACCATTCTCCCTGGCGGGCTGCGGTCCCCTGCACAGCGGCTGGCGGGGGCCCAGCCAGCCCTGGCGGTGGTGCCAGGTGGGCCATGCACCGCGCCAGCACCGGCCCCCGCCACTAAATATAGCCCCGGCGCCCGGCCATGGAGCAGCGGGAGCGGGAGGCACGCGGCAGGGAGCGGGCGGCCGCATGCGCGGAGCCCCCGCGTGCGCTCCCCTCGCCGGGTGGATGTGGACACGTGCAGGCACGAGACTGCGGCCAAGGGGTGTAAACACGTGTGCGTGTACAGTGCTGGCGGTGTTCTGCGTGTAGGGGAGCCTGGGGTGTGCAATGCAGTGAGTTTTCCATTGCAGTGCACACACAGGCAGTGCAGGGGGGGTACAGGGCTATGTGTACATGGAGGGGGCAGCAGGCCCGCCCACCACTCAGCCTATTCTGCCCTGCGCTCTGCTCAGGGCTATGAACCCCCTGGGAGCTCACAGTGAGGTCCCTCTAGGGTAAGGAGGAGTGAGTACATGTGCAGTTATCGCTTTTAGATCAATTAAATGCAATTAGCTGCTTTTGCAGAGCAGAGAAGCATCAGTGCCCAGTGTGAAGCTCTGGCAGGAACACAGTGGTGGTGGGGGTCACACTGAGGCAGGGTGAGGGCATTCAGGAGTGCAGGCACTGTGTGGTGGCAGTGGGTCTGGGCAGGTAGCACTGAGCATGGTGTGCTGCTGACAATCCTGGGATGTTCCCCAGTTTGGGGACACCCTTGTGGCACACAGCCTGCTCCCCCCAGCCCAGCACCAGGATAGGCCTTTTCCCAGTGGCATGTGGGCACTCCCTCAAATTCCTTTTGCTTCAACCATGGGGCTCCAGAGCATCTCTGGCATGGGCAGGTTGGCATGTGGGGAGCCCAGACCCTCTGCAAAAAACAGGGTAGCAACTCCCCACTGCCGCGACACCAGAGGCCAGCCCTGCCCAGGCCAGGCACCCCCACCCCTAAGAAACCCCCACGCCTAAGAAAGCCACCTGGACACGGAGCCACTGAAGCCACCACCAAGGAGATGCTTTATTGGGGGGTGGTGGGCAGTGGGGGGTCAGCCAGGGGGCCAGCCCATCTGCCGCCCCCCCAGGACATGGAGGTGCAGGTGGTAGACGGACTGGGCACCGTGCTTCCCGTCATTGATCACTGTCAGGAGAGGGACAGGAGTCAGGCCACCCCCTTGCGTGCCCAGGCCCCCAGGACCACCAGGGAGGGTCCTGCCCCATGGCACTGCAGGGGACACCAACTCACCGAGGCGGTAGCCGTCAGCCAGCCCCTCTGCCTGTGCTGTGCGTGCTGCCACCACCAGCAAGTGCCCCAGGAGCTGCAGGAGAGGAGAGCAGGAGGGTCAGCACTCAGTGACCACTACTGCCAATGTCCCAGGGACTCCCCTAGACTCACCTCGGTGTCTTGGGGACCCACACGGCTGATCCGGGGGATGGGGCGCTTGGGGATCACCAGGAAGTGGACAGGGGCTTGGGGGGCCACATCACGGAAGACCAGGCACTGCCAGGGGGTGCAGGGTGAGCCCCACACCCGTGGGTGCTGCCCCTTCCCCCGGTGGGGACACATGCCCTGCTACTTTGTCCCCACTACCTTGTCATCTTCATAGAGGATGGTGGCAGGGATGGTGCGGTCGATGATCTTGCTGAAGATGGTGGGCTGCCCGCCCGCCTCCTCGCCGGCCGCCGCTGCCCGCTGTGCCTTGCTCACCTCCCCATCCCTCCCGCTGGGCGCCGACACGCACCGCTGGGCCGGGAGGGCACACAGAGCTTAGGGCCCGTCCCCGAGCGGGAACGGGGACACCGCGGCCAGGGCGGGCAGGAGCACAGGGACCGGGGACATGCATACGAGAGTGATGGAAGGAGGGACGCACATGGGGTGATGGGGGACACGGCTGGGAGTGAAAGGGGAACACATGGGGATATATACATGCGCGGCTGCACGCCGGGATATGGGGGCGATGCATGTGGGGGTGGTGGGGCGCGTGATGGGGGAATGCACATGAGAGTGATTGGACTAATGCATGGGGGGTCATGGAGGGTGTGAGGGGGGGTGGTGGGGGTGCACGTGGGGACCGATGGGATACGTATAGGGGTCCTGAGGGCTGCACATGGGGTTGCTGCTCGTGTACGACCGGGGGATGCACAGGGGCTGACAGCGAGGTGCACACGAGGGTATCGCATATGGGGATAACGGGGGGCTGTGTCCGCGGGAGTGACGGGGGTCTGTGCCCACGGAGCTGACGGGGGGGGGCTCTGCCCACAGGGGTGCAGGCCGGGTCGGGGGTGGGTGCGCACGGTGACCCGAGGCCCCGTTCCGTGCCGTGGGGGTGCGCGAGTCGGCGCTCACGCCCGCCGCGGACCTTGCCCGAGGGCAGGAGCAGCGGCGAGCGTCGCGCTGGGCGGGGGCCCGGCCCGGTGCCCCTGTCCTCCCAGCCCATCCCGCTGTTTCTCCCACCCCGATGTGTCCCTCCTCCCCCGCGCCCACCTGCCCCACTCGCAGCGCGCCCCGCACCAGGCCCCGCGCCAGCACCGCCGCCATGGCCGCCGCTCCCGCCCTCCCCCGTCACTCACATCCCGGTCCCGCCCCACGCCCCTTAAAGCGCCCGCACCCGCCCGCGCCCACGCGTGACACGAAGGCGACCCCCGCGCCGCAGAGTCCCGGCGGGAGCCCTTTGAACGTGGACAGGGTCACTTCCTCCCTGGGGGGAGTCCCGACCGCGGGGATGCCGCCCGACCTCCCCTCCCTGTACGGGTGGGTGTTGTGACCACGCAGTTAAGGAGCCCGGGTGGGAGGCTGTGCCAGGCGGGTTTATTGGTGTTCAGAAGCCCATGCGTGGGCGCTTGCGGCGGGTCTGCGAGGCAGAAGAGAGCTGGCTCTGGGAGGAGGGGATGCAGAGCTGGCTGGCCTGGCTGCCAGGGAGCTCTGGTGGCTCAGGGGGCCCCTCGGCCCACACCGACAGGTAGTCCCGCAGCGTCTTCCGGCGCTCCTTGGGGATGCCGCGGCAGCGCAGGCTCTGCGAGGACAGCAGCGCTTCGTCGGGTGCCGGCGAGGCCGGGGGGCTGCCGTGTAGGGGGCTGCTGGCTGGGGGGGAGCTCTCCTGGGAGAGAACGTGTGGGCGGCTGGGGGAAAGCAGTAGGGGTCCTGCATCGCTGAGCTCGGACAGCTCCGACTGGTAGGTGAGGGAGGAGGTAAAACTGGCCGAGAGACTGCGCCGGCTCCGTGCTCGTTTCTGCCGCCGCCGCCGCTCCCGCAGAGCCCGCTGTCTCTGTGCCACACTGAAGCTAGTCCTGTCCTCCCACCACCGCTCCCAGTCCCCGGACCAGGCTGCTGTCAGACGGGTGCTCAGGAGGTCCGGACCCTCCTCTGGCTCCAGGGGCTGTGGCAGGGCAGGGGCCTGAAGGGACATGGGCTCCCAGCGCTGGATGTGGCCCCCTTCCCACATGACCTGGCGCAGCCACTGCCGCACTTGCCTCTGCAGGGCAGTGGGACCCATTGGCCCCTCCAGCTCTTTGCGGGTGAAGAGGCGCCTCTGGCTGAGGCTGGGGGGCAAGGAGCGCTGGGGGGGCTCCCTGCAGCCTCTGAAAAGAGCCCTCAACCAGCGGTGGTACTGCAGGGCTGCAGCTGGGCTGGGCACCGCTGGAGTGGGCTGGGGGCTGGCACAGGGCTCCTGGGGCAGTTCAGCTTCCTCTGGGGGTGCTGGTGTGCCTGTGTTCTCCTCTTCCCCCTCCTCCTCCTCGTTGATAATCACCTCCAGGTTGGACAAGTAGAACGTTTGCTCTTCCTCCTCACTGCCCAAGCCCAGTGGGCTGCTGGCTGGAGCCTCGAAGAGAGGGGAAGAGCCAGGGGCTGTTGTGGCCTCATCCCTCAAGGTGGGTGCAGGGGGACGCACTGCCTCGTGGGTCAGCCTCTGGCAGAAGACATCCCCAGCCTCGGAGAGCTGGAAAACCAGCATGGTCTCACAAGTCCCATCCTCTTGCAGCACGGCGGCCAGCCCTGCAGAGGCAGGAAAGACATTTTCACCAGGGTTCCAGTCCTGCGGTTCCTGCAGGGGCCTGGCCAGCAATTGGGGTTGCCTCCACTCCTCAGTGGGCACTTACTGCCAGATCCTGACCCGCACATCATTTTCTAGGTCA
Organism: Pipra filicauda; assembly: GCF_003945595.2. NCBI lineage: Eukaryota > Metazoa > Chordata > Aves > Passeriformes > Pipridae > Pipra > Pipra filicauda. Next base: position 366,022 of record NW_024104658.1, on the reverse strand, counting down.
TTAATCTCTTGCACAGGGTTGTTTGGGGCTTTGCTTTCACTTTGTCAGCCACCCTCCAGCCAGGCCATGACAAGGGCTACACTGCACCCTCCATTCCACTGCACTCCAGGTGGGCAGTGTGGGACACCCACCTGCAGCCGGGGCTCCGAGGCGCTGCTGGAGCAGGTGGTGGCGGTGTGGGAGTTGGGTGGGCAGGTGCTGCAGGCACCCAGCGATGCTATGCAGCTTCTGTGGAGCCCCTGCCAGCTGGCAGGCCGACTGGCTGCCCCCTGAGGAAACACACCCCAAAAACCGGGCAGTGAGCACTGATGCCAGGGCAGCAGCTGGTCCCAGCAGTGAGGAGGCTGGGACACAGGCACAGAGGAGCCAAGCCCTGCAGCACCCCTGGAGCTCCATCTCTCACCCCGGTATTGCAGCAGCAACAGTTCCTGGGTGCGGGATGCGCCGAGCAGCACCTTATGGGTCCTCCCAGGATCCCCTGGCATCAGGTGGGCAAAGAGTGGAGGGGCCTTCATCATGTGTGTCCACTTCAGCACAGGCACCAGTGGCAACCGCTCGTCCAGCACATACACGGAGAACTGGGGCAGAGCGTGCAGCTGAGCAGGGGCACACCCCAACAGCGACCCCCCTGCCCCACAGGCATTGGGAGAGCCAGCTGTGCTGGGTGTCTCTCCCAGCTGCCAGCTCTGGTGGGACTCACCTGGGTGGTGACAAGGTACTGTGAGGGGTGAGCCCTGCCCAGGTACATGGGCAGCACCACGCGCTCGCCCTGCTGGCAGCCAGCTTCCTCGCCCACCTTGAACAAGTCGAAGTGGCATTTCTTGGGGGCCTGCAGCAGCACAGCAGGGTGCAGTCAGCACTTTGGGCTGGGGAACTCTCTCCCCTGCCTGCCCCCAGCCCTGTGCCCACCCTCTCAGGCCCACCCTCCCAGCCTCACCCGGGCATCCAGGCACTGCAGGCCGGTGCGGTCAGCACAGCTCAGCACCCGTGGGTGGGCAGTGAAGTCGCTCCAGCGCCAGGGTGAATGGTCTCGAAAAAACATGGTCTGGGGGTCATGGCGGAGCTGCTGCAGCCTGCGGGGAGATGGCAGCGTCAGCAAAGGGAAGGGCTGCCCCTCTCACTTGGGCTCCCCGCCCCCTGAGACTCTGTTGTCTGCATGAGCTCCCAGCCAGCCCTGAGTGCCTCATCTCACCCTGTCTCGACGCTCCAGAGGTAGACGGTCCCACTCTGAGTGCAGACTGCCAGCTCCCCGGGAAGGTGAGGGCTGCAGGATCACAGAATCACAGAATATGCTGAGTTGGAAGGAGCCCACAAGGATCATCAAAGTCCAACTCCTGGCCCTGCACAGGACCATCCCCAAGGGTTACACCATGTGCCTGAGAGTATCATCCAAACGCTTCTAGAACTCTGTCAGGCTTAGTGCTGTGACCACTTCCCTGGGGAGCCTGTTTCAGTGCCCAACCACCCTCTGGGAGAAGAACCTTACTCTAGTATGAAAACTAAACCTGCCCTGACACAACTTCAGGCCATTCCCTTGGGTTCTGTCACTGGTCACCACAGAGGAGAGATGAGTGCCTGCCCCTCTTCTTCTCCTCATGAGGAAGTTGTAACTGCAATGAGGTCTCTCCTCAGTTTCCTCTTCTCCAGGCTGAACAGAACCAAATGCCCTCAGCCCCACAGCTCCTCATGTGGCATACCCTCAAGGCCCTTCACCATCTTCACTGCCCTCCTTTGGACGCTCATTAAAAACCTGGCACGGCATCACCCCCACAGGGAGCAGGGCAGCACCAGCAAAGCCCTGTCCTGCAGCACATACCTGACAGTGAGGCAGGAGGCAGGCACATCTGTACGGATGACCTGCAGTGGGGTGGGAGCTGTCCCTGTCCTGCCTGGCACCCTCCAAACTCCGCAGTGGTAGTCTGAGCGGACTCCAATGAAATCTGTCAGGCAGAAGGAGATGGCACATGAGCTGGCAGCATCCCGGGGGCTCCCTGTCACCCCTTCACCCCAAGTCCTGCCTGTCCCAGGGCTCGCTCACCTTCCCCATCCACTCGGGCTGCAGCCACCTGCCAGATGCGCCCGCTGAGTTCAAACTGCGCCGGGGAGCCTCGGGCACGGGGCAGCTCCTCCAGCGCCATGTCCTGGAAAACTGGGATGCCAGCTAAGGGCAGTACAACATGACCCTCCTTCCCTTCCCTCCCCTCCCCAGGGACACCCCATGGAAAGGATACAGAGGTGGTTCATGGCCTGCCCTCCGGGGTACACCAGGCAGCCAGTACATGACCCTGTGTCACCGGGGGGCAGCCAGGCCAGTGCCCCCCCTGTGAGGCTGTCATTGAAGAGCAGGTCAGACCACTGCAGCAGCAGCTCCTCGTGCAGGCAGTCCGCCAGCAGCCCCAGCGGCACCTCAAAGAGCCAGTCACGGCACAGGTGGGAGAACCAGCGCAGGCGGGAGGCCAAGTGCTGCCGGTGGCAGCCGCTGCAAGGCACAGACAGCATCAGGTGAGGGGACAGAGGAGCCCTCCCCAGAGCTGTGCAGGGCAGGGGACATGGGGACACACTCACCGCCGGGCCTCCAGGCGGTCAATGTCCTCCATCAGGGCCGTCATCCGGATGGTGCTGCTCCGGGCCGGCCTCTGCGGGGAGGAGCGGGCAGAGGTTGGGGCTGCAGGAGGAACGGTGGGCGACAGCACTGTTCCCCCTGGGACTGACACTGACCTTCAGGCTGGAGTTGCCCAGGTAGAAGTTCTTGTGCAGCAGGCGCCCCATGGAGCCGAACGCATCCTCTGGATGATCCACAAAGAAATGGCCCAGCTGTGCAGGAAGGACAGGGATAAGTTGGGCTGTGCAGAGATCCCACACTCCCCTCCAAGGTCCGTGGCAGGACACGGCGCCCCCAGTCCCACCTGCTTGGCGAAGTCCAGGGTGGCTCCAGACCTGCCTGGCCGGAGCTTCCTGCACACACTGTTGCGGTACAGGATGTCCTGAGGAGTGGGTGATGGGATCCAGCGGCCTGTGGGGAGAGGGCAGGGGCCGCCTGGCACCGGGACACGAGCACCGGGACAGCGCTCAGCACCCCCGGGCAGGGGTGGAGGCGGGACGGGATGTGCCCCGAAGGGCCGCCGCGCAGCATCCCCCGCTGCTCCCGCGGCTCTCACCGGCGCTGGGCGGCAGCACCGGCATGGCCGCGGCCTCGGCGGGGTTCCAAGTTTCGTCCTTCCCGCCTCGGCGGGGCACGAACGCCGGCTGCGCCTGCGGGAGGGGGAAAGAGGAGAGTCAGAACGGCCCCCGCGCGTCCCGCCGGGCTCCCTCGGTCGCGCCGGACCCCCGCGGCCCGGGCAGGGCCTCACCTGGCGGCGGCTGGGGCCGGGGCTGCCCTCCAGCACCTGGCCGTGCTCGCCCCAGCCAGCGGCCGGCGCCGGGCCGCCCTCTTCCCGCGGCGGGCCGGCACCGAAGTAGGAGGGGAAGAGAACGGCGGGGAACTCCATGGCTCGGGAGAGGAGTGGGGCCGGGGGTCCCGAAGATCCCACGGGTCCCGCAAGCACAGCGCGGCCACCGGGAATGGCGTCACCGCCGCCACGCACCAATCAGCTCCCGGCAACAAAGCGGGGCCAGAGCGCCGCCAGCGGCACGGCGGCGCGGGGCGAAGCGCCCCCTGGCGGCTAGGAGGAGAAAACGCGCCACGGGCGGGGGGAGAGGGACGGGAATGGGATGGGACCGGGATGGGAGCGGGACAGGACCGGGATGGGAATGGGATGGGACCAGGATGGGAACGGGACAAGACCGAGATGGGAACAGGACAGGACCAGGATGGGAACGGGACGGGGGCAGAGGGACGGGAATGGGACAGGACCGAGATGACAACGGGACAAAACTGAGATGGGAACGGGACAGGACCAGGAGGGGAACGGGACGAGGGGAGAGGGACAGGAATGGGACAGGACCGAGATGACAACGGGACAAAACCGGGATGGGAATGGGACAGGACTGGGTTGGGAACGGGACGGGTAGAGTGGTGAGACAGGGACGGGAACGGGACAGGACCAGGACTGGAACAGGACGGAGGGAGCGGTGGGAGCGTGACAGGAACGTGACGGGACCGGGGTGAGAACGGGACGGGACCGAGATGGGAATAGGACAGGACCGGGATGGGAACGGGACGGGGATAGACGGACAGGAATGGGACAGGACCAGGATGGGAACGGGACAAGACTGGGATGGGAACGGGACAGGACCGGGACGGGAACGGGACGGGGGAAGAGGGATAAGAATGGGACAGGACCGGGATGGGAACGGGACAAGACTGGGATGGGAACGGGACAGGACCGGGACGGGAACGGGACGGGGGAAGAGGGATAAGAATGGGACAGGACTGGGATGGGAACGGGATGGGGGATGCAGTGGGACCGTGACGGGAAGGGGACAGGATCGGGATGGGAACGGGATGGGGATCGGGTCTAGAATGGGACGGAGGGAGCGGTGGGACAGGGACAGGGCGGGGGGAGCGGTGGGACCAGGACGGGAACAGGATGGAGTCAGGCGGGGGGAACGATGGGACACGGCTGGACCAGGACCAGCATTGGGGAGCCATGGAAGTGGAACCCACCGGGACATAGGCAGGGCACGGGCATTGTGCTTCCCAGTTGCCTCCAGGAGAGCAGAGGGACCACTGCGGGTCCACCTCCTGGCTCTCCGTGGCTGCCCTGGCCCTGGTTCTTTGTGCCCGTGCGGTGTGGATTGTGGGGCCACGGGACGGCCCTGAATGTTTTTGTGAGGTGAAAGGGCAGCTCCTGGAGGATGTTCTATGGGGAGTATGGGATGGGAGAGGAGCATTCCCATGAGTAACTTGCTGTCTCCATCCTGGCCAAGGAGGGTGGTGATGTCAGGGCAGTCTGGGGATGATGTCATGGGAGTTTGGGGAAGTGTGATGAGATCGTTTCCAGTCAGGATGCCCTCATCCTAGCATGTGGTGCCCCGACCCCTCCTCTGGAACACCTCCTCTGTAAGATAAATGTTATAATTTCCTATAAGAAGATGACAACCATTGTTAGAAAAACATTGGACCCCCTTAAACAGCCCCCACAGGTACCCCTGTCTCCCCCAGCCCCAGTGCATGCCCTCAGCCCTATGCCCCTCTCCACCACCCCTCTGAGTGTGGGCCTGTCCTAGGCCTCCCTGGCCCATGTCCCTGTGCCCTGTAACCCCATTCCCAGCCCATTTCTCGGTTCCAGCCCCATGTCTCTTTCTGCCAGCCTATATCCCTGCCTGCAGCCCCACGTCCTGACTCCAGTCATTGTCCCTGTCATCAGCTTGTATCCCTGTCTGCAGTCCTCAGCCTATATCCCTCTCCACAGCCCCAAGTCCTTCTGCCTCAGCCCTGTATCTCTGTTCCCAGCCTATATCCTTGTCCCCAGCCCCATGTCCCTGTCCCCAGCCTATATCCCTGTTCACAGTCCCAAATCCCCATCCCTCAGCCCCATACATCTGTTCCCAGCGTATACCCTTGTCCCCAGCCCCATGTCCCTGTCCCCAGCCCGCCCCGCGCCCCCGTTCCGGACCCATACCTCGCTCCCAGCCCTGTGTTACCCCCCCTCCCATCTCCCTTCCCGCCCGCGCCTCTGTCCCCACGGTGTCCCGGTCAGCGCCGGGTCCTTCCCGGGTTGGGGGGACCGGCGGGGAGGGGGGCGTTGCTGGGGTGGGCGTGGCGTGGCGGTGATTGACGTGCGCGGAGGCCAGTGGCGGCGCGGGGGCGGCCCCGCGGGGGCGGGGCGGGTGACGTCACGGCCTCCGGTGCGCGGCGGGGCGGCCGGTGGCGCGCGCGCCCCTCGGCAGCCGCGGCGGCGGCGGCGGCGATGGCCCCGCGGGGCGGCGGGGGCGGCGGGCAGCGACCCCCGCTGCTGCTGCTCCTGCTCCTGCCGCTCCTGCTCCTGCCGCCGCCCGCCGCCGGTGAGCGCCGCGGGCATTCCCGGGGGGCGGGGGTTTGGCCGGGGCGGGGGGGGGCACGGGTGGTGGGGCGGCGGGGCGAGCGCGGGACACGGGGCGCGGGAGGCGCACGTCGAGGGGGGTGCGGGTGCGGCGGCGGCGGGTGCGTGTGTGCGGTGGGCTCGGGGACACAGGGGGTGAGGTTGGGGTGGGTATGGGGTACGCGAGCAACGGGACGCGGGGCGTCCGCGCGGTGGGGCTGGCGGGAACGAAGCGCGGGGGTGTGTGCGGGGACAGCGGGGGTGCGGGCTTGGGGCGCGGGGAGCAGAGGACAAGGCGCCGTGGGACAGGGGTGTGTGTGCGCGGGGGGCGGGAGGTGCGCGAGCGGCGGGATGTGTGTGGGGTGTGCGCGCAGTGGGGCGGGGGGCGGGCGGGAACGGAGCGCGGAGGTGTGTGCGGTGCCGTGGGGCGGGGGGATGAGCTTGGGGTGGGTGCGCGGTATACGAACCATGGGATGTGGGGTGTGCACGCTGTGGGGCGGGGGGCGGGTGAGATGCGGGGGGCGGGAGGGCTGAAAGTGCGGGGCGCGGGGTTCCGTGCGGCGGGGCAGGGGACATGAGCTTGGGATGGATGTGAGCTACACGAGCAATGGGATGTGGGGTGTGCGTGCAGTGGGGCGGGGGGCGGGTGGGAATGGAGCACAAGGGTGCAGCCATGGGCGGATGGCATCCCGGGATGTGGCGTGCGCGTTCAGTGGGACACAGTGAGTGGGGCGAGCACGCAGCGGGGTTTGGGGCACGTCTGCAACAGGGGACAGAGGTGCACCCAGCCGGGTGTGGGGGGTGTATGCCATGGGGCAGGGGGTGCACGTGCCATGGGGCGCGAGGTGGGTGTGATGGGCGTGGAGATGTGTGTGCGGGAGGGGGGGTGTTTGCATAACGGGGTATGGAGATGCTTGTGCAAAGGGTTCGGTCTGCCTATGGAATGGGGTGCGTGGGTGTGCGTGCCGTGGGACAGCACGGCGGTAAGCATACCCCGTGGGGCACGGGGCACCCGTGCAGTGGGGCACAGAGTCAGATGTGCAGTGGGGCACAGAGGTGTGCGTGCCAGGAGAACGCGTGCAGTGCCCAGGCGGTGGAACACCCTGGGAGGGAGGCGTGTGCGTGGGCAGTGAGCGGGCCCAGCGGGCTGCAGATGTAGGGTAGAGGGCTGTGTGCGTTCAGGGGGCAGCGGTGATGGACGGCCTATAGAGATGGGCGAGTGCGCCCAGTCGAGCGTCGGGATGTGCCGGGAGGGATATCGGCGGGAGTATGTGAGGCGAGGAGCAGGTTATGGGGCATGGGGAGCTGGTGCGGAAGAGTTTGGGTTAGGGTGCATCCCCTGGGAAGGGGGTCAGCTGGCCGGGGGCTGCCGGTACCGGGAGCAGCGGCGGGGCGTCTACGGGAGCTGTGCGCGGTGCTGACCGCCGGCCGCGGAGCTGTCCCCGGTGCTGACCGCCAGACGCGACCTGGGGCTGCGGTCCCAGGGAGGGGGTTCCCGGGAGGGGGTCCCGCGACGGGGATCCCGCGGCTCCGGCCACTGGCCTGATGCGGAGGGCCTTTTGCTTTTTTCCTTCACCTCACTCCGCTTCCATGGATAGAAATCCCTCTCCATCCCACAGCAACCCTCCCGTGCTCTGGCCGCACAGCCACAGCACTTCAGACTGACCCTCTGCCTGCAGCTAGCTCCCCCCAGCTTGTCCTGGCCGAGTGAGCATGGGGGGACCGCGCTGGGACTGGACAGCTCCGAGTGCTTCCCCCCATTCCCCCTCCTGGAGTTGTGTTCAACACCTTCTCTGGGGTCCCCTGGCAGGTCACTGTCCCCATGTGGGGCTGTGGAGTGACTTGGTGGTTCCCGGTGGGGAAATTGGGATCAGGTGCTCTTGCACTGAGGAGACAGGTGTTCCATGCCTGGCTTGTGTCGGCTGAGAGTGAAGGGGAGGGGGAGCTGCCTTTGTTCCAGGCAAGGGAGCAGATGCATGTCAGTGTACAGCCGGCTGGGGCTGCACACACACAGCACAAACACACGTGCACACGAGCACATGCGCACACTCCCGGCCAGGAACACGAGGTACAAAGCAGACCCTCGTCTCAGCTCTTCCACTCCCACTGGATGAGTCCTCCTGGGCATAGCCCTGCTCCCAGCCCATCCTCTGCTGATCTCCCCCTTTCCAGCATCTTGTGAGGAGGTGCATCTCATTCTTGCTGCACCTCTGGGGAATAATAGATGGGTCTCCCAGGCTGGCAGTGGGGATAGTGGGGTAATGGTAGGGTGAAATTACAGCTGCTGTCTAGAGACCTGCTCTCCCCTGTCTCTACTGTGCCAAGGAAGTGGTTGCTGGGGCTCCTGGAAATCTCTGGAAATCAAACAGCCAAGCAGTTGGGCAGGCGGAGGTGGCCCCAGTGTGTGCCGTGGGCTTGCAGGAAGTGTCTGTCAGACATGAGTCTGTGCACAGCCATGCACACCCGTGGATGTGGGTGTGCACACCTCCACTTCACTGTGCATGCAGACACCACCCACGTGTGCATATGTGCACACATATGTGCACCATTCCTCCCCCACAAACTGGGAGGCTGTGCAGGAGGTGCTCTGCTCGCTCCTTCTCGCAGGTCTAATATGGGACTCTGCACTTTATGATGGGCTCTGTGCTGAGCCACCCCAGCAGGTAGAGAAGGTGGAATCTGTGTTTCTGTGGGAGATGACCTGTTAGGACATGAAGAATATTCCTTTATTACAGGTAAAATGCAGGGAGCAGAGCATGAGCAGCAGGGACCAAGGGCTCCTCAGGCTCCAGAGGATCAATGCCCACAGCTCAGTAAACTGGGCTCTAGGCAGTGCTGAACCAGGAATGATGCAGACTGTGCCAGGGCTGGGAGACACAGCCGGGCACAGCTGACACCATCCCTGGGGACTCACCAAAGTGGCATAGTCCCAGCCCCTCCTGCCTTCAGGCTGCTGGATTTCGGACATATTGAGAGCCTGAATGGGAGGGCCTTACCTGGGAGGGGTGCTGCACAACCGCTTCCCCAACCCTTCACCCTACTTGGATCCCTTGGATCTCCTTTGCAGATGGGCTCTTTGTGACAGACTACTTCACCCGCACACCACGCAAGCTCAGCCCCTTCCGCTCCTTCGCCAGCATTGAGCTCTTCCACTTCCACATCCCTGAGGACACAGTCATCGCTGTCTGGAACCTCATCACCTTCAAGGAGCAAGGTGGCACCTTTGGGGATCAATGCCCAGATCGTAGCATCACCGTGTGAGTAAGCAGCCTGCTGTGTCTGTTTCCTGCCTGCCTCTGCCTGCCCCTGCTGCACCTGCCTGGACTTGCCCCAGAGCCTGCCTGCTCTTGCCTGCTTCTGAGTTGCACAAGCCCATGTACAGATAGAGTCAAAGAATCATAGGATCACAGAATGGTTTTGGGTTGGAAGAGACAGTAAAGATCATCTTGTTCCAGCCTGCTGTCATGGGCAGGGACACCTTCCCCTAGACCAGGTTGCTCAGAGCTCCATCCAGCCTGGTCTTCATGCACACACACATGCAGGTATACATGTGTGCACAGCTACATGCACTTATATATATGCACATACATACACGTGTGTTGTGGTTTACACACTACCAACTGAGTACCACGAAGATGCTCTCTCACTCCTCAGTTCCCCCACTGGAGAGGAGAATTGTGAAAAAAAAAACAAAACAAAAGAAAAAAAACAACCCTCGTGGTTGAGATAAAAACAGTTTAATAATAATAAAAAAATGCCAGTAACACTAATGATGAAACAACAACAGCAATAATAATAATAATAATAATAGCAACAAAAAGGAGAGAGAGACATAAACCCAATAAAGACAAGTGATTCACAAGACAATTGCTGACCGTACGCTGACTGATGCCCAACCTGTCCCCCAGCAGTGACTGGTGGCTCTGTGCCAACTCTCCCCAGTTTATACACCAGGCATGATGTTCTGTGGTATGGAATATCCCTTTGGCCAGTTTGGGTCAGGTCTGCTGGCCATGTTCCCTGTTTCTTGTACACCTGCTGACTGGCAGAGCACTGGACACTGAAATGTCCTTGACCTAGGGTGAGCCCTGCTGAGCAGGAACCAAAATGCCAGTGTGTTACCAACATTATTCTCATACTAAATCCAAAACACAGCACTGTACCAGCTAGAGAGAGAAAAGGAACCCTATCCCAGCCAAAACCCAGACAACATGCACGCTCACTCCCCATGAATCATCTTCCCAGGACCATTTCAGGCTCCACTCTTTTGTGCATCTCATACATGAACTGTTTTGCCTGAACACCCACTCAGGGAAACTCACAGTCTCCAGCGAGGTCCCAGCTTACAGATGGCTTCCATAATGTCTTTAAGTTTCCTAATAGCAGAGAGGAAAGACACCCACGTATAGGACATGCTGGCCCTACCACGATGCTTAGCCTGCACCTTGCTGACTGCTGTCTCTCCCGCAGGTATTTCCGCTCAGGGGCTCCCTCTGTCATTAACCCGCTGCACACACACTTCCCCAGGGACACAGCTGTCCCTGGCTCCTTCGCACTGACCCTCACCTGGACCCTGCCCAACCGCACCACGGGGGTGTTCAATGTCACCAGCCCGCTGCCCGGGGACTGGTTCCTGGCTGCCCACCTGCCCAAAGATGAGGGCAAGATCTCTGTCAAGGTGAAGGGCCTGGAGGGACTGGGGGGTGGCAGGGCTCGCTGTAGGGCTCCTCTAGGGCCTGACTGCTCTGGGCTGGCAGTGCCCAGCACAGGTGTCCCAAGTGGGACAATGCCCTGTGCCTTTTGTCTTTTACTAACTGTCCTGCTGGTGTAGGGGCTCTACGAGGAGTGCCAGTATCTCTTCCAGCCACAGCTCATCGTGCAGCGCCTGGTGAACATCGCTGTGCTGTACCCTGGTCATGTCACTGAGCAGAGCATGGCCCCCCACAACCGCTCCTGCCTCTACAAGTGAGTGCGAGAGGGTCTCCTAAGGTGGGGATATCTTCAGGGTGGGGAGCTGAGTCTCCCAACCCTCTGGCTTGCCTCCCCAACCCTCTTGGTCCATAGTGGTGGGCACAGCCTGACACTGCTGTCCTGCAGGGTGTTTGTGCCCAGCTACACATCCCGAGTGCTGGTGGAGGTGCTGCGGTGCCGGGGGGCCGAGGGCTGCCCACTCTGGCTGCGTGTGCGGGCCAAGGCTCCTCCCCTGCACAACTCCACGGCACTGGACTGCCGGGAACACACTCCCTGCCAGCTGGCACAGGACCTACCCTTCTGGCAGCACTGGTACTATGTGCTGGTGGAAAAACACCCTGGCGTGCCAGGCACCATCTCTTTCCAGGTCACCGTGCAGCTCACAGGTGAGTGGACACGTGGAGGTGTGAGTGGGGACATGGTCTTGACTTGCTTTGGTGACTGGTGGAGGGGCAAAGGATGCCCACAGGATTTGGCCCTCCTCTGCTGGGATGGGGGCACTGAGAGGTGTTGGGGCTGGGTTGCAGATGGAGGTGAATGGTGGGCAAGAATGGGAGGTGGGAGCTAAGAGGGGGCAGGAGCTGTGTGGTACCCAGGCTGATGGCTCTGCCCCTCCAGACTGTTCCCGACCCAGCCTGGCCCGGCCACCCTTCCTGCCCTCCAGCGCTTCCATGAACATGCCCCACTCCTTTGGCTCTGCGGGCGGGCTGGGGCTGGGGGACAGCCCTCCACCCACCAGCCCCAACAGCACGAAGCACCCAGTCCCCATCCCTGTTGCCCCTCCTGCCGGAGAGCGGTGCTGGCCTGTCCGACCCACGCTGCGCAACGAGCTGGACACCTTCTCCGTCCACTTCTACATCTTCTTTGGGCCCAATGTGTCAGTGCCGCCCGACCGCCCCGCTGTCTTCGTCATCAACCTCCTGCCAGTGCTGGACAGTGGAGGGGTGCTCAACCTGGAGCTGCGGCTCAACTTGGTGAGGTGGTCACATGTGCCCTGGATGGGGCAGGGCAGCCCAGCATGGGAGGTGGCCTGGGAGATGAGTGATGTCAACATTGCAGCAGGGCAAGGAACAGGATTTGGGCTGCTTTTGGGTCATGGGCCATGGCTGGGGAGCTCTTGGGTGATGATATTAGGGTGCTCCAAGGGCAGGATGATGGCATGGGTTTGGGATGTTCTTGAGTGAAGGACAGTGGGTTAGGGCACTGCTAGTTGGTGTGCCATGATCTGAGTGCTGTCAGAGCAGGAGACATCCCTGGCACTGATTTAAGGCCATCTCCTCTACCAGAGCTCCCTGAGTGGTGAGAATGTGACAGTGTTTGGGTGCCTGAACCATGAAGTCCCACTGACGTCTGGTGACAATGCCTCGGTCACTTGTGAGACAGGTAGGCTGAGCTGTGCATGTCCATCCTGCCATGGCTGTGGGGGTTGCACTCTCCTTGTGTCTGGTGAGAGGCTGGGTGGGGGCAAGTGGCGGCATGTGGCTCTGGAGCCTGGCACAGGGTATTTGTCCCTGTCCCAGCTCTGCCCAGGGCAGAAGACTGCATCCAGCCCTGCTCACCCAGAGCTCTCCTGGCCCACAGAATCCCTGGCAGGCTTCCTGCTCTCTGTCAATGCCACCGCCAGCCTCAGCCGCCTGCGGATCCCCTACCCACAGACGGGCAGCTGGTACCTGAGCCTGCGCTCACTCTGTGCCACGGAGCATGGGTAAGAGCCCTGGCATGTCCCTTCCCTGTGCCCCCAGAGGGCTGTCCCCACCATAGCCTGTGTCTGTGTGTCCTGTGGGTCCATGGGTGTGCCTGTCCCCTGCACTGTGTGTCTCACTCATGTGTGTGCACGTGGCTTTGCGGGCTGCGTGTCACTGTGTGAGTGCTGCGTGGGCACGGATGGCTCTATCTCGCGTCTGCCTGACCATCTGTGGGTCCCTGCGGCTCTTCCCTCTGTCTCGCGGTTAGGAAGTGCCTGTCAGCTCGCGAACGCCGGGCATCTGTCAGTGCCTGCCCGTCTCCGCGGCAGAGCCCATCTGTACCCGCGCCCGGGAGGGAAGCGGGCTGTCGCTGCGAGGACAGGGCTGTGCGTGTGAGGGGGCGGCTCTGGTCAGGCTAGGGCTCTGCTCAGCATCTCCAGGGACTTGTCGTGTGCCTGCAGCTCTGCTTCTGGACTCTCTGTCTACCCGGAACCGTGAGAAGAAGAGAAGCTGGGGTGTGTGGGGGTGTGTGCGTGTGTGTGTGTGTATGTGTGTGTGTTTGTCTGTACGTGTGAGGGTGCGTGAGTGCAGGTGGTGCTGTGTTCACATTTAGTACACACATGTGTACAGCACTGCACACATGTTTGAGTGCACGCATGCAGGCAGCTCTGTGCACATGTTTGGGTTTGTTCAATCAGTCAAGGCTGTGTGTGTTCCACGTGCATGTGTGTGCAGATTTGACTGTGTGAGCACATACATGGACAGCAGACACACATGTAACCAGCACTGTGTGCGTGTTTGTGCATGTTGGGCTGCCTGCATATGCACAGGCAGCAGTTGGTGCATGCTATCATCATGTGGGGCTATCTGTGCTCCTAGTGTGCCAGAGCTAAGGAGGTACTGGCTGTGCCCAGAGCCCTGTGCGTGGGCGATGCGGGGCAGTGGGGATGCTGTGCCTTCTCTGAATCCTCCACTGCATTTCTAGTTCATGCTGAGTTACCAGTTACAGTCAGTTCTTCCCGACAGGGTCACACGCAGGCATTGCAGGGCACTGTGTTTGCACAGCAAAATCCAAATGAAATTAGAGTCAGCTGAGTGTGTTGCTAAAGGCCAAGGGGGCCTAGGTGTGGCCACATTCTTCCTGCTCACACAGGCTGGCACAGGCAATTGCTGCACACGAGATTCTTGGGGACCAGCTTTCAGCTGCCATATTTAACACCAAAGCAGCTGATTTCTGCACTCTTCCAGTGTCCGGATCTCCCATCACCTGCCAAGTCTGGGTGCAATGGGTGGCTCTAGTAGAGGCAGGAGCTGCTCAAGGCAAGGCAAGGGTTGACCCCCCTTCTCCTGCACCACAGGTTTGAGCCCTGCACCAACGTGACAGCCGAGGTGTACCTGCGTGCCTACCTCTCTCCCTGCATCAACGACTGCGGCATCTACGGCCAGTGCAAGCTGCTGCGCACCAACAACTACCTGTACGCTGCCTGCGAGTGCAAGGCTGGTGAGAGCTGCCACTGTACCCAAGGATCCCCCTAGCACCCTCCCCTTCTCCCTATGGGTTGTGCATTCCATTAGTCTCTGCAGGGTGCTGGAAAGGGGGTTCCCTGCTCCCTCCCCAGCCCCCATGAGTGCTACAGGGGTGACAGTGGCTCTCCCTGGTCACAGGCTGGAACGGCTGGGGCTGCACAGACAACGCTGAGGCTTTCTCCTATGGCTTCCAGCTCCTCTCCACACTGCTGTTGTGCCTCAGCAATGTCATGTTTGTGCCTCCCGTGGCCATTGCTGTCCGCAGCCACTACCTCATGGAAGCTGCTGTCTACATCTTCACCATGTTCTTCTCCACTGTGAGTGTCGGGTGGGGGCAGCTGAGGGACAAGCGAGGGGCTGGGGCTGTGCAGGGCAGCTCTCATGCTCTTTCCCTGCTACCCCAGTTCTACCATGCCTGCGACCAGCCAGGCATTGTGGTGTTTTGCATCATGGACTATGATGTGCTGCAGTTCTGTGACTTCCTGGGCTCTCTCATGTCCGTCTGGGTCACCGTCATTGCCATGGCCCGGCTCCAGCCTGTGGTCAAGCAGGCAAGTGTGGGGAGGGGAGCATGCAGGGCAGGATGAAAAGGATTTGTCTTGACAGGTGCCCCACTGCCCCACAGGTGCTGTACCTGCTGGGAGCCATGCTGCTTGCCATGGCTCTGCAAATGGATCGCCACGGGCTCTGGAACCTTCTGGGGCCCAGCCTTTTTGCTTTGGGGATAATGGCCGTCGCCTGGGTAAGATGTTGTCCCTTATATGCCCACCCTGGCTTCACTCAGCATCCTGCCTAGCCATCTAGCCCTGCTGTCCTGCCAGCATCTCCCCTCTGCTGCCATCACCCTTCCCCATGAACTCCTCTCCCTGGCTCCTGGAGGATGTGGCACCGTGGCACAGGGGCTGTGCCTGTCCCTCCTGCGGCTCCCTCTCCCAGCTTGTCCTTTCCCCACCACAGACGGCTCGCACCATCCGGCGCCGCCACTGCTACCCGCCGACCTGGAAGCGCTGGGTGTTTTACCTGTGCCCGGGAGCGCTGATTGCAGCGGCCGCCGTGCTGCTCTACGCCTTTGTGGAGACAGAGGAGAACTACTTCTACATCCACAGCATCTGGCACCTGCTCATCGCCGGCAGCGTCGGCTTCCTGCTGCCACCCCGTGCCAAGACCAGCCGGCGCCTGGGGCCGCTGCCCCGGCGCAAGGGATGTGGGTACCAGCTCTGTGTCAACGAGCAGGAGGAGCTGGGGCTTGTTGACCCCGCCGTGGCCTCCATCAACAGCATTTGTACCAGCTGATGCTGACGGCAGCTCAGACTCCTCCAGTATGGACAGCACCCACTCTCATTGCTGGCCACCCACCCACGGGAGTGCCAGGACTCCTCTGGGCGGGCACACAGCCACCTGTGCCACCCTGTTCTTCCAATTACAGCCTGATTGAACTTGTTTCCAGGGGTTGCTGTGGCTCAGTCTGGGGCAGAACTGGGGGGAGTTAAGGCTGAGCTGGGCCACACTCCTCTCTTTGCCAGCCATGGAGGTGCTGAGGGGATGTGACTGGGTGTAGAAAAGGAGAATGGCAACAATCTCTGGCTCTTGCTTAGTGCTCTGTAGCAAGAGCTGCTGCTCTACAGTAGCTGCTCTGGGGCTGACATAGCTCAGACACAGAGCAAGGTGACTGGCCAGAGGGCTGCAGTCTTTTGACTCCTGATAGGACAGGCTGCAGAGCTGGGATGCCTTTGTTGGGTCACTGTGCTCTCACAGCATGGGCGTGATGCCTCACCTATGGATAGCTGTGCTGTGCCAGGGCAGCCAGAGTCCCCTGATAGCCAGCAGGACTGTGGGGAGCCCACAACCCTGGGGCAGCTGCCACTTGGGAATGATGCTGGTACTGCCTGCTGTGGCAATGCACAGGTCTGAGTGTGCACTACCTGCAAGGGCCACATCCCCAGGAGCCCACAGCCTGCTGGTGATACCACACTGCATGAGGCAGCCTGCCTCAGTGCCACCCACGCGGCTACACCTGCCCAGAAGCAGTGGACAAGTGACCCTGTGTCCCCTTTGTCGTCACCAGCCCTGTCTGCTGCAGGGCAATGAGCACTAGTGGGAGGAGGCACTGCACTGTGTGGGCTGCACCCCCTAACCTGGATGGGACAACACTGTCTCAGCCTCTGCTCCTTGTCCTGCCCCATGGTCAGACCTGTGGGCTTGGCACCCATTGCAGCCATGGTGACCGTGGTGTGGTGACAGACACACAGGTTGTATATGTGCCTCAAGGACAGGGTTTTTCCATTCTGCTTCTCAGAGGGCTCAGGGTGGACTGAGGAAGAGAAGGGAAACCCCACTTACCCTTCTCACCACTCTGGGGTCTGCCTCAACCTCCTGAGCTCTTCTCAACCCCGCAGGGGTCTTCAGGGGTGAATCCCAAGGCAAAGCTCTGCATCCTAGCAGTCACATCCTGGCTCAGCAGAGCCCACCCGCCAGCAGCCCCCCTCCCTGTACCCCCGGGGACAGGCACAGGGAGATTTACTGGATGCTTAACAGGATTAGCAACTGCAGGCGGGAAGGCAGCTATGTAATAGGATTGCAATCTAATTAAAACTGCTGCTTGGGAGCTGGGCCCCAGCTGGCCAGAGCAAGGTGGGCTTGGGGGGGCTGTGGGGCTGACTGGGAAGAATGGTGGGGTTGTGTTGGGCAGTGCAGAAGAGGGCATGAGCTGGCAAGGGTAGTGGTTCTGCCTCTGTCTCTGGGGTTTGTTGGGGCATATAGCTGTGGGGAGCCAGCCTGGTGTGGAGGTGTCCTGGGCAGCCTGGGCAGGAGCCCCAGTCACTGTGCAAGGACCAAGGGACCTGCATCTGCCACTCTCCTTCACCAAAGAGCTCACTCTCCAGCCCTATCTCTGCCATACAAAATGCCCTGTCTGGTCTGGCCGGGCGGCTGATTAAGGATTAATTTTTTAATTAAAAACATTAGTCACTTCACCAAATGCAACCCCGCATCAGTAGCAGACCCCAGAGAATGAGGAGCTCATCTTTAGCTTTCTCATCAGGAACATGCTGGAGTGCAGGGCACACTGAGCACACCGTGGTCCTACACCAATACACCCTGATTTCATGGGGATGTTAGTGCTCCATGCAGCATCTTACCTGTCCCTCATTCCTTGGCTCACTGCAGAAGTGCAAACCCACTGCTTCTCAAGTTTGTGTAGACCCCTACAATAACAGAGCCTGCAGGGGGATGAGCTTTCCCCTTGCAAGCAGCTGTGCAGCCCCTGGTCTGCCCCACAGCAGACGCTGTGAGGTGACACATGCAGGCCTGGACCCCTGTCAGAATTTTTAGCAGGGTTTTTTAACACGGATTTTGGCAGGGTTTTTAGCTGTCAGAGATGCCCAGGGAAGCCCGTGGGAGCCACGCACCAGCTCTGCTGGACTCTGCTTTTCTAGGCTGGCAGTGCAGCTCAGAGCTCCCTCTCGTTTTAATTAAACCTGCAACTGCATTTTTCATCTCAAGGACAGGCCAAGCATCCGACCGCGCTGCCCGGGAGGGAGCTCAGCCAAGCAGCTCTGGAGTGGATCTAGGCACTCTCTGCCAGCCCAGCTTGTCCCCAGGGGCCCATAGACTGCCCACTGAGAGCTGGGAATCCCCATCCCTTCACTTCCCAGTCCCAGTGGGGTAGAAACCCACTCTCCTGCTCAGGAGGCTGGGACAGCTCAGGGGGCGCTGAGGTGTGCTACAAGTACAGAAATCCTGCAGGATGGAAAGGTTTTTGCACTGTTCTCCTGGCACCAAGCACGGAGAAGCTGCTCTCCCCTGTGGGACACCCAGCACAGGTGTGTGGGTGCCTCTCTGACTAAGCCTGACTGGGAGCATGCTGGGACACACCATGGGAAACTCCACATCCCCTCAGTCACCTCCACTTCATTGCAGGATCAGGAGCACCAGCCTACTCATTCCCACGCATCTTGGTGAGCCTTGCTCTGCCCCAAATGGCCTTCAGCCTCTGCCCCATAGGGGTGCACTTGGGGTGAAGGCTGGACTTTGTCTTACCCTCCTGCTGAGAGAGCTGGGGTGCCTGTGGCTCCCACCCTCCCAGCGTAAACAGCTTTCCTGATGCTCCATCCCTGCCTCTACCAGGCACAGCAACTACATAACCATGGCAACAGTATCCCTATAACAGCCAGGTACATCTGACATCCCCATGGCAACCGATTCTGGGAACAGCCAGCAAAGAGCTTCGCTTCCTCAGTGATGGGGAGGGATGTGGGGGTCCAAGCCACACCACAGCAGGTGGTGTCAGGAACCTGGGGACAGGCGCAGATGGGAAGAGCTTTTGAGCTGAGGCCTGAGGCAGCACAAGACTGTGACCTCTGTCCTGACCGGGAGGCTGAGGGGGACACAGGGAATACATGAGAAGGGGCAGCCCTGGGGACAGTATTATCCTGACTCAGCCTCCTCCAACCCAGCCCCATTCCTACCTGCTAGGCTGTTAATGCCATTGGCCAGCATTCCCTGCTTGAACAAAACTTCCTCGGAAATGTGTATCCCAAAGCCAGGACTGTGCTTCCTTCTGTAACCCCCTCCTAACCCAGATCCCCACTGCAGGGATGCTCTGCGTGTTGCCCACACCCTGCCCTCCCGGGGGAGCTGCTGCGCCCTCCCACCATCGCCTGCCCATGTCTGCCGGGCCGGACTCACCATCCAGCATTCCTGACGCAGTCTGTCGTTGCAGACGGCAATTGCATGCCATGCAACTTTAATGTGTCAGGCCTGAATTATTGAGACCTGCAGCAGGCTGCGTGCACGCAGGCAGGACTCATCATCCCTCCTCCTCTCCCTCGCCGTGCTTGCCCGAGCAGGCAGCAGCGAGTGGGGGCTGTCGAGAGGTCCCAGCTTTTGGGGTTTCCCTGGGTGCATAAGGGTGTTGTGCCCCTTGCAAACAATGGGGGCTGGGAGGTATGGGTGGAAGGGTGGCTGTCAGTGTCACCAGCTTGGTCACCTGGGGGTTGGTGGGTCCCCAAACATGATGTTACCTCAGTGGGGTTCAGGGATAGGTGTGTAGGGAGGGATGTGCAATGCTTCTCTGCTCCCACCTCAGCATTTTCTCCCTGTATCCTCATGAAACCTCATGTCCAGAGGCAGCAGATCTCCTAGGGCTGCCCTGGAGGTCCTCACCCCTCTTGCTCACTGTGCTGCCAGACTCCACAGTGATGAAGCCTTTCCACCTCAGTCAGTGTAAATCCCTTGTGGGTGCAGCCAGAGCTTGCTCCCTGACCAGGCATGACTGTCACCGTGCCTCTCTGGGGATGATGAAGGGCTGGGAGGATGCCCCAGCTGCTCTCTTATTTTGCAATTTGCCCAGCGCACCCTGCAGCCACTCGATGATTTTCTCATCAGAGTAGCAAGGCTTGACCGCCCTCCCCACGCAGACCCATCCATCACCCACAGCTGGCACCACCACACAGCTCACAGGCACTGGAGCTGCCTGCCCTGCTCTGTCCCTGGCTGTCCCTCAGCCTTGCAGACAGTGGCTGCACCACGGCCAGCCTGGGGGAACAGCTCAGGGCTTGCAAAGGAACCCCATTTCCCCTGAAGCAACACACACACAGACTGCTTGCTCAACCTTCCTTCTCTCCCATCCCCTAGCCCATGTTTCACACTCCCTGCTATCATCCCCAGCCTTCATTTCATGTCAGGGACCCCTCAAAGCTTCAGCTCCAGTCTGCAGGATGCTTGGAGAGGGCCAGGTTAGAGCCAGGCACCTGCAAAATGGGAGACACAGCTACAGACAGAGCAAGCCCAGCTCCAGCGCATGCTCCTGCTTTGCTCCTGCTGTGGGTATCTCTCAAGGTCCCTGTTCCCAGGCACACCCTGCCGTGGGTGCCTGCCCCATGGAACTCAGAGAGAATTGAGGATGACCAAGCTAGCCCAAAGAAGGGACAGGGGGTTCTGGGATGGATGTGGTACATCAGGAACCAGCATTGTCCCAGCAGCACCCCGTGCCACAACACCTGGATGTGTGAAGAAACAGCAGGGTGCCAGGGCATTGGCACTGGTTTGGCATGAGGGTATGGGTTCAGGGGCCATGGACATGAGGGACAAATGGCTTAGCTGCACCCACAGGGCCCAGAGTATTGCAGTGGGACTGTGTCTAGGGACAAACAGCAGCTGCCACTGGTTGTGTGGCTGGAGGGGAGCAGCAGGCAGGAAAGGGGGACACTGAGACATGAGAAATCAGGAAAATGTGGCAGTGATGTAAAGCACCATGATTTTCAGCTGCTGTTAATTGAGTTTCTTGGAGCAGTTTGTGGGGGAGCCTAAGGGAGGGCCGGACTCAGGACTTTATCCCTGGCAATTTATAAGAGGGCTGTTGAAGAGCTGCTCTGTCGAGCAGAAAAACCACTTGAGTCGTGCTTAACTTCATCAAGGGAACTGCATAGAAATCAGGGAGCTTGCTAAGAGAAATTAATAGAGCAGCCAGGGGGGCAGACTGCCTGCAGACAGCATGAGAACTGCTCAGAACTGCATGCTGGAGACTTCCAGTGAATGAACATGTCCTTTAACAAGATTTGCAAGGCCAGCACGGCCAAAGAGCAAAGTGGCAAATGGGTGGGAAAGATCATTCCTCAAGGAGGGGAGCTGCACCAAAATGAAGAGCACGTGGAAGGGGATGAAGGTTACATGGAAAACCAGAGCAAAACAACACCCAGAAAGACTTTGAAGAAGAGCTTGGCAACAGCCTAAAATTGCAACTAATTTTGCGGTGCTAAATTTGCTACCGTAGCAATGAGGCTTTGAGGATATCCAGGGGTGCATCAGAGTGCTGTGACACAGACCTGCCCCTTTGGATGAATCTTGGGGTAGGACCTGTGAGTCCTGAAAGCCTTTTGTGTTAGGACGAGGAAGTCCTGTGTTTCTATCCCTGGAGCAGACATCCGGGGCCCACGAGTCAACACAGAGGGATGGAGCAGCCTTGACTCATCCCAGACGGTGAGCAGGGGAAGGATCTCCCACGGGCTGCAATTGCAAGAACAAAGTCTACAAGTACAAAATGCAGCTGCACTTGCTGTCAAGTGAAAGAAAACTAAGGCAGTTACTCTCGTGAGAAATCAGCCTTGCACCAACAGAAATCAAGCTGTTACACCAAATGCAATCCTGGATAAATTTATCTGATGAAGCAAGCCTGCAGAGGAAGATAAAACCATGTTAGCAGAGGCTGAGAACATTGTCCATAGGATGCAAAGCCACTGTTCCCTTTATGGCTTGCAGATTAAAATTTTCTCTTAAAAAACATTTCCCCCCACTCAAATACTACCACTAAAATTTCCCTTGAGTCCCCAAGTGCTAAGCAGTATGTCGTTTTATATGAACAGTGCTCTCAAGGGAAGCTGCACTAAAGAAATCACATTGAATCTTCCTGTTGGAGTGTGAATGGTGCCTACAACGAGGAGAATATTGCAGTTTATTCTTACTTTATATAAGGATGCTTCACCACCTCCAGAGCTAAAACACAAGACTGCATTTTGAAGAGGAATATTTTTGGCTAAAATTAAATGGACTTGGAACAAGTGCAGTCCAGAGGCTCCCGGCTCAGCAGGAGGGGAGGTAAGTCCCCGAGGGCTCTGTGCGCCAAGTCCTCCCGAGAAGCTTTGCCCCAGGGCTTGCCTGCAGTCAGCAAATCTCCTGCCAGCACAGCTACAAATCCCAGATGAGCCCATGAGGATTGTTGTTCTAATTAACTAATGAAGTCGTCTCCTGTTGGGAAGATGGATAATCTGAGCTGGAGGCTTCCTCCCTGTTGGGAGGGAGGACCTGGAGTAACACTCAACCGCACTCTCGGGGGACCCCATAAGTGTTTGTGCACCCAAGGATGCAGTCCCTGCTGCAGGGAGGTGCCAAGTGCTCCCAGACACTGAGCATGTCCCTGCATCCAGCCTTCAATCTACCTTCAAAAACTCCTACCTGACCCCGTCCTCTTTTTTGGCAGGTCCAAAGGTAGCCTGGCTGTTCTTATTCCTGAGTTTTCCCTTTGGTCTCATCATTTTCAGGCAAATTACAAGAGAAAAATTAACATTTGAGGAGGGTGAAATCTGTGCAGGATCTTCCTGAGCCACAGCCATGAGCAGCAGCACAGGAGGATCCACTTCAAAGGGAGGAGCCAGTTCATTAAAAAAGTGAACTAGGGCTTTTGATATCAAGATAAACATCCTGATACACTTCAAAGCAGCTTCCACTCCTTGTCCTTAGACACCCTCTCTTGCTTCACTTAACTTCTGGATTTTGGAATTATACTTCTGCCTAATCCATCCTGTGCTGCATGCCATCTGGATGGTTGTTTGTCAGGGTTGATTCTGGATGCTGCTTTGTGGCATGTGAGACCTTCAGGTCATGACCATGAGCCTGAATACTCTGTTATTACCTTCTGTTCCACCTAAGAGTTGCTGGTGAAAGCTCTTACATTTCCACTGAAAAACATCGTGGTTTTGAAAGAAAGTGTAATAGGGAAGTGCCCAAAGACCTACTGGGGTGCCCGATTGCCCAGAGGTCTTCATCCCTCCAGACACCCTGCCACCAGAGGCTGCAGACCCATCCCTGGCAGCAGGTTGGGCATTCAGCAATCTGGGAGAAAGCACTGGAGTGTGAACACGGACCACTTGCTCAGGGAGAGGAGTGAAGAGGCAGGAGCAGTATGTGGGAGTCCCACTGCATCCTGGTTTACTTCATGGTAAACCTCTCCTTCAGCATTTGGACATCATGAGAAGGATTTTGCAAGGCTCAAGAGGCAGGAGGACTTTTCCTAATGCCAACACCCCAGGCTTTTGCTGTAGCTTTAGCATGGTGGCCACTGGAGCCGGGCTGCAGGGTGAGCCATGGCCGTGGGGTCTGTGCACCCCTCACCAGGTCACCCCAAGGCTTGGGGTACTCTTTGGGGCAGGAAAGAGTAGGGGAGGAGCTGATGCAGTGGGGAAGCCTCAGGACTGAGCATTCAGCTACTAGCAGGCAACTATAGATGCACTACAGACACAGCTTAAAGCTGACCTCAGGGCAGTCATTTGGGTCACACTCCCTGTACCCCAGGTTTGCAGGGTGGGACAGGCTCTAGTAGGCACACAGCCTCACCTCCAGGTCATGGTGTGGTTGTATTGCCTGGTAGCAGGGTACAGGGACAAAGGGGTTGCTGCCACTGTTAGGCAACAACTTTATTATTTCAATTGTTCCAATTATTATAAATAGGCTCTGGGCTGGGGCAGGCCATGCAGGAAGGAGGGGATCAGGGGAGCGGTGAAGCTTTGAGTTGCTGCAGAGTGGCATAAATCCCTACCCAAGGGGTCTACTCTGGCTCACCTGGGGGTCTCATGGCTGTTGAAGTGCAGTTGTCCTGTTGCAAGCTGCTCTGTGGGATGGAGGGGGAAGAAGCTCTATGCCTAGGCTGCCCAGAGCAGAACCCTCACAGTTCCTAGGCCATCCAGGCCTTGCATGCCCCAGAAGGAGCCCACCTTCCTCTCTCCAGGCTTTTCCTGTTCTTCTGGCTGTCACCCCAGCCCTGCAAGTGGCAAGACACATTGCATGTGTCTGGAGCAGAAGGGTCTCACCAAGCACAGGGCTTGTTTCAGATGGACACCCCCAGGAAAGGCTTTATCTCAGACCCTTCCACACCTGCATCACCTTGTGCCAGCCCAAGTTAACCTTGACACCACCTTCACTGCATCCCAGGACTGGGGGGGTCGCTGGAAAAAGACTGCGATCCAGCCCTGTCCCACTGCCTCTCCGGTACCCCCATGAGCCCAAGCTGAGGCGGGGAGCAGGGCGGACACCCCAAGTCATACGGTGTGGGATGTTTTGTGGGCAGAGAATTAAGCGGAGGGTGCAGTGCAGTCCTGCCTGGCAGGACACCCCCGTGCCTGCCCAGCAGCCCACCGCACCAGGGAGGAGGGGTGAGCGACACAGACCCGAGAGGGCGCGGAGCGGGGTCACCCGCTGGGCACTACGGGGCGACCACTCCGTTCTGGGGCACAGCCCGGCCCGTGGCGATGCCGCAGCCCTGGGCAGGACGGGCTGGGGCGCACGTCGGACCCTCGGGCCGGAGCCGCCCCGCAGGGGAATCCCCGCCCGTGACGTCACGGGGGAACCCCTCCCCACCGCGCCCCCTCCCGGAGCCTGATTGGCCGCACCCGCCTCTGACCCACCGCGGGCCCTGCGATTGGGTGACGTGCCTCGGCCTGGTCCCGCCCCCCGCTCTTTTCTGGCCTCCTATTGGCTGCCGAGCTGTCACTCCGGGCTGGCCCCGCTCCTCATGGGCGTGCTGTAACCCCGTGCTCCCCGGCGTGCTCACAGCGCACCTCCCGCTGCACCCCCTGCACCCCCTGTACCCCTCACTGCACCTCCCACTGCACCCCCTGCACCCCCACTGACCCCCACTGCACCCCCTGCACCCCCTGTACCCCTCACTGCACCTCTCACTGCACCCCCTGCACCCCCCACTGCACCTCCCACTGGACCCTCTGCATCCCACTGACCCCCACTGCACCCCCTGCACCCCCACGGACCTCCAGCGCACCCTCTGCAACCCCTCTGCACTCCTTGCACCTCTCACTGCACCCCTCACTGCATCTCCTCTGCACCCCCTCTGCACTCCTTGCACCCCTCACTCCACCTCTCCCTGAACCCTCACTGCACCCCCTCAGCAGTCCCTCTGCACCTCCTGAACCCCTCCTCGCACCTCTCACTGCACCCTACTGCACACTCATCTAATCCTCCAGAATCCCGGTACCGCACACCACTTGTCTCCCACCTGCACCTCTGGTGCCATCCCATGCACCCCTGACCTGCAACCCCCAGAACACCCTCCAAAGGCCCTGCTGTAAAACCACTCTCCCCTGCAGCCAGGCCCCCACTGCAGGCCATCCCAGAGCACCTCTCACTGCCCTTCACCTCCTGGCAGGGACCTGCCCCCAATTTGTGTAGGGGGACAGCCCGTCCCACTGCCCCAGCACCCTGAGGCTGAGGGAATGGTACTTGGTGTCCCAGGGCTGGAGGCAGCAGGCTGTAACCTCAAGTGGGGAGCTTGAAAGGCAGGGAGCAAGCCAGGGTTTTCAGTGGGGTGGTGGGGATGAGAGCAGGGTGATAGGGAGCTCAATGGGATGGTGGCAAGCACAGCAGGGTAATCAGTGGAATGATGGGGAACACAGCGAGGTAAGGGGGGAGCATGGGCAACCACAGTCCAAAGGTGTCCTCCCATTGCAACCTCACTGATGCAAGTGGTAGAGCTCAGGAAGGGAGATGCCACCTGTCTGCTATCTTTGCCCACCCTGATGGGTCCCAAGGAGAGAAATCCCGGGCAGAGCTATTTGCAGGAAGCCATGAGGCGTGAGGCTGGAGCTGTTGGCCAGCAGCCAGCTGCTTTCTTCTCCTGCTTGGGAGCACAGAGGATGTTTTGTGTGCAGCGGTGGGATCACCATCCCCACCAGGGCTGGCCCCACTCCCGGCAGCCCCCACAGGCCCAGGCTCCCTGCTCACTGCATCGCAAGGCCAAGGTGCCTCTGCAGCACGCTGTTCTCTCTGACTCAGGGTGCATAGCTGGTGTGGGATGAGGGACAATGCCACAAGATGTAACGCGTTTTCCCAGCACTGCTCACCCATGCTTCTCCCCTGCCAGATGTCGTTTAGACTGTGATGTTGTTGTCCACTGGTGCTGTGGCACCTGCTGGCCCCCAGCCACCTTGCTGGTAGACCATGCCCCTGACCCCTCTCCATGACTTGGCCACAGGTGGGGTGCTCCAGCTTGCTGGCGTGTGCATCTGGAGGATGTAGGGTGTCGTGGCAAGCCCCTGGAAGATGGTGTGTCTAGTGGGGCAGGCATCTGAGGCAGCAGTGGGCCAGGGTATGTAGCAGGAGTTCATGTACATCTTGTTGAGGAGCTACAGGGACATGTACTGCAATCTCACCCTGAAGGTCATGCACAGCCATCAGAGCAGTGGATACACCCTGATACATCCTCAAGATGGATGACAGCTGCTTCAACACGGACTGCTTGCCCAGCTTCCTGGCATGGGCCAGCCCCTACATGGTGTCCCTACTCTTCTGGCAGAAGCGGCAGGCCACCTATCAGCCCTCCAGCAAATGGTACTGCAGAACTACTGTCCTGACATCTACCTGCCCTACATCAGCAGAATCGACTACTTTCTCTCCCTGGATGGGGCAAAGAGATTCTGGAGGCAGCAAATCGCCCCATCCCCTTGCAGTACGTGCACAAACTGCTGAAGGTGGTGGGCACTGGGGCAAGAGACAGCGGCCCTCTTGCCAAGCACCACATGCCATGGCATGTCTGCAACTACTGTTACCTGATGGTGACCCACGTACTAAAGCAGGAGGATCCCTCCTGGAGCAGGAGGGCCTCACTGCTGCATGTGGGAAGCCCGCAGCACTGGCTGGAAGTGACCTGCCAAGGACCCAGAGGACAAGGGCCTATGGCTGCTGCACAGACTGCCCCTGCAGCCCCAGTGCCGCCCAGCATCGCCCACCCCAGCCTCTTCCCTTGGAGAGGGATGCACCTTGGCATTCTGGGCTTCCTGCCCTCCAGTCCTGAAGGCCCCACTCTGCTCCACAGCCCAGCAGCATGTTCCACAGGCAGGGGTCTTGCCTGCGCTAGGTGCTGCTGCAAGGGGCACACAAAGCACATCTGCACCACAGTGTTTGGCCTGGGAGTTTCTGAGGCTGTAAATAGCCAAGTTCCCCTCCTCCTCATCTTGAAAGTGAGAAGGGGAACATCCCCCAGAGAGGGGGAAAGAACTGGTCAATTGTCATCACTGGTAGAAAAGCTATTTTTAATTTTATTAAAATGTCTCTCTTCTATAAACTTTCAAAATATCTGGAACCTCTGCTATACAGATTTGTGCTGTGGCTGCGTAGCAAAGCTGTTGCTCCTGGGGTAGGTGATGGTGGCACTTATGGTGGGGTGCAACTGGTGGCACGGGACAGCTGAGGCTCCTCTTTGCAATCTGGGGAGGTGTGGGGAGTGCCAGGGGAGCAGGGCATTCCAGGGCCACCCTCAAAAAGGGGCACATGGGGGATGTAGTGGCTAAGGGGGCCAGGATGGGTCTGTGGCCGGAGCAGGAGCTGGTGCAGGGTCTCGCCCACCTGCACGAGGCTGTGGGAGAGGAGCTGGAGGTGGGAGACTGTGTCGCTGGCCAGGCTCTCCAGTAGTGCCTGCTGCTGCCGTGATGTCTGCAGGATCTGCACCAGCAGTTGCTGGACGTTCTGGAGCAAGCTTGCCACACCGGGCCCTGCAGTGAGAGAGGAGTCAGTGGCAGCAAACCCTCACCATGGCTATGAGAGCTCCCTGTGAGGCTTTTGGGATGCTGCAGGGAGAACCCACCATGAAGGCTTGCATCTGATGCATCTTCACCTGCTGCCGGCTGCTCGCTCATGGCAGCTGTCCCTTGGGAGCCTGAGGCTGCGACAGCCACTGGCAGCATTTGGTTTCCTCTTCCCATCCCCAGGGACGTCTCGCCAGGAAAACGTGCCACGATAGCTTGGCATGGAGGAAACAACCAGAGTGATGGAGGCACCCAAGCCCATGCTCGGCTTCACCCCACACAGAGACCTGGGGAGGCACTGCCTCTGGGAGCCCAGGCCCTGCATTCCCGCTGGCAGGACAGGACAGAGCTGTCCCCTGGACCAGGAGAACTTGCTCAAAACTGCAGACACTTACCAGCCTTTCCCTCTGTTCCTTCCTGCTTCAGGTCAGTGTGACAGCCTGGAATGAGAGCAGATACAGCCTGTGAGCTGCAGCCACCTCCTGCCCCAGGGCGCACAAGCAGAGTAGCCAGGATATGATGCTCACCCAGGATGGAGATAGGAGGGAAGCAGCAACTGGTGTCTGCAACGAGAACTGTATCAGACCCTGCTCGTGGGGCTGAGGGGATTTACTGAGCTTTACTGGGCTGAGCAGGGCAAGGAAAGCCTTACATGGCATGGTGGGTGGTGTGGGTGGCACTCCAGTGATGTGTTCCCCACCAGCTGCTGGGAGAAAGCAGAGAGGAGAGATACACCGTCTGACAGGACTTGGCAGGGGATCACCACCAGCCCAGGGTCTGCCTGGCTTGCCTCGGCCAGCCCCACAGCCCAACATGCCCTAGCCACAGCTCCACAGTGCCCTGCAGGGCCCCAAAGCATTTCAGAGCTAGGTACAAAAGCAGGAGTCACTCACCCACCACTGCAATGCAGCCACCCCTGGGCTGGAAGGCAGCAGCGGCGGAGCAGCGCGCAGGAACGCTACACAACAGACTAGGACTGGAAGTGAAGGAGAATCCCACATCCACTTGAAACTGCAGGGGGAATTTAGGGAGACAGAAGGTGGTTACCCAGTGTGGGATGCTGGCCGGGGCACCCACGCAAATCAGACTCAGGGATGTATCCTGCATCACCTCAGTGCCAAACTCCCTGGAGGGGTGCAAGATACGTCCCTGGGTGGGCTGCGGGGCATGGGAGCTGCAAGCACCTCTGGCCCTCACACACAGTCCTAACTCATCCAAAGACCTATGTTGTTACTGGGGAAGGGGGGAGCCAGGACCTGACAAAGGAAGGGGGGTCACATGCCCTGCAGTGCCACACAGCCACAGGAGACCTCTGGGCTGTATTGGGGCCACTGCCCCTTACAGACTTTATGCCCCACAATCTGCCATGGGGCGGCCAGCAGCCTTGCCATGCCCTCAGGCTGGGTCAGAGCTGGAGACCCCTTCCTGCCCTGTCCCAGCCATCCCTTCATGCTCTGGGGCTGGTTCGACCTCTAGCTGAAGCCTCTGGAGGGGGAAATCCCAACGCTCCCATCACTGAGCATCCCTGATGAGGGACATGTGATGGATCCTCTGATCCCCTAAGCCCCCCATTCCCATCATGCTGGCCTGGGCTTGGGCTGGAGCTGTGGCCGTGCAGCTTGGTGCAGCAGGGCAGGTTGATACTTACGGCTCTCTGGCTCATCCTTTGCACACCGCAGCAGCGGGGACAGCAGCGTGCCTGGGGTGTCCCTGCTAACATTGTGCTCTGCAGAAGGAAGTGAGGGGGGTGCAGAAAACAGCTTCAATAACTGGGTGATGAGGGGTGTCTGCCACCCCACAGACAGGACAAGCCCCACTCCGGCTGTCTGAGCCCACAGGTACCTGGTGGCTCTGGCGAGGATGAAGACCGAGTGGCAAGGGCTGACCTGCGCTTCCTGGTGGGCAGTTTCACCAGTTCTAGAGGACGAGAAAGACCATCAACGTACCCTGGCTGTCCGTGCAGCATCAGTCCCCAAGCAACCCACATCTAGCCACCCTGCTAAGCCCACATGCCCGTCCCTGGCACCCACCTGGCATCCTCCGCTCGCCAAAGACGGGCCGCCCGGCTGCCTTCCATATACTTTTCATGGCCCGATAGTGCGGAGGAAGCCGGGGCGAGTGGTGTCCTGCCCTCCGGCGCGTCTCCCGCTCCGAGTGGAAAGCCTGCTTGAGCGCCTTCCACTTGGAGCGGCACTGGGCCACGCTGCGCCCGTAGCCGGCCGCCGCCAACCCCCGGGAGATCTCCCGCCACAGCGCCTCGTTGGGTCGCGACGTGGAGGCCATGAGCAGGGCGGCCTCCCCCGAGCCCCCCACCAGCGACAGGAGGCTGCTGACCTCCGCCTGCGTCCAGGCTCGCCCCCGGGGCATCCTGCTGGGGCGGCGGGGGGAGCCGGGGGAACGCTCGGCCCCGAGCCGGGATCAGCCCCGGGGCTCGGCCGTGCGCTCCCGAGGGCGCACCGGGAGGATGCCCCGCCGGGGCGGCACCGGGAGCCGTCGGGAGCCAAACCGGGAGTCTCCCCGGGGAGCTGCACGGGGAACCGCCGGGAGTCGCCCCGGGAGCCGCACCCGGGATCGCCGCCGGTCTCACCCGCAGCCGCACCGACCGCCCCTGCGCCGCACCGGGCGCCGCGCCGGGAGCTGCCGGGAGTCGCCGGGAGCCGCATCGAGCATGTGCAGCCCGGGGAGGAGCCGCTGGGAAACGTAGTCCGGATGAGCCATCCTTCCCCCAGCATAAGCTGGCAGACCGGAGCGGGGGACGTTGTCTGTCCCCGGGGGCCTGGGGGGCTCGGGGGGCACGGCAGGGATGGCCATCGCGGCAGCCCTGAAGGCTTGGGGGAGGGTAAGGAGCACCCCAGCCCCCCGCTTTCCAGGGCTGAGATGCAGTTGCAGCCCCATGCAAAAGAAAGGGCAGCAAAAACCACTTGTAAGCAAATACCCCGTGGCCTTGCTGCTTGGAGAGGGGCGCGTGGCGACGTGACCTGCACCTCAAGGCAGATCAGACTAAGACAGTTGGGGTTGTTGAGTTTTGAGAAGAGAAGGCTCCCAGGAGACCTTATAGCACCTTTCCAGTACCTAGAGGACTACAAGAGAGCCGGAGAGGGACATTTTATAAGGGTATGCAGTGATAGGACAAGGGGGAATGACTTCAAACTGACAGAGGGCAGGTTTAGATCAGATTCTAATCATAGAATATCCTGAACTGGAAGGAACCCACTGGGATAATCAAATTCCAACTCCTGGCCCTCATAGGATACCCCAAGAGTCACACTGTGTGCCTGAGAGTATTGTCTGAACACGTCTTGAACTCTGTCATGCTTGGTGCTGTGACCGCATCTCTGGGGAGCCTGTTTTGTGTCCAACCACCCTTTGGGTGAACAGTCTGTTCCCAATATCCAACTTAGACCTCTCCTGACATGGCTTCATGCCATTCCCTTGGGTCCTGTCCTGGTCATCACAGAGAAGAGATTGATGCCTGCCCGTCCGCTGCCCTTCATGAGGAAGCTGCAGACTGAGATGAGGTCTCCCCTCAGCCTCCACCAGGCTGAATAAACCAAGTGACCTCAGCTGCTCCCTGTATGGCTTTCCCTCTTTTAGAAAGAATTTCTTCACTATGAGGGTGGTGAGGCACTGGTACAGGTTGCCCAGAGAAGCTGTGAATGCCCCATCCCTGGAAATGTTCAAGGCCAGGCTGGATGGGGCTCTGAGCAACCTGGTCTACTGGAAGGTTTCTCTGCCCATGGCAGGGGAGGTTGGAACAAGATGATCTTTAAGGTCCTTTACAGCCCAAATAATTCTATGACTCCATGACTTGGCTGCCCAGCTCAGCCCTGGACCTGTGTCTGAGTTATTAGCCATCCCCATCACCTGCTACCCCAAAACCAGGGCCACAGAGTTCCCTTGTGCTGGAACACCTGGGTGCCAGCCCCAACAACCCCTTGCCCCAAGTGTCTGTCAGCACCATGACACCCCTGGTTTGTGTCCCAGGTGGTGCCTCTGGGGACCCCACCAGGAAGTGACACTTTCCATTTTGCATCACACCCGTCTGACAGTGTCTGGGAGAGGGTTGCCAGTGTCCCTGTGGGGTGCAGAGCAAGAAATCAAAGAAGGGATGGAAGAGAGGGTCACATACGCTGATCTGCGCTTTCCCCCAACACCAGGTAATGGCGCGGTGCTCCCTGTCCCTGGCACCCCAGCTCTCTCAGCGGATTCCCTGCCCTCCTGCAGACCCTTGGCCTCCCAGACCTGCTTCCCCCAATTTCTGTGTGTCCTCTCCCAAGCAGCTCCTCTCCAGCCTCCTTGCAGACTGCCTGCTCTCAGGGTGGGGGGCAGGAGAGGCTCAAGAGTGGGGGATGCCCACTGTACCCCAATGCCACAGCACACACAGGCAGTCCCTGCTCTGCTCTCCCTGTCCCATGTAAAGTGCTGTCTGCAGGGAAACAACTTCTAGGAGGGTCACACTGCTGCAAATGGGCTCTCCCCCACTTTTCCTGGGCTACCCTACTACCTTCTGACATCCTGCCTGGGATTCACAGACCTTTCCTGGCTGGAAGTTACCCACTGCTCCCACCAAGCCCCCCAGGGTCTAGGTTAAATTAAATCCTTTTCTCAGGTCCTCAGCAGCCGGTGCGTCTGCCCTGGTGCTGGGCAGCCCTCAGCCTGGGTCTCCTCTCCCTGGTGCTTCTGCTGGCACAAATCATCCTTGTCAGCTTGAGCTTCCACTGTGAGTACCTACCTGCCTGTGCCTGGATCTCTGTGTCTCGGATCTTGCAGTTGGAGCTGGTGCCACAGGGCCAACAGACAGAGCTGCAGCTTCCCCAAGGAGCTGGGCCCTCCCACTTGGGGCTGAGTGCACCGAGGGTTCTGGGGCAAGCGAGAAAATTGGTTAGGCAAGACATCGCCTACTTGGCTGGAAAAAAAAGTTGGTGGGACAGCGTGGGCTTGGGGAAGGCCATCACATGGCATTGAAAAGAAAGCAGGAAGGAGAGAGGTGACACTGAAACTGAAAGGCAGCAGCACTTTCCCCGAAAGTCGGTGTTGTGTTGGGCTCCCAAGCACAGCAAAAGCCGCAAGGCCCTTGGCTGGCTTGGCGTACCCAAAGCAGGAGATGTCCTCACCCACAGCTGTGGGGTCACCCTGTGGGAGAGGACACCGTGTGCTGCTGGGAGCAGGAGCCCAGAGTTGCTGGGACACCCCTGTGCTCTTCTTCTGTAGATTTAGTACAACAACAGATGAGCTGCACCCATGATCTCTGGAGCACGGAGAAGAGCGCCAGCTATGGGCAACAGACACTGCAAGGTAAGAGAGCCTGGTGAGCTCCTGGACAAAGTTTGGAGAGGGCCTAGCTGCTCCTTTCAAGTAGCAGGATCTGTCCATGCTCCAGGACATTCTCCCCACTCCAAATATTCCTTCACCCTTGCTGCCTGTCTCCTGGCTCATGGCATAGAGAGCTGCCCCAGCACTGCTGAACAAGCTGAATTTGGGACCTTTGGAAGAGGTGACCCCAGCATGGTTCAGCATTGCCTGGACATGCCACCAGCACGAGGCTCATGGATGCCACCAGCATCTGTTTTCCAGATGGCATCAGGTGCTCTCTTTGACCATCTCTGATCCAACTGAAATCTTGACTGAGTTCCCAGCACTTGGGAAATTGTGTTTGTATTGCTTCTGCAAAACTGGAGCTCCCCTCCCTGCCCCGTGCCAGCACCTTCCTGTAACTCCTTCTCCCCAGGGAGCTCCTTCTCATAAGGGCCTCCCTCTGGGGAGCTGGGGCTGGAAGATGGGAGCTGAGCTCCCGAATAACAGCAAGTGGAGGGTGGTCTCCGTGGGGCAGCCCTAGGAGCACAGTGGGTGGGTTGGTACCCAGTGGCTGCCCATTGTCACTGTCCTGCCCCTTGGGCTGGGTGCAGCCCCTGCCAGTTGCCCAATCCCAGCTTCTGTGTTTCTGGTGTGCAGCGCAATGCCAGTTTTGCCCGGTCGGCTGGCTCTGGGATGCAGGGCAGTGCTACTACTTCTCATCTGCCAAAAAGACCTGGGAGAAAAGCAGAGAGGACTGCTGCTCCAGAGGGGCACAGCTGGTCACCATCCAAGACAACACTACCCTGGTGAGTGCACCCAGCCTGCCCTGTCCAGCTCCCTGCGAGCATCGGGCTGTGCTGGTGACCACCTCAAGGTCCCTCAGCAGCCACCCACCCCATCAGCAGCATTGTCTCAGCTCCTTGGCTCTGGCCTATGTGCCCAAATCCTAGCTAAGCCTCCAGGCAGGGAGCTGGCAATGCTGTGCCCATGCTGCACAGCCCCCATCACTAATCGTGGGTGGGGCTGTGTGTCCCCTCAGGGAGCTCACGTGAATCCTCTCCTGTATTAGGCTTTCCTGATGCGCACCACGGACATGGAGGTCTTCCATGTGGGGCTGAAGAAGGATGGCTTTGCATCAGACTGGAAGTGGCTGGATGGCACCACATTGAAGGGGTAGGGCTGTCAGCTTGTCCCCAGCCAGGGCTGCTGAGGGTCCAGCAGCAGGGATCAGGGAGGTGACAGGGGGACACTGGCATGGAGGGATGTGCTCCATATTTTGGCCACCTCCTGTCTCCTCAGGGCTGCACTGGGGCATTTTAGGGAAGAGAAGATAGCGAAGAGAGGCCTGACCCTGGTGCCCATACTCTGCCTGGGTGAGGGACTGGAGGGCTCCCTCAAAAGCAGATTCCCAGATTTTGGTTGGTGCAGTTGGTGCTGAGCCCTGCCAGGAGGGAACTGAGGGTCTCATGTGCCTGATGGGGCTGGGGACATCAGAAAATGTGGCTTAACTGGGAGGAGGCAGGAGACTGTGCTCCATGGGGGGGGTGAGCTTTGCCCCGCAACATCCCTGTGCCGTTTCTGGTCCCTGGCTGGAGGATTTACTGATGGGACAATCTCAGTTCTTCCTGCCCATCCCATCTCAGTGCACTCTCTCCCTGCAGGATCTTCCTAATCCATCGCTACACCAGGTCTTACCAGGCCTGTGGCAGGCTGTCAGGCTTGGGGCTGTCGGGTGGTCTGTGCTCGGAACCCCTTGGATGGGTCTGCAAGCAGAGTGCAGCCACCCTGCAGTGGCTCCAGTCCTCGCCTCCTTCCTTCGTCTGGGGAAACACCACCTACAGCTGTGTGAGGCCCTGATGGCTGTGGGAACCTCCAGCCTGTCCCACCACCATGTTCCCTGCCTGACTCCAGTTCATGGGCATTCACAGGCATTGACTGCTGCCTCCTGGCTCAGACCTCTTTATTTCCCTGTAACTGCATTTTGCCAATAAACTCTGCCAAAAACTGTGTCTGTCTTTGAGGAATGACAGGAGTGTGATAGAGGTGCATCCTCCAGCTCACTGACTCGGTTGCATCAATGAAAAGTGGGAAATTGCCTCTGCTGCACCGTACCAGGAGCCAGCATTCAGCCAGCAGCAATCCAAGCATCCTCGTGGCCTGATGGCAGCATGAGGCAGCTCCTGTGCAGGCTGGAGCAGGTCTCCTGAAAGCTTTTTGATTGTGGTGGCTACCTGGTGTTTATGCTTCTTGGAACACACAGCTGAGAGGTGACCCTTTGCTTCCTCATCCCATGGAGGACTTGGACTGGGCAGCAGCTTATCTACTGGTGCCGACCCAGTCTGAGGAGGTTCCAGCAAGTGGCCTCACTTTGCTTTGAGTCTGGGTGATGTGTGAGAGCCTGAAAGGTCTGATGAGGCTTGAGTTGAAGGTGTTTGGTTCCGGCAGCTGTTAAAGTTTCAATATAGACCTCCTGGTTCCAGCAGCCTGGAGCTCTGGCATGAACATACCTGGGATTCTCCCTGGCATATTCAGAGGACCGATATAATAAGTGCATCCTGTGTCCTGAGCAGGGGCTGGGAGGGAAAAGGTGATACATGGGGTGGTGTAGCCCTGCTGTGGCCAGTACATAGGAGCTTGGGCTCCTCACAGCCTGGGGCACAGATGTAGAGCATGCAGCCCAGAGTGGAGCTCATTCACCCCCCACCCTCCAAAGCCAGAGCATCCTCCAAAATAAAACCACTTTTCGCAAATAAAGCAACTACTTCTGCTTTTCTGCATATGAAGAAGTGTCTCCATCCCACATGGTCTTAGCCACAGTCTGCTATATGACCACAGTGGAGCAGAACAGGACTGAGTTCCTGGACTGCTGCTGCCCAGCTGCCTGCATGGCCCAGAGTGTGGTCTATGCTGATTTGAAGTTTGATGAGCCCCTGCTCACTTCCCCTACCTGCCCTGAGGTTCCCAGGCACCAAGAGAGTGCTGGGCTTGGGACAGGTGTCTCTCCTCTGGACTTGCTCCAACAGGTCCGTGTCCTTCCTGTGCTGGGGACCCCAGAGCTGGATGCAGTGCTCCAGGTGGGGTCTCACCAGAGCAGAGCTGAGAGGCAGAATTCTCTCCCTCGCCTGCTTCCCACCCTGCTTTGGATGCAGCCCAGGACAGGATTGGCTTTCTGGGCTGTGAGTGCACATGGCCGGGTCATGTCCAGCCTCTCACCCACCAGCACCCCCAAGTCCTTCCCAGCAGGGCAGCTCTTGATCTGTTCTTCCCCCAGCCTGTGTTGGTACCGGAGGTTGCCCTGACCCAAGTGCAGCACCTTGCACTTGGTCTTGTTAAACCTCATGATGTTCCCATGGGCCTACTCCTTGACCTTGTCCAGGTCCCTCTGGATGGCATTGGGTGCCTCAGATGTATCAACTACAGCTCTCACCTGGCTGTCATCTGCAAGCTCGCTGAGGGTGCACTAGATCCCCCTATTCACATTGTTGATGAAAGCATTAAGTAGCATTGGTGCCAATATGGATCCCCAAGGGACACCACTGGTCACCAATGTCCACATCAGGACACAGAGCCATTGACCACTATCTTCTGGATGCGACTGTCCTGCCAGTTCCTTATCCACCAAACAGTCCACCCATTGAATCCATTTCTCTCCAATTTAGAGGGAGACTGTGTCAAAAGCTTTACAGAAGTCAAGCTATAAGACATTCATAGCCCTTCCCTTGTTCACTGATGAAATCACTCCATTGTAGAAGGCCACTAGGTTGGTTAGGCAGGACTTTACCTTGATGAAACCATGCTGGCTGTCTCAAACCCAGCTTAGCAAAATGGTTCCCAACACCTCGTACTCTCTGCAGAAACACTTGAGTCAGCAGGGTCAGTGCTGCACCTGGACTCCCCCTCCCCGCCCCACCTGGATCCTGGACAGGGCTCTCTTATCACCCTGCTTGGCAATTCAGGTTCCACCATGGTCTTAGGGACCTTCCCCTCATGGTGCCAGGGTCCCCTTTTTCTAGCGTTCCCAAGTCTCCTCAGTACTTCCCTCTCTCTTCCACTGTCTAAAGACTCATAGTTGCAACCCCATTTCCTCAGGGCCTCTCCCATTTACCTTCCATGATCTCAGGCATCTTCACTGAACCTCCATTTCCTCCCACGGTCTCAGGGTTACTGCATTCACCCCCATGGTCTCAGGGCTCTTCATTGCACCTTTTTTTCTCCCATGGTTTCAGGGTTTCCTTATTCAACTTCAATGTTCTCAAGGCTCCCCAGAGCTTCCCCATCTCCCATATGGTCTCATGGCTTCCCAGCATTTTCTCATGCTGATGGCACCACTGCCTGCGCTCTTCCCAGGCAAGACCCAGCCCAAAGCCCTGGGCAGGTGATGGAGGCAGGAAAAAGGGCAGGATGAGAGCTATTAACGCCAAGAGAAGAGACAGGCTGTAAATCCACAGAAGTCCCCAAAATGGACAGACTGAGGGATACCAATGTGTCATCCCGCAGCTCCAAGAAAATGCAAATGGCAGATCCTGCACAGTTCTCCCCGGGCAGCCTTGGGGGAGCACAGAAAGTGGGAGCTGGGCTTTGCACTGGAGACCTGGATCACTGCAGGGTGTGCTGGCCAGGGCACACAGGAACACACAGAGACACAGTGCAAGGTGGTGTGATAAGTGTATGCATGAGTGTAAGAGAGCGAAATAAGGTCTCTTTTCTAGCCTTTAAAATACAGACCCTCTTTCCCAGTGCTTTGTAACGCAGTTGAGGCAATGCATGCACAGGGTCTTGGGGTGCATCCCCAGCTCCTGTCCCCAAGTCCAGAGATGGAGTAGAGTATCAGCAGTCAGATCTTGGCCAGGAGAGGAGGTTGGGCCTCAGATGTGCTGCTCAATTTCGGGGATTTCTCGCAGATCCACTGAAAGGAATGCCAGCACGATATGTGCCTGATTTTCCCATTTTCTATTGCCCTGCACTTTGTACTCCTAGGAAAGAGGGCACATCTCAGAGTAGCAGTGACAACATCCTTGCTATAGACACCACTTCCCATAGCTCTCAGTGCCGCTGGGGCAGGCAGGGTGCCTGGCACTGGGACCAGTCTGAGGAAGGGTTGCATTCCTCCTCCCAGTTTTCTGCTCTGCCACTTGGAAATCTGGCAGTACACTCCACAGCTGAGCTGTGCCCTGACCCCCTTCCCTTGGGGGACCATCATCCCCTTTGCTGGGGGATGTAACAGGGTCAAATCAGCACCTTTCTGGCATGGGAAAAGGGCAGGTGCTTGTGCCCAGCACTCTCGTACTTACCAGGTTTGACTTCTGTCCTGCCATTCAGAAGTTGCCTTTGTGTTATAATAAATGCTTGGTCCAATCCAGTAGTTTTCAGTAGACTCCTGCACAAAATGCTGGAAGAAGAGAAGCTGTCAGCCACCTGCTTCATGACTAGCACTTGCCTGGTTCCCAGGAGCGCCAGGGTCGGCTGTGCTCCTCCTCCCAGACTTCTGGAATGGAAACCTGGGGCTCATGGTGCTACCCCAGCACCTCCACAGCTACTGCTGCAGCTGTCCCGCTGGGACTCTGCCCAGTCTCACCCTCCTAGGGTACCACAATACCCCTGCTCTGTACCGGTACTGTCAATGATATCAAGCTATCTTGGATGAGCAGTTCAGCGGATTTTGCTTTGCAGTCATCCTTGCTTCTCTGCCAGGTCTTCTTCTGCACAGAGATGAAGAGACACTTGCTCCTGTAGAGCACCCAGCCCGAGGGGCAGCAGTCTGGGGACAGAGGCACAGGTCAGACACTTATCCTCCCACAGATGCTCGAGGGGTCCAGCCCGGCCGAGATCAACCCCTGCATCTGCCCAAGAGCAACATTGCCTCTGCCCCTGCCCCATCACAACTCTACCTGTATTCACACAGGCACGCAGGCTGCTCACAGTGCTCTCGCTGTTGTTGAGCTTCCCCTGCACCTCCTGCATCTCCTTCTCCGTCTTGCCCAGGACCCCCCTGACGTGCCCCAGCTCGACGCTCATTCTATCCAGCTCCAGCTGGCTGATGTTGCCCTCGTGCCACGCTCGCTGCAGCTCCTCTCTGGCCCACGCCAGCTCCAGCTCTGCCTGCTCCAGGCTCTGCTCCCGAGCGCTCAGCTCCTGTGACAGGCGGCCCTGCTCGGCTGCATAGTTGCGGGAGGTGTCCTGCAGGCTGTGGGTGACCTGCCAGTCTGGGGGTAGGGCAGTGAGCTGAGACATGGGCATGGGACAGCTGGGCCATGGGACTTGCAAGGGAGAATGGGATAGGAGTGCCTGTCTGTGGGTAGAGATTGTCCTGGGGGTTTCAATGAGAAGGGAAAGGAAGTCCCAATGGTGGCAGGTGGAGAGGAGACAATGGCAGGCAGTAGGAGGCAGTGGGAGACAATGGGAAGGCAAGGGGAGGCAATGAGAAGGCTAGTGGGAGGTAGTGGAAGGCATTGGAAAGACAATAGGAAGTGGTGGGAAGGCAATAGGAAGGCAGTGAGAGGGAGTGGGAGGCAGTGGGAGGGGGTAGGAGGCAGTGTGAAGGCAGTGAGAGGCTGTGGAGGCAATAAGAAGGCAAAGAGAGTGAGTGAGAGACAACGGGAAGGCAGCAGGAGGCAGTGGGAATGCAATGGGAGGCAGTGGGAAGGCAGTAGGAAGACAGTGGGAGGCAATGGGAAGCAGTAACAGGGAATGGGAGGGCGTGGGAAGCTGTGGGAGGCAATGGCAGGCAATGGGGGGTAGTGGGAAGACAGTGGGAGGCAATGGGAAGCAGTGACAGGGAGTGGGAGGCAGTGGGAGGCATTGGGAGGTAGTGGTAAGACAGGGGCAAGACAGTGGGAGGCAGTGGGAGGCAATGGGGGGGAGTAGGAGGGAGTGGGAAGGTAGTGGGAGGCAGCTCATGTAGCCGTGAAAGAGGAAGCAACTAGTCCTGGACCCCCAGCCTCAGGCACCCCTCATCCCTGACAACCCCCCTGCAGCTCATCACTGGCCCAGCCCAACACCCCCTCTCACTAGCCCCCAACCCATGGCCATCCCCCTGACTCACAGCAAGCCCCCAGGGCCACGGTGGCCACCAGCAGCAGCAGGAGCAGGACCAGGCTGGCTGGCAGCAGCGCTTTGGGGATGTGCCATCGCCGGGGCGAGCGCTCTGCAAAAGACAAGCACCCACGGGCATCATCCCTGCCGTCACCCGATGCCCACCCCGCGCAGGGGCATCCCCACGGCAGTGGCTGTGTCCGGGTTCCCACCTGGACTGGGCACTGCTGTCACCGGCCCTGGCAGCACGTTCTCATAGGGGCTGTCATCTTCATCGGGGACAGTGGATGGAGACCCCTCAGCAAATTTCAGGTCGGCATAGA
This sequence comes from Pipra filicauda, assembly GCF_003945595.2. Taxonomy (NCBI): domain Eukaryota; kingdom Metazoa; phylum Chordata; class Aves; order Passeriformes; family Pipridae; genus Pipra; species Pipra filicauda. The sequence goes on along the minus strand of NW_024104658.1, from coordinate 325,922 downwards.
CCACGTTCTGCGCCATGCCCGGGCCACCTCTATGGCCCCGAGGGCGCTGCTTCTGCTGCAGAGAAAAAGTACAGCTGGTTTCCGCAGAAGCAAAAGTGTAAGGAGGTGTGGCAGATGGGAAAGTACAGCCACGACACTGGCGCCCTGCCATTGGCCCAGCAACACCATCCTGTTTCATTCCACCCCCGGAAACTGCTAAGGGGTCCCCTGGGATGGCAGTGGCGGGGGCAGTGCAGCTCGGGGCTGGGGCACTGGGCAGAGCTGCAGGCCTTGCCTATGGAGAATTGACTTAATTCCCTAAGGCAGGGCTGGCTTACAGGGGGGAAGAGGTGGCTTTGGTGCTGACCCCATCCAAGATGGAGTTTCCCTCTTCTTTGTGCTCTGCTCCAGAATTGGAGCATCGCTGCTGTGCGGAAATGTTTGCCTTAATGCCTAAAAGGGATTTCCCCATTGCAGCATGAGCTTTCACTTCTCCTCTCATTATGGTCACATGCCCCCACTCTGTCAGCAAGGACACCATGGAAAATCATGTCTCAGATCTTGAAGTGTCATGATAAATGGTCTCATTACTCTTCCACTGTACCCAGCTCGGTGGTCCCAAGCAGCAGCAGGAATATTGGGCAGTCACCCGATACATCCCACTGGCCTTTCCCCAGCATGTCCTCCCTGGGCCTGGGCACCTGCATGCCCAAGAGGATATGCTCCATTTTCTTCCAGGAGACTGAGTGGAGGCTGTCCAACCCTTAGCTTTCCAAACCTCCTTCCTGTCCCTTTTGAAGCTGGCTGTCATTTTTACCTTTCTCCACTGATGAAGGACTTCCCTTGCTCTTGCAGAGGTGATGGGCAGTGGCCTTTGTATCAGTTTGGCCTGGCTCTCCCGCCAAGTCCAAGCTGTCTCCTCCCCCTTCTCGCTCTTCCCAAGCAAGGAAAAAAAAAAGAACCACAGAAAAAAAACCTGAACCACAGAAAAAAAACCTGAAAGAAGTTTGAACGAAACGGGATTATATCAAATATATATATATTGCATATATTTACAAATATATATATAATTTGAATATATTATACACAATAGGGAGCTCCCGAGGGGGAAAAAGGGAAAAGGGAAGGGGAAACAAGGATGAAAAAAACTAAAAACAAATATCCTCCAAATATACCCATTAATAGAGAGCTAGCAAATAAATACAAAAACCAATTAAATACTTGCCTGAATGAGACAGCAGAACTAACTCCCCACGCCTCTCAAATGGAATGGAGATAATGGCAGGTCTGAGCAGCAGGCCCTGGCCTATACGAGCAAAGCCCGTCTATGGAGAGACCTGTCTCCTTCAGCCACCGGAAGAGAGAAGAGAGTGAACTGTCTAATCTGTGCCTTTTTATATGTTGTGTTACGGAAAGGGATGATACGGAATACTTCCTTAGATTTCTGACCCCGTTGCTAAGGAAGGCCTAAAAAATCCAGAAAACCAACCCACTACAGCCATGTAACGCTGTGCTCCAACAGCACCACTGTGCACCTCCAGTCCTGTTCCAGGGACTGGCTGCATCCAGATGTGCCCAGCTGGCCCCCAACTCAGTGTCCATTTTGAAACCTGTCTTTCTCTGGATGAAGTTCAGTAGAGATCTCTGAGATGCTGAGAGGCTGGAGGGACCAAGAAGGAGGTTCTGTGGGTTCTGGGGTTGTGGTCTTAGGCAGGGAAGGCAAAGTGGATGTCATTGGTCTATGCAACTGTCTAGGAGAGCTTTGGAGCAATGCCAAAGCTTACTTCTTCTAGGAGGGGAACAGGAAGAGGATGAGAGGCAGTGGCACACGCTACATAGTGGGGAAATTCCCATTCTCAGAGGCTGGGAGAGAAAATCTGAATCTGTGAAGACCTCCAGCCCTTCACAGAGCTGTCCACAGGGCAATGTGCTCCTGTGTTGAGGATTTCCCTGCTCTCCCCTTGCTCTTCCCTGACCCAAGGATTTGGGTCCTTGCTCTGCCACAGCCGTGACCTCAGGCTGTGCTGCCCTGGTCCTGCTGTGTGCCCAGGGGGACCACAAGGACTTCTGGAGCGTGGGAGGGGAGGGGCTGATATTTCTGGGACCAATGAGAGGGTGCTGATACCTGCGGCTGTGCTTCACTGGTCCCATCTGCTACAACGCAGAGCAAACTTCTGCTTCTGCAGATGCTGGCTGCACTTCTCCTTTGCACCTCCGAGACACAGTGCAATCACCAGGAGCAGGACCATCCCAGAAAGGCACCCCAAGGGCAGAGTGGGAGCCTGAACAGCTCAGGGCTTGCCCAGCACTTGCCCACATGGCCCAGAGCATGGTTTATGCTGACCTGAGGTTTGCCAAAGTGATGGGAGGCCGGAGCATGGCCAGCCAGGCACTGGAGGCAGGTGAGAGCCCTCAGACCGTGCCACTCTGCCTCTGCCATCCCCAACCCCACGGACTCAGCCTCTCTCCCCTGCCTTCCTCCCACAGCCCTTGGCATGGATGAGGCAGAGAGCCCCCATGAGAACACGCAGCCGGTGCCGGCAGGGCAGGACGGGGACGGGGCACAACCCAACCCAGGTGAGTACCCAGCTGGAATCCAGGGCACCAAGTGAGGTCTTGGCATGGGTAGTGGGTGGTGTTTTGGGGTGCTCCCACTCCCATCCTTTAAGAGAGGAAATGCCCACACCATGCCACCTGTGCCATCATGCCACCACAGCACTGCCTGCAGGCAGTAGGCAGGGGGATTGCCAGGGGTTTTCCAGCTCTCCAGGTGATGTCTGTTGTCTATTGTGTCTTGCAGGCCACTGGTCCCGGCGGTGGTGCTTCCCAGTGGGGCTGCTGACAATCTGCCTGCTGCTGGTGGCCACTGTGGCCCTGGGGGCTTGCTGTGAGTCAGGGGTCTGGGCACATCTGGGGCTGGGGGTGGCTGGGGCAGGGAGGCAGCTGTGCTGGGGTAGGTGCCGTGGTTGAGCATGGAGTGAATAGGGGCATGCCCATGCATGCTGCTCCTGGCTGAGTCCCTCTTCCCTGTCTGCCACAAGCTGTCCTGTATCCCTCTCAGGATAGGCATCCCCCCTGCCTCCTATCACCCGCCTTCCCCACCTTGCCCTCTGTTTCTGCTCCTTTTTCTTCCCATCTTGGCATTGCCCAGCCTCATATTTCTGCACCCTGCCTGCCCCTGCCCTGCTGTACCTGGTCCCACACCCCATCCTACCCCTGCCCTGCTCTCCCCTCCCAAGTCCTGCCCAGCCCTTAACCATACACTTTGCTGCTGTGTCCTTCCTTCCCATCCTTTCCCATTCAACATGAACACCCTGCCTTGCCCTGCCCATCCTACCTGCCCCCAACAGGGTCAGTCCCACACCCAAGCTGTCCCGTGCCCGTGTTTCAGATCACCCCTTCTGTCCCCAGACTGGCAGATCACCCGCAGCCTGCAGGACGCCTCCCGCGACCACGCAGCCGAGCAGGGCCGCCTGTCACAGGAGCTGAGCACTCAGGAGCAGAGCCTGGAGCAGGCACGGGTGGAGCTGGCGTGGGCCAGAGAGGAGCTGCAGCGAGCGTGGCACGAGGGCAACATCAGCCAGCTGGAGCTGGATAGAATGAGCGCCGAGCTGGGGCACGTCAGGGGGGTCCTGGGCAAGACGGAGAAGGAGATGCAGGAGGTGCAGGGGAAGCTCAACAACAGCGAGAGCACCGTGGCTGTCCTGCGCTCCTGCACAGCTATAGGTAGGGCGATGATGGAGCAGGGATGGGGTGTCCTGGGTGACTGGTATCCCTCAGCAGGTGCAGTGCCAAGGCACAAGCACTGGCTTTTTTTGGTCACGTGGTGGGGGCAGGGTGGTCCAAGGCTGAAGCTATGCCTGGAGCAGAGGCTGAGCCTGTGGTATCTGCTGGGAAGATGTGGGGTTGTTCCTGGTTCCCCCCAGGGCATCTGTGGCTGATCAAGCATCTGAGCTGTGCCCCTGCCCGCAGATTGCTGCCCCTCCGGCTGGCTGCTGTATAGGGGCAAGTGCCTCTTCATCTCCTCGGAAAAGAAGACATGGGAGGACAGCAGAGATGAGTGTGAGAGAACATATTCTCAACTCCTGATCACCAAATCCTGGACTCGCTGGACTGTGCCGGTAGGGTGCTGGGGGAGCTGAGGGCAGGAACTGGTGTATCCAGACCTGGGGTCACCAGATGGACTAGCACTGTTCCGGAGGCCCCTGCTATGCCAAAACATTGGAGGGTGCAAGGCTGATCTCTGGAGCACATGGCTGGTGATGGACATGGAGCAGAGGCTCTACCCCCCCTGTTTGCTGCCCAAGCTGGAGCAGGGCACCTGGGCTGCTCAGTTGTCCTGCTCCAAGAAGCTCCAGCCCCAGGGTCTCCCCTCAGTTGTCCTGCTCCAAGAAGCTCCAGCCCCAGGGTCTCCTTGGGGAGATGATCACTCCCTGCAAACACTGCAATACATAGGTACCATGGAAAAAATGTGAAAAGGCCCTTTTTATTCTTCCCCAGACCTTCCTGAAGAATGCAGATGTCCCATATTGGATAGGACTGCAGAAGAGCGGCTTCCCCTGGTATGACTATGGCTGGCTGGAGGAAGAGGACCCAGATGGCGAGGGGCTCTCCGATGCCTGGTTCTGGGTGGATGGCTCCCTTTATGAAAGGTACCTGGCAGCACAGCCTCTTGCCAAAACTCCTCAACCCCAGCACAACTTTAGGAAGTGTTTTAAATCCCACTAGTACCCAGTTCTGGGCACAGGCACTGGGAAACTAAGAGCATCAGAGCAGCAGGGGCTGAGGGAAGGTGGGTGCAATGGTGTGGTGAGATGCGTACAGGACATGAAGATGCAAAGCGAAGACTTGGGGGTGTACATGCAGGGCATACGAAGCAGGCGGTAGCAAAAGTGGACAAAAGAAACCGCAAGTTTTATTTGGGGTCTAGACAAGGTGTTTGAGCACCATCTCTATCCCCCACGTGCCTCCTTGATTCCTCCGGGAGAGGAAATCAAGCCTTCCCGCCTACAGAGAGTGCTCCTCCCCTCCACGTGCACCCACTTCTCAGCTTGTTGCTGCTTCCTCTTGCAGTGTCTGAGAGCAGTGGGGAGGAACAGACCCGTCTGGCCAGGTACTGGGTACCCAGCCCCTGCTCACTGCCTGCCCCTTCACCTTCAACCCTCACACCCCAAATGGGGGACTGCACCCAGTGTAGACCCACAGCCCAGGGCAGCTCCTCCAGCTGTCCATGTGCCCTCAGGGAGGACTGGGCTCTGCCCACCGGAGGGATGAAAAAATGTCCAGCAGTGAGGCCAAGTCAAACAGGAGGGAGCCTAAGGGGAGTCACAAGCACTGCAAACCCTTTGTAGAGGCGTTTCTTAGCCTGCCTGAGGAAGGGCAGCGACCTGTCAGCTGAGCCTTCAGCCTGTGAAATCATTAGGGGAGGACTGGGGGATCCCCTATCTGACTGTAGCATCCAACCCCTCCTGTTCGAGCTACAAGAGGCAGTCGTCACAGCAGGGGTTGTGGGCAGAAGGTGTCAGCCCCTGATGTGTTGCTTCCCCGTCCAGGCCATGGCAGTCAAAGTCAAATGGGTCGTGTGCCATAATAAGCCGTGGAAACATCAAACCTGCCCAGTGCACCGGCCCCCATGACCTGCACTTCTGGATCTGTGAGAAGGCAGCGGGGCCAAGCTCCCCTTTCAAATGATGATGGCTTCTGGCTCCAGTATTGCTGTGGTGAGTGTGCCCACACCAGGTTCTGCCGAGCCTGGGGTGCATGGGGCCCGTGGGGTATGCATGGAGGAAAGCAGGGAGCCTGTGTCACTGCTTGGGGCATGTTGACCCTGCCCCTTGGAGCCTGCCTCCATCCCCTCACTGCCATAGAAGGCCCTGGTCTGTGGTAGTTCTAGAGGACTCCCTGAAGCTGTGGCTCAGCAAAGGGGCAAAATGGGGGAAAACCCTTTCCAAGATGCCTTTCCAGCCCTGTTGCATGTCTTGGAGGCTGGGTGACATCTCACCCTCACCCTCCTCCGCCTTCCCTTGCAGTACCTGCACCCTGCACTGCCTCTGCTCCAGCCTTGCTACGTTCCTGCCTGGGATGTTCCATCCATTCAGGCAAACTACTTCCCCCTACAGACCGCTGCCCCTCCCGGCTGCCCAAGTCCTTCTCAGGGATGCCCAGTGATGCTTGGGTATCACATAGGCAGCAGTGGCTGTTTGCCCCCAGCTGATGTGCTTCAGCAGAGCAGTGTGGGCACCGCAGCCCAGCCCTACACCTGCATGGCACACCCTGGGTCTTCCTGGCACAGAGTCTGGTGGGCAATGGGGAGCCTGGACCGGGACACAGTGGAGCAAGCCCTGATACTCAACGCTGCAGCCATGCCACATCCCCAGAGCTGAGTGAGGTGCGGTGTTGGCATGCAAGGAGCGGGAGTCAGGGGCACCACAGCCCCACGCCCAGCCAGTCCCCTTCCGCAACAGGCATTTGCTACCGGACCCCATCAAAGGAGCAGCTTGGCTGCAGCTTTCAGGCGACCCCGCACTCAAAAGGCTCAGCAAAGCCTCGGTGCCCAAGGAGCGAAGCTGAGCATGAACTGGCCGGCGCCTGCGCTGGCGTTTGGGGATTTTTTTTGCTGATTAGAAATTAGAGCAGTGACCTTTAGGGTTGCATGGTGTGATTGTGTGTTTCAAAGCAAAAGCAACTCAGGCACTTGCAGCAGACTGATGCTTTCCGAGACAACTCATCAGGGCTTTAAATAGTTACTACACACGTGCACATGTGAAGATTAAGCAAAGTAGCCCTGATGTAATGCTGCAGCCAGGTGAGAGCAGAGGAAGTCCTGTTCAATCAGGCGAAAATGCTCTCAGTTTACAATGGGGCCATATATAGTTGATTAATTCTGTGTTAATTAGCTTGCTTGAAGAGCAAAAGGGTGTTAAAGACAGGCTTTTTGGAGGTGTCTGCTGGCTGAACCCACTCTGTAGCAATAAAGAGACATAGTTCATCTGCTCTTTGCTTTCTTATGTACCACCAAAAACATGGACTCAAGGGAATGAACTCAAAGAACTTAAATAATAAATGGGAATTTGACCGAAGCCATTTCAACTGAGACAGGCACATAAGGGACACTGAGATCTGGGGCTAAGCCAGGCTGGCCTGCAGTCCCCGAGGAGTTGCTCTGAAGCCCCAGGCAAGCCTGTGCAACCTTTTGGGACTGGGACCCCTCCCACATCTGATGTGCATCCAAGAGACACAAGCAGCAGCCTGAGTAGCTGGGACATTTAACCTTTATTGAACACTTTAAATAAGCTGGGTATATATTACTAGCAATTATTAATAATAATAAAAAACACAAGAGTTCTGCATTCACCAGTGCATTATGCAGGAGGGAGGAAAGCCGGCTCCCACCCTTGCCGGGGGCCTGGCAGCCTGGCCGTGCTGCCCACTGGCCCCATCCCCATGATGCCAGGACGGCACCTGGCCCCTCTGCCAGCACCCTGCCCCCAAACCTGTGTGGCAGGGAGTTTCGAGGCATTGTGCTGGCTCAGCACCCAGCCCTTGGCATTGGGCCGGCAGGGACAACCCCAGTGTTGGCAATCCTCCCCATGCACTGCCCATGGGCATTGCCCCTCTCCCGGCCCCCTGCCCACCTCTCCCCATGTCAGGGACTGGCTGTGCTCCCCATGCTTGTGGATACACATGGGTACACCCACCAGTCCCACAGGATCCCCAAATACACACATACACACGCTGACCTCTCTACCCCAACCCAGTCCCGCTCACCCACTGGGGTGCAGGGGACTCCCAGTTCTCCCAGAGGAGCAGGCTCACTGTACACCCCTCTGCAAGAGCAGGCAGAGGGGTGAGCCCTTGGAGAAAGGGGGTCCTGGATCCAGGGCTTGAGCCCTGGGGCCCCGCGGGGGACCAGCCCTGCCGCTTGGGGCAGTGCTTGGGTCAGGGGTGTTATTGCACTTCAGTCCCCAGAAGAGACCCAGCCCACTCCCAGGGCTTCCTGCAGAGCCCCAGGGCTGATCCTGGTGGGATGGGTGCCCAAGCGCCTGGGCAGCGCTGTGGCAGCTACAGCACATGGCACAATGGCCGCTGCTGGTCACCAAGCACTGGGCAAGGACAGACCGTGGGGATGTGCCAGGCTCCTGCATTGCCCAGTGCTGTGGCTGCAGAGGGGTGTGAAGGGCAGCTGGATGCAGCCCCGCTCCCCGGGATCCCCATCACTAGGACTGTGCCTCCGGCAGCTTCAGCCTGGGCTCAGCCAGCACTGGCGCCGGGGCTTTCTGGTGTTGGCCCCTGTCGTGGCAGAGGAGGCTCTTGGTCTCGGAGTTGAGGTTCTGGTAGCGAGGAGGGCTGGGAGCTGGCTGGTGGCAGATGGAGGCAAAGTTGAAGCTGAAGGGACTCACGCAGCAGCCAGGGCAGGGCAGCACTTCATCCTGCTCTGGCACGGCACCAGAGCTGTGCCCAGGCAGCATGGCTGAGTGCTCCGTTTGCTCCAGCGCCACCCCACAGGTGATGCTAAGCTTGGAGGAGCCGTGCTCCAGCCCGCTGCCCCAAGCCAGAGGTTTGCTGACCATCACATGGTTGTTGTTGATGAGGAGCCTGCTGGGGGATTGTGTCTCCGGTTGCCAGGGCTCGGTGCCCAAGGATGCCGTGTGGATGAAGTTGCTGTTGGGGGGCAGCAGGGTGGGCTGTGGCAGCTCAGAGTTGTCGAGGCCGCAGGCCGTCTGCTTCTTTGCTCTGGAGCTGGGGCTGGAGGTTTGTCCCCAAGCTGGGGGAGAAAGGAGGGCGGAGGGCTGGGGGTTGTCAGTGGGAGGGGGGGACACCACATCCAGCACCAGGCCCCCATGGTGGGGCAGCTCGGGAGAGGCAGGCAGAGAGTGGCACTTGCGGGGGCTGGTGGTGGGGGCTGAGAAGTCACACTGCACCTCCACCTCCATGGCGGGCTCGGGCGTCACAGTGGTGCTGAGCTCGAGCGGGGCAGGGGACGGCAGGTCCAAGGTGAGCGAGATGACCGACTTGCTCGGCGTATCAAAGAGCTTGATCTTTCCCCCCTTCAGGTCCTCTCGCTGGGAGAAGGGGTTGACACGGGGGGACATCTCCTTGGACCTGGCCCCACTATTAGGTTCCAGCGGCTGCAGCTGGTCAGGTGGTTTGGGGGCGAACACGTCGGACTGGCTGCGGGACAGGCGCTGGTCCGGCTGCAGGTGCTGTGTCCCCAACTCATGCAGGGGTGACTGCTTGGTGCAGCTGATTGACATCCTGGCCACAGCTGGGCATGGGCACAGGAATGTGTCACCAGCTGCCAGCAGCTGCCCATGTAGGGTGCTACTGGGTGCTGGGCACACAACTACTCAGGGGTGCACCCTGAGGAAGGAACAGGGAACAATTCCATCCTGCACACCTCACACACCCCTGTCTCCTTCCCCTACAGCTGATGGGGTAGGACAGGACACCTCACATGCCCCCATTTTTGCACCCTGCTATGGCCTGTCCCCGGGGTGCCCACGTACCGAGTGTGGCTGAGGTCTCAGGTGTAGGCAGGCTCTCCCCGATGCTGAAGAAGGTGGCCCCAGCACCCTCGGTGCCAAGCTGGTGCTGCAGGATGCTCTCCAGGCACTGTGTGATTTCCAGGAAGGAGGGGCGGGAGGTGGGCTCCATCTGTGAACAGGAGAGGTTCCCCATCAGGTCTGTGCCCTGCCCGAGCACTGCAGGGAGCCCTGCACAGCAAAGGCAGCTCCCTGCTCTCCCCATGAGCAGGCAAGGCAGCCTGTCCTGCCCAGCTGCCCTGGTGGGGAAGGGCCATGGAGGTGGGAATCTCACACTGCAGCAGTGAAAAGCCAGCTGGAGGAAGGCCGCTGGGCAGTCGATTCCCACCATAGTGCAGAAAGTGGTGACATCCAGACCAAAATCCTGCAACGGAGAAAGGAGGAAGAGTGAAGTTAGGTCCCCTGGGACACCACATGGCCCAGGGCACCTGAAATGGCCTGGCTCCCATCCCCATGCTGACTGTGTGCCACCCAGGGCTGTGGACCTGGAAGCACCCCAAGTGGGGCACAGCAAGGGAACACCCTGGTGTCACCCCACACTGGGGTAAGGCTGGGAGATGCTGGTACACAGATGCCTCCTGCTCTCTGCCTCAATCCAACTGTCCACTTCTCCCACCCAGGCTGACTATGGGCTCCAAGGACAGGTTACCAGCACAGACTATCCCTCCTCAGCCAGCAAGCGGGACAGAGCACCTCTGCCCTGAGGTGTGGGGCAGCTCCTGCATATAGGGATCTGCTCAACACAGGAGAATGGCTTCTCTTGTTTGGTGAAGCAATCCCAGCCCCGGTGCTGCTGCCCACCACTCTCCCTACCCGTTACCATCCCACAGAATCACCTCAGTTCGGGGCAGGTAGTCGGGGTCAGCTGGCACACGAGCGATGGTCTCACACAGGATGATGCCGTATGCAAACACATCAACCTGCAGAGAGTGGGGAGTCACAGGAGTGCCCCATGGCCTCGATGTGCCCACCAATCCGCAAAGCCACAGCCCTCCTCCTCCCCGAAGAGCCACAGCAGGGGCTCTGGAAGCCCAGTTCCTTCCCTCTAGGTGTGAAAATGTCCCCAGGGCTGCAAATTCTGCAAACCACTGGCAGCAGAAGCCTGGGTAAAACCCCACGCAAGGCAGCCACAGAGCCTCACCTTCTCATTGTAGATCTCCCCACGCAGCACCTCGGGTGCCATCCAGTACGGAGAGCCCACGATGGCCAGCGGCTCCTTCTCGCTGCCCTCACTGGGGGACATGGTGGAGTATTAGGGGCTGCATCAGTCCCCTGTCTGTCCAACCTCCTCACACTCCCGCTGCTGCAGCCCAAATCACCATCTCCATCTCCCTTCCTGGACTAACCTCACAGCCCCACAAACTCATCTCTCTCCAGCCACACCACACCCTTCATCCCCTTCTAGCCCACCCCAAATGTGTCCATCTGCCCCAAAAGTCCCCACTGCTGTGGACCACCCCACTACCCCTTATCCCTATCCTTTTAGCTGCATCCCAAATATCCCTCCCTCCCCAGCTCCTGCTGCAAGTGGCATGGAAACCCCCCACTCCAGGGATGGGCCAGATAGGTGGATGCTTTCCACGCACCTGTAGGTGGGGATCTTCTCCGCCAAGCCGAAGTCACCCACCACAGCTGTGTAGCCATTGGCCTCGCAGCGCACCAGGCAGTTCTGGGGGCACAGGAGGACCCCTGTCACACCAACTGCACCAGCCCTGCCTCACCAGCCACTGCTCCCAGGATGCCTGGGCACAGCGCACCCTCCTGCTCCCCAGCCAGCCATAGCTGGGGCAGCCACGTGGCTGTGGGACAACAAGGGCAATTTGAGCATCCTGTACCTTGGAGGTGAGGTCGCGGTGGAAGATGCCCTTGGAGTGCAGGTAGTGCAGGCCACAGGCAATGTCGCGGGCCAGCTTGACACGCGCGGACCAGGAGAGGGGCACAGGGCTGTCCAGCAGCTGTTCCAGGTTCCCACCGTTGATGTACTGATGGAAAGAGCCGGTCCACTGCATCACTGCATCCCCCCTCCCATAATGCTGGGTGCCCATCTCTCATCCTAAAGCATCTTCCAACCACCCCACAGCACAGCCTCCCAGCAGACCTTGCCCTGTACATGTGCCACAGGCCAAGAATGTATTCCCACAGGGAACTGTCCCGTCACATTGTCATATTGTCCCATCCCCACACTTACAGGAATCCCAAGATTCATGGCTATTGCCACACTCTTACCTCTGTCAGTGCGTGCAGCTGTCCCTGGTGCACACATACCCCCATGAACCTGTGAGACAGAAGGGACCTGAGGGTGGCCGCAGCAGGGACCAGCCCCAGGAGCTAATCCAGCATCAGCAGTAGTTCCAAACCCCCAGGCTAGGGAAAAGGGGGGCAATGGTGCCAGCAGCGGGGGAGCAGGTCCTACCTGAGGATGTTGGGGTGCGAGAGGCGCTTCATCAGCTGCACCTCCTTCAGCATGTTTCCCCGGTTGCTGGTCAGCTTGTTCATCTTCAGCACCATGATCTGCCCCGACTGGCGGTGCCGCACCTGGAGAGGGGTGTCGAGGAGGTTGAGTCCCACAACCCCCCTGCACCAGACTGCACCCAGCTTCCACCCCAGTCCTAGAGGTAGGAGCTAAGCACCCCACATACCCAAGGCACAGGGCAACCCAGGGACCACTAGGGCTAGGGAGGGCTCTCTCAGCACAGCAGCACCCTGAGGACTCCCAGTACCGATGACACATCCACATCCTTCCAGGGCACCTTGTTTGTGACATTGCCATGACCTCCCAGAGGGGCAACAACAGCCCCCATAAGCTGTGATCCCAGCTCTACTGCAAGAACAGGCATGTGCAGGATCGGGGCGCGCCAGGAAGGGCTTATTCAAGTCAGCACCACACAGCCAGACCCTACCAACATGGGGTGGAGAACAGAGGGGACACATTGCCCCTCCACACCAGCCCCAGGGGTGGCCAATGCTGCCCTAGTGCTTGACCCCAGTCTGGCAGGTCACAGCGCTCAGAGGAGCTGTATATTTAGCTGGCCCAAGCCCGATGCTGTCATGCGAGATGGGGGCCTGGTCCCCCGCCAAGAACAGCAGCTGGAGCATGGCCAAGCACGGACACCCCGTGCATCTGCAACTCCCCGGCATGTGCAGGGCAAGGAAAGAGCACGGGATACCCTGACCCAGCACTGCGCTGGGGGGGCCAAAACGGTGCTGAGGGTCCCCTCCTGAGCAGCTGCTGGGGGGGGGATGTGCCCCCACCCTGGAGCAGCAGCTGATCAGGGGGACATCCCAGTGTATCCCAGCTGCCTCCCAGCACACATGGAGCCGTGCACGGAGGCACAAGCATTCCTCAGCGCTGCCGTCAGCTCCCTGCTCTTCTCCTTTTTAGTCAATGCTGGTTGAGGCTGCTGTGCTGGTGCCAGCCCCTGGCCTGCCTCACAACACCCCTCACCTCAGGGATTGCCTCCACAGGCAAAACATGGGCACTTGGCAGGAGGCAGGAACCCCAGCACCCCGCATCCTGCTCACAGCCTGGCCCCATCACAACAGGGGGAGGCTGGCATGCTGGGCCTGCCAGGGCTCTCTTCCTACACCATAGCTGGCATTGCTTCAGTGAGCAGTTGTCTGGGGTGTACACCACGATGGGGATCTATCCCACACCAAATACCCAGGGGATGGGCAGTAGCTCCCCTCTACCAAAGGACCTGGGGGAAATGAGTGCTTTATGAAGATGCCTCTACACTTCTGTGTGCACCAGGGCCAAACCAGCCCCAGGAAGGGTGGGAAGTGAGAGACAATGGCCACGCCAGTGCCCTGCCACCATCAGCTCATAGAGTGCATGGAGAGACTCTGAATAATTCAGCAGGCACCTGCCTGAGGGCACCGTGCTCCAGTTACACCTGCTCACCTCCAGCCAGCCCTGGCCAGCCAGCTGGCACCCTTGACCCACGGACAGGGGCCACCTGGCAGCAGAGATCAGGATGGACCCTGGATGAGTGAGAAGGAGACATTTCAGACACCTGGCACTGTGCACCCCCATCCTGACACACCACATGCTGCAGGGAGAAGGGAGGGTGCACTTCCCCATGGCTCTTCCTTGCTGAGCACTGGGCATGTTGAGCTCTTGGGCTCAGGGAGAGCGTGTCACAGGAGGATGGTACAGTGTCTGCTGTGCAGAATGCCCAGAGTGCCTCATCAAATGGCACTCCAGGTCCTCCCTGTGCCCACTGCCCCGCCCACCTCACCAGTGTCCTGCAGCACCTGGCACTGCTGCAAGCCCCATCCTGGTGCCCTAGGGCTTCTTGGCCACACCTGGATCCAGGGCAAGGGATACCCCCACCCTATCCCCACCACTGCTGCCTTCCCTACACTCCATCCCTCTCTGTGGAGCAGCTGGGGGCAGCACCAGACACAGAAACCAGGCTCCCAGACAGGCTTTGTGCAGGCTTTAAGGAGGGGGCCTGCCTGACCACAGCGGGGTGGGCAGAGTTTCCCTTGGTTCTTCCAGCTCCTCACAGGAACTAAGGAAGCCAGAGCCTGGATAAGGCCAGCGGGACCCCCAGCCTTGCCAAGTCTCTGGTGCTTGGTGCCCAGCAAAACACATCGCTCCTGACCCAGCTCTCCTGGCAGCAGTGCTTTCTTCCCTTCCCACGCCATGTGGGGCTGGCAGGACTGGCTCGGTCAGTTTGGCTGCCACTGGCAGCTGCCAGACGGCAGGACCCGGCTCAGTGGCGCGGGCAGGCTCATGCCCGCCGGGACGGTTGTGGGCGGCAAGGCTCCCGGCGCCACGTGCCCACGCTGGGAATGCCGTGTGGCACGCACAGCACTGGCACTTGGTGGCCATGTGCCCTGGGCCTGGCCGGCTCCCCCCCAAGCAGCAGCGTCCCTGCATCAGGGAGCAGCGTCTGAGTGGGCAGCAGCTCAGCCCTGCATAGTGAGGATGTGCCCGTGGCTTAATTCCGCATTAAAAAACCACCTGCCGTTGGAATAGGCTGGGTGAGGTCTGAGTGCAGCCATGTGGTGTCCGATACCTTAAGACTGGAGAGGGGGCGAAGGAAAGGTGTGGTGAAAGCCCCTTCTCCAGGAATTATCCCAGGCATCACAGGAGCCCCTGGTCAGCACAGCCCTGCCTTGATGTCCTTCTCTGTGACTCCACTCCAAGGGTCATTCATTCCACTCCAGGAGCCACACACCCATGAGGCACAACATCCTTGAGGGTGTCCAGTGCCCTGAGCTCACTTGTGAGACCCTTGTCCTGCCACCTTCCCTGCACGCTTCATGGCTCAAGTCCAGTCCATACCTGGGACAGCAGGGAAGAAGTTATGCTCCCTTGGCCTTCCCATGGCATCCCACATGCGCTGGCCAGTTTACCCAGTCTGTCCAGGTGCTAGTACCAGCCCAGCGTCCTGCCTGCCCTCTGGAAGCAGGAGTAGCAGAGAAGTGCGCAAGCCACGACCCCAGTGGGGACAAAGTGCCTCACTAAGGGAGTTTCCTCCCTCTCTGACATCCAGGGAAGGCAGCAGGCAGCAGAGCCTCCCTGTGCAGGACCAGGACGGTGTCCCCTCTTGCCTCTCTCATGCACTCTGGCATAGTGCCCAGGAATCCCAGCACATTCCCCAGAGCTGAGCTCAGCCGGGCAGCCGTGCTGGGCTGCAGGGGGAGAACAAGCCACTTTGTCCCCCACTCAGGAAAAAGGCAAGACCTTGCCTCTCACCAATGCTCCCTGTCATCCCACACGGCCAGTCCATTGGGCACTTCATTGGGTACTGTGGCTGAGCTGGGGTGCCGTGGCATGTTGGGTCCCCATCCCATCTGTCACCAGCATGCCGGGCTGGGGGATGGGACAGGCTGGCTGCGGCCCCAGCCTGGGCACAAGGGATCTGAGCTCTTTTAACAGCGGAAATTAGAGTCTTATTTAAAGAGCATGCTAATCAGAGCAAGCAGACGGCCTGCTCCCTCCCCACAGCCAGCACTCCTGTCTAGACACAGGGAAAAGCTGCCCTGGCACCTCCCCACCCAGAGGTCTCAGCAGCCAGAGCCCCCTGCACCCTGCGCTGGGGACAGGCTAGCACACGTTTCCACTCTCTGCATGTTCCCTTGCTCCCTGCCCCACACAGGCAGGGCACAGTCACGTAGGGACACCATCCTGTATCCCTCATCCAAGACAGTCCTGCAGAGAAAGACGGAAGGGCAGGTAAGGGAGCTGGCAATGCCACTGGTGATCCCACAGCTACTCGCAACAGCTGCAGGAGCTCCTGGGAATCCCAATAACACAACTGGGTGGGATTGGAAAACCTGCTCATTGCAAGGAAAAGGCAGAATCAGTCAAGACAGACTTCCTCCAAGGAACTGAAAGAGTCAGTGCACACAGCACCTGCTCCTGGAGAAAGTTTGAGCATCAGCAGCCCCCACCTCCTGTGCTCCCAGGAGCGGCACCATGGGCACACCAGGAGCTGGGGCAGTGCAGGTGTCGCATTGTGGCGGCAAATTATTGCCAGCCCTCACTGGCAAGCTGAGAGAACACCCCGTGACAGAGCAGGAGAGGTGCCGGCAGGTCTCCAGCCAGTCAGCACAACACATTTCCAGTGCCCGGGACTTCTGAGCGGTGATAGCAGGGCCAGGGCTGCTCCTGGCCTTGCCACAGCTGGCTGACCTTGGCAAATTCACCTCCTCCCTGTCTGCCTTAGTTTACCCATCTGTGTCATGCTGCTTCACTCTATTCCCTAAAACAAGGCAGATGAAGACCATCTGATTAGAGGGAGGGAGTTGTGCTGTTAGTCGCACTGGAAAATTGGGACTAAACAGAAAATCCCAAAGGTTGGAGGGGAAGTGAGCAGAGACAGGTGGGTTACAGTGATGCCAAAATCCTCTCCTGAGTTCTGTTGATGTTGAGAGCTGCTAATCCACACAGACACATACATACACATACACACACACACACACACACACACACACACAAGGTACTGTGGAAATGGGATGCTGGGCAGAGCACCACCATAGGCAGAGCACCTTGGGAAGCAGCATCTCCAAGAAGATGTGCAACATCAGGGCATAAGGTGCAGATTTGGATGAGTGACGACCTCTGGATACAGCCCCTAGGATGCTGCCCACAGTCACTGTATCTGCTGCAGACAGCACCCAGGAAGGTAAGAGAGGGATGTGGGGAAGAGATGCAACAGTAGCTTAAGGGCTGAAGAAAACGCCTGGCACAAACGCACCTGGCTCCATCTGCTCAGTCTATTGGAAATGGAGAGGTGGCTTCCTGCAATGTCTGTGTATCTGAGAAAATGGGGGGGCTGGTGACTCTGAAGTCACACAGGGAAAGGCAATGAGAACCAGGTGCTCCAGAGGCAAACAGCCCTGCTCTGCAGCACAGTGGGGAACCATGAACAAGCACCATGGAAAAGGGCAGCTTCTCGTCACTGGTGTCTCTTGTTTGCTCTGGACAGCCTTCCTGAATAAAGTGCTTGGCTGGAGCAGGATAAGGCTCAGCGAAGGGGCTAGCTTGGGACACCAGGACATAGACACACTGAGCCCCTTGGGTTTAATGCTGAGAAGACAGTCAGATACTTCTGCTGGTACAGCACCCTGTCTGGCCCTGGCTTGGCTGCACACCAGGGCACAGCTACCTGCAGAGGGGCAGAGATTTCCAGATCCTCTCCCTGTCCCTGACGCCCACCAAGGCTGGAATGAGGCAGGACCCAGTAACCATACGCAGGAGGGAGATTCAAGTGCCCAC
This sequence comes from Pipra filicauda, assembly GCF_003945595.2. Taxonomy (NCBI): domain Eukaryota; kingdom Metazoa; phylum Chordata; class Aves; order Passeriformes; family Pipridae; genus Pipra; species Pipra filicauda. Next base: position 308,669 of record NW_024104658.1, on the reverse strand, counting down.
AGCCTTGGAAAGCTACAGCAGGAACAAGGGAGGTGGGAGGAAAATGGGTACTGGGCTGCCCTGCCAAGCTCCATCCCTCTTGCAAGCTCAGGTGGCCAAACCCCAGCTCAGATCCCAGGCCTGTCCCACCATCCTGCTGAGCTCTTGGACTCAACCCACTGCATGAGTACAAAGCCCCATCTGGCCCCCTCCTGCCCCTACTTCCTTGCCACCATGCACACACATTGACTCCTGCTCCTGATTATGCTCGTGCCCCTCAACCTCTGCCAGTCCCCCAAATCCTACATGCAAGTGGCCCCACAAGAACATGAACAACATGTGGGAGAAGGAGCATTTTGTGGCTCCCACAGAGCCTGAGGAAAAAACCAGCAAGGCAAGAAGAGACCATGGCCTGGCTGAGACACGGGAGCATCCATTATTAAAGAGCCGTATGCACGCCTGACATTATTAAATGCCTCCCTCCGCTTCGAAGTGCTGCTGTGTGCTCCAAGCCAGAGATCAATAGCAGGAATCCAGCCAGCAGAGAGGTCGTGGCTCAGCGGGGAGCTCCAGGAGGGAGCATGGAGGAGAGGGACCCCTCTGCACACCTTCCATGGTCCCTTGCAGGACACCTCTCCAGTGGCTGCAGAAGAATCGGGTCTCAGGGTCTCCCTGCTGAGCGGTGGCAGGACTGGAGAGGGACCTCAGGGTCCTGCTGGGATGTGGATGCCCAGCTGTGCTGCATGTGCGAGCGTGATCCCATGCAAGGGACAAGTGCACTGCTGCTGCAACCTCAGTGACTGTGGTGGGGGGTGGTGGGGGTTGTGCCCAGCCCGCAGCTGCTCTTCGAGGGGCATGAAGCCACTGGAAGCACTGCTTAAAGGCAGTCCTCGCCCAATGGCTTAGGGCACCTCAAGTGATGCCGAGGCTGAAAACAACACATGCACACACCTCCCCTCTGACGGGAGAGGTGGCAGTGGCATCCAGGCAAGGCACAACCCCTCAGCCCTGGCAGCAGTGTGTGTGGGCTGGTAGAGTACTGTCACCACGCACCTCTGCCACACTGTTGGGACCCTGAGCTCCCCATCAGAACTCATACACCCCCAACCAGAGTGTGGGCCACACACAGGTGTCCCCACCCTGACAGTCCCAGAGAGGCTGGAGGACAAAGGCAGCTCTAGGGTCCCAGTCAGGGGCTGGTCCTGTGCTGCTCTATGGCATCGCAGCCCTCTCCCACAGCCGGACACCTTCTTGAGGCTCTGGTGGGGCACCCGGCACATCCACCTGCCCAGCGCTGGCTGGAGTAGGCCTGGCAACGCCGGACATCACCTTGGAGTGGCTGCGAACGCTGTCTGGATCCCCTGCCACAGGCACACCCTGGGCCCGGCGGGGTCGGGTCTCCAGGCTTTTGACAGGGGTCCCTGGGTCTGTGAATGTCCGACATCCCACCCGTGCTCCGACCCCCTGCCCCCCCCCCCGCAACCCACGGCGCAGCGCCTGGGAGCGCTCAGCCTCCCCGGCTGTAAACAGAGCCGGCGCTCCCCTCCCCCTGCCCGGAGGGATGGAGCCACAACGCCCCGGCCGGGACGGCGCTCCCGGGAGGCTCCCCGAGTCTCCGCCGCACGGCACCGCCTCGCACAACCCCCGGCCTCGCCGGCCGCCGGGGCTGCAGGGGGGGCACACAGACCCCTGCCGAGGGCGCGGCCGGGCGCCGCGCTCCCGGGGGATGCCCGATCCCGGCGGGATGCCCCCGCGGACCGCCACCGCCGCTCCCGTCCCGCACACCTTGAAGACCTCGGAGAAGAAGCCGGCCCCGATCTTCTCGCAGTAGAAGTCGTCGATGCGCGCCAGGGTGGAGACGGCGCTGCGCAGCGCCCGGTACGAGGAGGGCCGCAGCCGCCCGCAGCCCGGCCATGGCCCCGCCGCCTCCCCTTCGCCCTCGCTGGGCCGCCACGGCAGCTTCTCCCACTCCATGTCGGTCCCGCCGAGCACCCCCAGCACCATTCACATCCCCGCCCTGGCGGCCCCGCGGCCGGGACGCCACCGCCCTCCCGGCGCCCGCGGCGATGCTACAGGCGGCGGCGGCGGAGCGGGGCGGGCGGCGCGCCGGGGCGCTCCGCGCTCATGGCCCGGCGGCGGCGCCCCCACGACCCCCGGCGCGGCCCGGCGCTGCGCCTACACCGCCCCGAGCGCTGGCACCGGCGGGGCGGAGCCGGGGAGGGGACAGCTTTTAACTCCTTGGGACCCGCCGCCCTGCCGGAGACACCTCCCCGCCCGCCCCGCCCCGGCGGGCAGAGCCGGGTCCCGCCCGCTCCGGTGTCCGCGTCCGCCAGCAGAAGCTCCCGGTCGGTACCGAGCGGGCATCTCCCTGGCGCCAGGGGGAGCTGTGAGGTCCCGGGGCACGGCTTGGGCAGACCCCATGGACAGAGGGGTCTGACCGTCCCCTATCCTTGGGTGGGCCCTGCAGGCGTGAGAGTCTTCCTCCCCTGGGTCCCACCAGGATGCACACCGTAAATGCGGGGCTTACTTTCTCCCCTGGGCCCTGCCTGGATGCCCCTCGTAGCTGCGGGACTCTCTTTGTCCTGATAACACCCAGTCCCTGATGGATGGACAAAAGCTGTGGGTATCTGATCCGATCTCCCTGTATATTGAGCCCCACCCCATACAGTGTCATGAGTCCAGTTCCCCCATACAAGCAGCTGGTGCCAGGACAAACCCCACTCATGAGGGGTTCGAACAGGCTCATACAGGCTCACATGGGCTCGTATTTCTCCACACAGCCATCACCGTGCTGGATGAATGCTGTTGATGTGGGGCTCTGATTCTCCCTGTGCACCCACCCCAGCCTGGATGGTGTTCTGGTGCTGGTGGGATCTGTCCTCTGGAGCAGGGAAGCGCTCAGCGCTCTCAGTGAAAGCATGCCCAGTGCCTGTTGCAGCCCTTTGCATTCCTCCTGTTCATGGTATCTTCCACTTCTGTTTCCTCCTGCTTCCTGCTCTCCCTCCAGGCCTTTTGCCTGCTCTGAGGCTCATCTGTCCCATCCTTCCTGCCCAGGGACTCTCTGCAGCTGGATCTGCCCTTGCTCAGTCTCACACATTTTGCTGACGCTTTCCTTGGCATCCACCTGACTGTGCTGGCCCAGCCCTGCCTCAGCCACCTCCTTGGCTGCTGACACAACCCTGACTCCTCAGCTTCCCCCAAACTGCCCTGCTCCACAGCTGTTTCCCTGTGTGGTAGGACTGGCTCCACATGCCCTGCACCGCTCTAGCTGCTTTCCCTGCTGGCAAAAGCAGCCACATAGAGTATCTCCATTTTTTGGCCAGTGCTCAACTCCAGGTACCACCTGGAGCACAGCAAAAACACCATGGACCATGAGCCCTGGGTTTTCCTCCTTGTCCCAGGAGGGAGAATAACCCTGTGGGCTAGAGCAGGGAAACTGAGCCTCTAACTTATTTATAGTGGGAACAGCACCCTGCCCCACCCCACTAGAAATTCATGGTATTTCTACTCTTCCTGGTCGGCAGAAGGGAGTGGGATTGTGCAGAGCAAGTGTCCTACATGTAGGAAGGCAGAGCCTGGTGACAGGTCTCTGCCAGTCCCAATCTCACAGGGTCTGAGCCATCCCTTGCCTCACCAGTACTGCTCCAGCCTGCCAGGGTGATGGATGGCATGTGCCAGGGAGGCTGTTGCAGCCATGGGGTTACCATGCTGTGAAACAGGCCACATTCTAGGGTTTCCCAGGCCTCAGCAGCCTGACACAATGACAGGAGCAGCTTCATGGGTGAGAGGAGAGACCAGCATGTGCCTGTGGGGGTAAGAGGCTGCAGCCTGTGCCCTCCCACCCTGGAAGCCAGCTGGCTGCCTTTCCTGCCTGCTTGGGCTCAGCCCTGGTACCTGAAACCTGCTGCACCCACAGCCCAGTGACCAGCTCCTCAGTGGTGTGGGAAGCCACTCAGAGGAGCAAAGCCAGCTCATCTGGGGCAACGAGAAGAGCCTCTCCCTGTCAGTTAAGTGCAGCAGCCCCCTGAGGGTCAAGGCACTGCAGCAGAGATGGGGAATCCTGGTAAGGCATCTTGCAGAGAGAAACTCAGGACCACTGCCTGTTCAGAGCTCCTGCTGCTCACAAGTGACTGGGTTTACATCCAATTAAGTTGTAATGGATAAATTAAAGCCCTGGAGATAGCTCTGACTGTGGAAATTACTGCTGCAGGATTTGCAGTCCCTTCTCTCATCAGCTTTGTTAACTCTACTGTGCTATTTCCACCACGCTCTGCTCCTGCCTGACACAGCAGGGCTGAACTGAGACATGGCTAAAAGTCTCCAGTGCCCCAAATCCCTCCCATGGTGCAGACAAGTACACTCTGGGCAGCTGGATGCAAAGTCAGGCTGGGCTGATCCTGCAGCAAACCCTGAATTAAGCTCCTCAATCCCTGGTGAGGAAGAGCGGAAAGGAGGTCTCTCTGGCTGTGCTTTGCTCACATGGATCTGCAGGGGGGAGGGGAAGGGGGCTTTGTCCTCTTTGCCCTTCTCCTTCTGCACCCTTCCTCTCTCATGGGAAGAAGGTTCAGGAATTAATAAACATCTTCACCCTGCCTTCTGGGAATGGTGCATCACCCAGGCAGAGCAGGGTCTCTGGGGTAGACTGTGCACATGGGTGTGTCCTGTAGGGTCTCTGGCAGGCACTGTGCTGAGCTATGCATGCCCTCACCGGCCTTTCCCGACACATTGCTGTGCTGCTTCTGAGTTCCTCCCTGCAACAACAGCAAACCAAAGGGCAGAGATGAACCACGGTGAAGGCTCTTGCTGCCCTGCTGTCACACTTTAACCACAGACAGCAACTAGTGAGCAATAACTGAAACATCTCTGTGTTATCAACTTTATTCCCATGCTGAATCCAAAACACAGCACTGAAACGGCAGCTAGGGAGAAAACAAACTCTTTCACAGACAAAACCAGGACACCTGCACTCCTGCAACTGGTGCCACAGGTCACGGGCACCGCTTTGTCCAACGCCAGTCCCAGGCCTGCTCTGATAAGGGCCTGCTTGTCCCACCACTGCAGCCAGACCAGGTTCTTGGCAGAGCAGGGGCGAGAGCTTTCAAATAGCCTAGGGAGGCTGGAGCTGGAGAAGTACAGGGATGTCCTCTGAGGATCAGGGCACACTACAGCTGGGGTATGGCCAGGCTGTGGGCAGGACCGTGAAGGATGAAGGGGATTCCACACAGAAAACCTGGTCCTTACTGCACTCCCCCTCTATTCCACACCAGCACCCGTGGCACTGCTGTCCTTGCAGGCTGGGATCAGCCAACAGCAACCCATCCTGACCAAAGGCTTGCGCTGCTCAGATCCTTGGAGCCAAAACTGGTGCAGTCCCCTCCTCTGCACACATGTGTGAGAGCCCACTCATACTTGAGGCTCCTTCTCTGCAAATACTCTGGAAAATCAATGACTGCTGCTGTGGGGCTCAGGTATAGCTGCAGGAAGTATGTGAAGCTGTGCCAGAACAGGTACCAGGCTTCATTGCAGGAGGATTTTCTAGCCTGGAGGGACTGTACAAACATAGAGACGGGCAGGACAAAGAGCATCGACTGGCTCAAATGTCTCCCTTTGGTGCTTGCCTTCAGAATGCGGATGCAGTCTCTTGGTCCCAGGTGTTCTCTCTCCTTTTGTCCCAGAAAACCTCTGCTCTTTTCCCACGTTAACACACATCACCCAGCAGATCTGTGCACCTGCCCACCATGTCCTGAATGTTCCCTCCCTCCTCTGTGAGATGACTGGTCCCTGACAAACATCTCCCACTTCTTCCCTGTAAGAAACAGAAAAGGGAGCCACAGCAGGGACTGTTACAACCTGTTAGAAGGCCTGGTCAGTTTGAGGAGCCTGGAGTACATGGCAGAAGGTCCCAGCCCCAGCCTGGTGGTGCCCAACAGCACACAGCACAGGTGATGCAGCGAGACTACATTTCCCAGACCACTGTGTGCTGCTGAGCCCGGCAGGGCCATGCATGTTCCACACCCAGCACCATGGCTGCAGGCTGCAGCAGCCCATGTCCAGCTGCCAGCAGGGTCTGGTAAGGTCCCTGCTGTGCAGGCATATTGCTGTGCCCCTGTTCTCTCCCTGTCGCTCCAGCTGCAAAGCCAACGCAGGGCTGTCTGCAGTGTGAGGGCTGCAAATATTTGTTGTATCATTAATATTCTTGGAGCAGAGTCAGCATAGCACCTGGCAGCATTTGCTTGCTGCCTCCTGTTATCTCCTGTCGATGCTTCTCGTGCCTGGGTCCCAGTGCCGTGGCATCTATGGAAGCAGCATCCACGTGCCATCCCTGTGTCTTAGTGGTGGCCTGTGATTTCAGCTCCCTGCTCTGCTTCTCCTCAAAAAAGCCCTAGCACCCATGCCAGGGGGACACTGGTGCCTGAATGCAGCTGAGGGTGTGCCTGCTGGAAGCCCCATGGACAGTGAAACTGAAAACATTAAGAACACTGCTAAAACAAAACCAACCACCATCTCTGAAAAGGAGGGGAGGCAGCTCTGGCTGTGCCTGCACCACCTGTGGCCCACGATGACATGATGACATAACTACATGTGAGCACAACTACATAAAATCATAGAATGGTTTGAGTTGAAAGGGACCTTAAAGATCATCTCATTCCAACCCTCCTGCTATGGGTCAGGACACCTCTCACTAGACCAGGTTGCTCCAAGCCCCATCCAACCTGACCTTGAACACTGCCAGAGTTGGGGTGTACACAGCTTCTCTGAGCAACCTGTTCCACTGCCTCACCATCCCCACAGTAAAGAATTTTTTCCTAACATCTAATCTAAACCGGCCCTCTTTCAGTTTGAAGCTGTTCCCCCTCATCCTGTCACCACAGTTCCTGACGAGAGTCCCTCCCCAGCTTCCTTGTAGGCCTCCTTCAGATACTGGAAGTTGCTATGAAGTGTCCACACAACCTTCTCTTCTCCAGGTTGAACATCCCCAGCTTTCTCAGCCCGTCTTCATAAGTAAAGTGCTCTAGTTCCCTTATCAACTTAATGGACCTCTTCTGGACTTGCTCTAAGAGTTCCATGTCCCCACTCTTGCAGTGAACCAGCACTACAGGGAGCTTCACAGGAGCTGGTCACCTCATGCCAAACAGGTAGGGGCAATACTTACATCTCTGGCATCACCCACCCTGCTCCTGAACCAACCTGCACATTTTATCTCACACCACCTGCCATGCTCCCACCCTTCAAGACTGCCCAGCAGGTAACAGGGCTGCTCCTTGTCCTCTTGGCCGGGACTTGGGAAATGGGACTCTCAGCAGCTCCACACTCATCCCAGGAGGCTGTGTCAGCCTTGCTCCATCTCCTGCATCTTGCTGGGCTATTAGTAATGCACCCCAGCCACATCGCAGCATACCTGAAGGGCTTGTGGTTCTGGCAGAGGTGAGGCAGGAGCAGAGATGCCAAGAACCTGGTCTGGCTGCAGTGGTGGGACAAGCAGGCCCTTATCAGAGCAGGCCTGGGACTGGCGTTGGACAAAGCGGTGCCCGTGACCTGTGGCACCAGTTGCAGGAGTGCAGGTGTCCTGGTTTTGTCTGTGAAAGAGTTTGTTTTCTCCCTAGCTGCCGTTTCAGTGCTGTGTTTTGGATTCAGCATGGGAATAAAGTTGATAACACAGAGATGTTTCAGTTATTGCTCACTAGTTGCTGTCTGTGGTTAAAGTGTGACAGCAGGGCAGCAAGAGCCTTCACCGTGGTTCATCTCTGCCCTTTGGTTTGCTGTTGTTGCAGGGAGGAACTCAGAAGCAGCACAGCAATGTGTCGGGAAAGGCCGGTGAGGGCATGCATAGCTCAGCACAGTGCCTGCCAGAGACCCTACAGGACACACCCATGTGCACAGTCTACCCCAGAGACCTTGTCCTGACAAACCAGCATCCTCATTCTTGCCCTGGCTTCCTTACCCATCCCATGGTTGAAAAAAGGGAAAGCAATGCTGAAGAACTATTGCCCTGTGAGCATCAAGCTTCTGTTCCAGAAGGGCACATCCCACCCCAGCCACAGCAGCATGGGTGAGAGAGATGCTCCTAGTCCCTTCTGTTCTCCTGCCCACAGGCAGAGACTGTGGAGCCCTGCTTATTCTCCCAGATGCCTGAGCAAGAGGTGGGTGCTGCAAGGGGCTCCCCACCTTTGAGCCAGTGGTCACTCAGGCTACACCTCTCTGAGTAACACCTCAGCCTGACCATTGTCCTGTAATCATCCACACCACACAGTTTTGTTCCCTTACACTGCTTTAGCCTGTGCCAATGGGGCAGGTTCAAAGGAGGCCATGGGTCAGCGTTATTCCCACATGGAAACATGGACATGGCCACCTCCAGGCAGAGAATTTAGCCTGTCCTCCTGAGACTGCTGTCCTCCCCTTCCTCTATCTCTCTCTGTGCTGGGGTACAGGGGAGCACTATGACCTTGCTGGGCTCTGGATGCCCATGGGAGCCCTTTGCCTGGAGATCACCATTGCCATACCCACATATGGGCAGTGATGCTCTGTGCAAGTGTTGGAGGAGCTGGAAAGTTCTCTGTGCACCAGAAAACTGGGAGCTTCCTGTGACTGGAGGCACTTCCTAGCTCTTTCCCATATCCTTGTGCCCTATCCAGACCCTGTCCAGGCAGGGCAGGCTGAGGCAGCTCAGGCTGGAGTACGGCCCAGCGCTGGGAGGGAAGGCAGATGCACTGCATTTGCTGCGGAAGTCGCCGTCGTGCCGTTGCTTGCAGCCAACTCAATCACAGCTCTTATTGCTTCCCCCAGCTGTTTGAAAATCTCATTGGGTTCAGTGAGCTCCATGAGCAGGGCTGCCAACCTTCCTCATCTCCTGTCTTTTCTCATGACTCGAGGTGCCCTGACTGTCAAGGAAGTGCATCAGCCCGTTCCATGGGGCCCGGGACAAAAAACCTTCCCACACCCCAATATACAGGGATGGGTCTGGCACAGGCAAGTGTGCTGGGATCTTCCACAGGCACAAAGGCAAGGGAAGGAGGTATGTTGTTCTAAGCAAGGACATCTCTACAGCACAACAGAGCGAGGTAGCAGGGCTGTCTACACACAGCAGCCTTGTACCCCACAGTGGGTCAAAAATGAGGAAGGAGAGTGGCTGTGTTAGTGAGGCTGATGGTCCCAGGCCAGCAGCAGCACAAGTAAAGGACATTTCAGCCAGGACAAGTGGTGGCAGGTGAGATATCTGCTGGCTCTAGCACAAGGCAGAGCTGAAACAAATGGGGCAGGGCTTTGATCCTGCTGTGTCCTGCATGCTGGAGCCTGGATCCATTAATACCTTTGATTACCATGACCTAATTTCTGTCCACCTGTGTCATGGGTGGCTGGTCACCCCACCCTGCGGAGCCCTTGTTCTACAGTGGCTGATTGCACCAGCGCTGGACTAACTCGTCTCTGGAGGGTAATTACAGCCAAGAGACACCCGCTGCTGCAGGCTGTGGGTGAGCCAAGTGTGTCACCATCAGCACGGCACCTGGCATGTAAGTCACACCCTGACACATGGCGAGCCTTTCCCTATGGGTCATTCAGGAACATCTGTGTGGGTGCCCTGCAGCCCGGACTCTCACGAAGAAGGACCATCACTGGCATTGTTGGTTTTTCTGCTGGCCACGGGGCATAGGGTTCCCCATAGGAAGTTGTTGCATGAGGCAGGACCTTCCTTTTTCCTGCGGGTCAGCTGTTACACTGCTGTAGGTCTGCTTGAGATCTTCCCCTTGAATTGATCTTGGGCTGGAACACACGTGACTTTATGCACATGTTTATACAACAAAGGGCAGCTGCTCTCCAGACTCCAGGCACTGTGCCATCCACACCACTCACACTGACTTACCAGGGCACAGTGGCCCCCTCCTTCCTTCTGCCCCACCTGCCCAGCCTGTGTGGGGAGCAGAATCATGCCACGGCAAGCCTTGGTCAGGGGCTGAAGACTGGGGAAGGCAGCAGGCCCCTGGGGGTTTGCAGGGCCACACATTGAGAAGAGGAGTGAGCAGGGGCCCAGCCCAGGCCTTGGCTTTTCAGTGTCCCGTGTGTGCAGGAAGCTGCTTTGGGGAGGATAGTGCTCTGCTGATAGCAACTGCATGGCCAGGACACGGAGAGGCATCCTGGAATGGGTCAGGCAGGAGCTGTGCCAGCTCAGGGTCTCCGTGGCAGCAATGATGTCTTCTCCAATGCACTATTGGTGCAGCACCAGGCAGGATGATGGGGCTGTGTAGCCCCCAGAAGACGAGATAACACCACCAGCTGTGCCCCTTTTCCCCCTCTACCAGGCCACTGGCTCCTTTTCAGTGGCGAAACCACTGCTTGGCTTTTTCTTCTCTAGTCATCTGGTTCCTTCCAGGGCCAGTATATTTTGGTGACTTCTCTGTTCCGAGCTACCCTGAGTGGCATAGGTGGTTCCTCAGGATTTGCTTTTCTCTGGAAGGTGTACAGGCTGAGCACTGTAAAGGGGAAATGCCAAGCTCTTTATTTTAAGACCCATGTGCGGAAGGAGAGACTCATGGCTCCATCAAACACCTGCACTCCATCAGCTGCCTGTGAAAGAGAACTCTGACAAGTGGGGTCAGCACATGGGATTGGGTGGAGCATTCAAATGGCAGCAATGCAGAGAGGCTTGAATAGTGAAGGAGGAACAGAGTGAAGGTTTTGTCAAGAAGATAGAGAGCTGCTCCACTCAGTGGGAGAGACCACTGGCACAATATGCCACCCCAGAGCAGATGGTGGGATGTGGGTATAAAGCACGGGAACAGAAAGAGCAGGTCAGGAGCTCCCAGCTTGCTGCAAAGAGTCTTCAGGTATCAGGATCTGGGGTAAAGTTATTCTGACTTGAAATACTGCTCCAAGTCTTAAAATTCCCAGCTCCTGGGTTTAGCCACGTCCCCTGTCCAAGAACCAGAGCAGGATGCCCTGAGGATGGCCCTGGGGGTGCAAACAGGAATGGCTGGATGAGTTGTGGAATTGCTTGGATGTCAGAGCTGGAAACCCCATTTCTGAGCACATCTCCCTCAAACCAAAAGGCAGCATCCTGAGCTCCCACTAAACTTACTCCACCCTGTTCCCAGCTGTGAGCTGCTTATGTCCAATTCTGTGTGCTAAAAATACCCTTCTGGGCAGACAGCAAGTGTGCGGCCAAGCAGGAGAGGCTGGCAGTCCAGCCATGAAGGGGAGTCGGGGTGTATTTGGGGTTGGTGTGGGCTGCAGCACAAGGCCAGGTGTGCCTGGGTGGACTGGGTGAGGGCAGTGGACTGGCAGTTTTTGCAGAGGGATGTGCATCAAAGCAGCAGTGCCAGGACAGAGCCTTGCTTGCCTTGGGCCTGCGCGTGTGTGGAGAAGGCCATGTAGGGGGGGAATGAGCAGATGGACTCAGAGAGGTGGGGAGACACTCACTGCAGAGAACAGGCAGAAGGTCCTGCTCCCTCCTCAGGGTTGATGGAGTTGGGAAGGTTGCTGGAGGGTGAGGAAGAGCCCACAGCAAGGTTTGAGGCTGGGCTCTAGCTGGGATCCTGTGGGCGTTTTCCAGTTCTCCCTGGCAGAAGAGCTTCTACATTCTGGCAGCTCAGGCTGAAGCCCTGAATAAAGCAGACTCTGCATCCTGGAGAGAAAGCAGCAGCATGTGGGGAACCAGTCCCCCAGATCACATGGGGTCATGTACTGGTGCTGTGCAGTGATCAGACCCCTGCCTAGCCTTCCATCTGACTGGGTTACCCTCCTCAGGCCTGTCCTGACCCACCACCTGCAGGATGACATCCTAGCCTGGCCTCAGCCCACCACATCTGATGAGCTATGGATACATCCCGAACTGACCTCCTCTGGGGACAGATATGGGGTAGGGGTGAAGATAAGACCCAAATATACTTCTGTTATTTTTATTCTGACACAGGAATAGACTTTACTGTAGGGGCACACAGTGACTATGTTAGGAGTTTCCACAAAGCCTGATCCTCAAAAGCCACAGCTGCTTCTCCTTTACTTGTGGTTTTGTGGATGGTTTTGAGCCCTCAGTGTTCTTCTCTATCAGAAGTAAAACTGATTGTAAATTGCAGGTGGTTTGTGTTTTTCTCCCTTCAGTCCAAAAGTCTGAGTCCTTTTAGTCCTGATCGAATGGACCTTCAGGAAACAGCCCTTCAATCACATTTACAGTCATCAAGCAGCCCCATGAGGGAAGGAGTGTGGCTGGCAAAAAGGTACACATTTGCTGCCTGCTGTAGCAGGATACCTGTATTAGAAAGCATCTGTGATGTGTTGAGATCAGTCTGTCAGACTCAGTCCTGCTGCGTGGGCTGGAGTGGTGTACACAGTGTGCGCAGCCCACACGTGATGTGCTCTTGAGAGCTCAGTGAGTGGTCTCATGGATCACCTCTCGTTGATCATGCCATGCCGAGTTTGGATTCATGAGCTGTTGTGTGCCTTGATAATCCCTTGGAAAGCTTCTCTCATTTGAACTCTGCTGTGTGATTCTCAGTCAGGCATCACCAGCTGAACTAGCAGATCCAAAGTTAGACTGTGAAGAGCGAGGCACAGGGCTGAGTGTGCTGGCTTTCAGTATTTCTTCAGCATTTTTCAAGTGGATGCTGTACTCCAAGACAATAAATCGCATAACGTGGTAACTTTCTTAGGAGGAAGAGGCCAAACACATATTGCCAGGTCTCAGTGCATTTCAGGACAGGGGAAAAGAAATAATCACATAAGCTGCAATAGGAAGCCTGCTGTGCCACATGTGCATTTTTGAAGCTTGGCTGTTTAATTTCACTGGTTCTGCTTCTTTATATGCCAAAGAGGGGCAGTGAGAGTGTCTATGTCTAACTCTGGGATTTTATAGTGATTGCTGGCTGTGGCCCTTCTTCTGGGTGCTTGCACCATTGCTGAGTGTACAGGACCAAGAAAAGCCTGGTTCCCAAAGCACAGGGATCTGACAAGGAAACAGGGAGGGCATGACTTAGTGCTGCTGCTTTTCTTGCTGCAAGCTTGCTAGAAGACTTTACCCCATTAATCTCACTGTATGTGGCACAGCTGGACTTGAAGTACTGATGTTCCCGAATGGATCTTAGGAGAGATCTAGTTTACAGAACCCCTCAGTTGCTGCTTTACTGCAGTAATACAAAGAGATACACCAAGCACTGTCCTAAGGATGGTGGTTCCCTGGAAAGGATCTGCCCTGGAGCTCTGGGCCAACCAGTCCCAGCTTGGTAGTGAAAAGCACCCTGGGTGACATCACCCAGAACACTGAGAGTGTTGGACCATGAGGCGACTGTGCTCCTCTGTCCAGAGAAACACAGAGAGAGAGAGGCTGTGTGAGAAAGAGGAGCTGCCCAGGAGAGCTGCCAGAGCACAGGGAGTCAGGACTCATGGAAGCATGAGGCCATGTAACAGTGTGTGAGCTGGAAAGGCGCCCAGAGAAGATCTTGTGGTGACATCTGCAGCGACAGGAGACTGGGGGAGCGTGAACAACCAACCTTGGGGTTACACCAAAATGGAGAGCACTCAGACAATTTTCTCCTATACTCAAAGCCCCTGCCTGATCTCGGCTGTGATAGGAACAAGACTTTTCCATCCAGCTCCAGAAGACCCTCTTACTCCCAGCACTGTGTGCACTATCCATTCTGAGACATTTCACATCCTACAAGACACTGACAAAGTGTAGGTCAGAGTAGGGTAGAAGGAAAGGTTTGGAGGAGAAGAGGAATAAAAACACTTCTGGGTTCAGGAGCTTGTCAGATCTGGAAGGTCTACTGGTGGGGTTCAACAGCAAGAATGTTGCAGCTGCATCGGTTCAAGGTAATAAGAAGAGGGATTTTTGGAAGTATTTAACAGATATGTAGATGTGGCACTTAAGAATACATTTTAGTGGTGAGCTTAACGTGCTGGGTTAATGGTTGGACTCGATGAGTCCAAAAGTCCAAAAAGTCTTTAACCTAAATGATTCTATGATTTCAAGGCAAAATTGATGCATGATGAGAGCACCTTGGTGTGACCTTAGGCACATGAGTCATGAGGGTGATCCTTAACATTCTCCACTGGATCTGGAGGGAGAGAGAAGAGAGATAGACACGAGAAGGTTTTGGAGGTGCTCATGGGAGCAGGGCTATGGGAGTCTGAGGTAGCCAGCAAAAACTCTGGACCAAGGCGCCCAGGAGACCCCATCCCACTGTCTGTGGGAAGGTGAGTGAGAAGCAGCCCTGTGGCTGCGACGTTCTCTTTCCAAAGAGGAAGCTCCTTGCACCACATGTGATTTCCCTTCGTGTCTGTTTCATTTCTGTGTGAGCACCTCTCCTGCGCTGGCTTACAGAGATTACCTTTCCTGAGTGCCTCAGACTGAGTCCTGCCTGGGGACTTTGTGCCAGCATGGCCCTGCAAGGGCTGGCTCTGGCATTTCTCCTGGTTCTTGCTCCTCTGCTGCTTGCACGGGGACAGATGGACTACGATCATATGGATCCAACAGTACATAAGGAAGCAGGTAAGAGCTGATTGTGCCCCTCTCTTACAGAAGTGGTTCTGCTGCTCCTCTACCTGCACATTTGCTACGCAGCTTTACCCTGTTCAGCCCACAGAGACTGTGTTAGGAGGGCTGAAGCTGGCATCTACGTCAGAGACACTCGGGCATCCTTTGTGCTGTGGTGGGGTGAAGCTCTGTTTGGGATGGAGGGCAGCAAACCTCAGTGTGCTGGGAAAGCTTCCATGACCACGGAAGCTGCAGCGTCCCTCCGGGAAGTGTCCCCGGGAGCAGGAGGTGGCTGGTTCTTCTTATGCAGCAGACAGATGAATCTGAAGTAATCAGAGCAGTGGTGGCCTTTCTGGGCAATCTGAGCAGCATCCCTGTCACAGAGGAAGGTGGTGGTGTTCATCAAAGATGTGGGGAGCTGTAACATGATTCTCTGTGTTAGCTGGGATGCCTGCTCTCTTCCATAGTCCCTGGGGTTGAGGGAACTGTGGTTTGATGGGATTGTTCAGATTATGAGGCTTGTTCTGCTCTTTCTCCATGCCAGAAGGGCTCAGGGCACCTCCTGGGTCTCTGCTGGGCTCTTCCTACAAAGAATGTGAGCTTTCCTACAGTGACTATGTGCTGTGGCCTGGGGTTGCCAGTACCTGTTGAGATCCCCAAGGGGTACAGCAGGAGCAACTGTTCTTTGCACTGGGGCTGGGGGATCTGAGCTGTGAGTCATTCTCTCCACAGGGAGATGGAAGCAGAAGTGGCTTGCCAAGTCATTGGGTCATGAGTCATGCTGCCCATCACTGGTGGCTGGAGGGATGCTGCCATTCCAGCAGTGGGCATCTCTCAGCTATCCAGGGCAGGTTGGAGCCAGTTCCCCTCGAGTCAGCAGCAGCTTCTGCCCCCCTCTCCCATTTCCTGCAGCCCATCTCTGAGAATAACTCAATAATCACAGCTCTCCTTTCTTGACCTGAGGAGTCCCAGCTGGAGGAGGCTGTGATGGGCTTGGTAGAAGCATTAGGTCTGAGCAGCTGGGGGAGATTTCTTGGATCTATGTCTGCAGAAGAGGTGTGAGGCATCAAACTGAGGTTCTGGCCTCCTCCTCTACTGTGCACTCGCTTCTGGTACTGCAGCACTGGAGGAGGGCACTGAAACGCAGATTATGGCTACCCAGCAAAGCTTGCCTCCACCTGCCCTGACGGGAAAACCCTGGTGCAAATCCAAGTCCCCACAAGGGCTTTTGCTGCAGCTGGTGCTCTGCAAGTGTCATCAAGGAACCACGTCTGCCATAGAAATGTGCTCTTTTCACTTTGTGTCCTGTGTCCTTGCTCTTCAGCAATGGCCATGCGCATCTGTATGATCCACATGTATTTTCTAGGCCAGACCTAGACAGTGGCCATTGCTTGCTGACAGTGCCTATGGCCTGGTTTTGTTGACCTTCCTCTCCCCACTGAGGTCTGCATGAGCCAGCCATTGCTCTCCTTTGGTACATCCCCTCCTGTGCCTTGGCCTTGCTAGGTGTACTCTCACTGGCTCTTCTGCTTGAGGACTACCTGCTTGTCACTGTGTCCTCTTGCACTGCATGTCATTGTCAGCCTCCTGACTGAGCCAGGCTGTACTCTTACTACATTCTTCATCCTCCTGTGTAAGGGTGTTTCTGCCCAGCCTTTCAGGTTGTGAAGCATCGTGGGGACACCCAGCCCTCAGAATTTGTTTTCTGACAAGTACGTGTAAGTAAAAACATTCTTCCCCACAGGTAGAAATCTGCTCTTTGGTGTGTGGTTTGGTTTCGCACTACAGAGGGATTTCTTTCCTGGTGTCCCTGGTAAAACACTTGGTGCTGGACAGGCAGCCTGGACTCTGCTGGGGTGGGAAGGATCATAGAATGGTTTGTGTTGGAAAAGACCTTAAAGATCATCTCATTCCAACCCCTCTGCCATGGGCAGGGACACCTTCCACTAGACCAGGTTGCTCAGAGCCCCATCCAACCTGGCCTTCAACACTGCCAGGGATGGGACATCCACAGCTTTTCTGGGCAACCTGTTCCAGAGCCTCACCACCCTCAGAGTAAATAATTGCTTCCTAATATCTAATCTAAATCCCCAATCTTTTAGTTTAAAACTATTCCTCCTTGTCCTATTGCTATCTTTCCATGTACAAAGTCTCTCTTCCTCTTTTTCGTAAGCCCCCCTTAGGTATTGGGAGGCCACAGTGAGGTCTCCCTGCATCCTTTCCTTCTCCAGGATGAACAACCCCCACTCTCTCAGCCTGACTTTACAGTGCTCCAGCCCTGTGATCATCTTTGTGGCCTCCTCTGGAGTCGCTCTTACAGGTCCACACCCTTCTTAGGTTGGGGTCCTCAGGGCAGGATGCAGAGAACAGAGTGGAGAGGAAGAATACCCTCCCTCATCTTTCTGTCCATGCTGCTTTGGACTCAATTGGTTTCTGGGCCATGAGTGCACATGGCCAGGTCGTGTCCAGCCTCTCATCCATCAGCACTCCCAAGCCCCTCTCAGCAGGGCTGCTCTCAATGAGTTCCTCTCCTAGTCTGCACTCGTGTCTGGGACTGACCCAAAAGGAGCCTGGATGTCACCTTGGGGCAGGAGTGCGAGGATGTGTGTTACTTCATGGGGGTTTAATGACAGCAGGGGGGAAGGTGTGTGATGGGGATGCCTAATGAGGCCAAGACCAAGTCAAGGGCTTCAGGTCTCTCAAGTGTTTTGTCTGTCACAGTGAAATGTGTGATCTGAGGGCACTGGGAGAGATTCAGCTGTGGGGGAAGAAGTTTCATGTCTGCACCATGCGTGTGATGTCTAAAAGGATGGGGCTGGTGACCACGGTCCTTTGTGGTGGAGAGCTGGAAGCAGGGTAGAGATGATGGCATGAAAACCTGCTGCCAGATAAGGGAAGTGGTGATGCCTCTGTTCTGGTGTAAAGTAGTGCAGGCCCATGAGTGCTGGCTGGCAGGAAGTGGGGAGCTGTAGAGACACATGTAGCTGAAGAGAGGTGTTTCATCCTCCTTCAGAGAAGGCCACCTCCATCCCTGATGCCTCCTCACAGACTCGTTTTGCATCAAGTGAGCAAGTCTAGGTGACGTGTCTACCAGGGCAGCACAAGGCAGACTCATTTTGGGTGAAGGGCAGAGTCAAGGCCAAGTGCATGGAGCAGGGTGAGCTTTGTGGCCAGTGGTGTGAACATAGGTGGTCTGAGGGTACACTGAGTGTGTTGTCCTGAAACCTTCTTTCCTCCAGTGTGGAAAAAACTGATCCACACACAGAGTCAAGGTATTTGATTTATTTACAGTTCTGCAGAGAAAGGTGTGCTAAGCGGCAAGTCCACACAGCCAGCACCCCGAGGCACACAAAAGCAGGTAACACAGTTACAATCTTAGGCTATTAGCATATCTTACTTAAGTCACTACTTGGCTAAATTGCTATGGCTCATCCTTTCCTCTCTTCAGTGTAAAGGCATAGTGTCCCAATAAATCATGGAGCATGCTTGGTGAGTGGTGGTATTTTTGAGGCCAGGAGGTATATGATCTTAGGATGTGGATTTGTTACCATTATAAAGAGCAAAATTTCATCACTAGGGCAAGTTCTCACAACAAAACTCTTTGTTAGCTCATCATTAAACATCCTACATAAGAAGGGTGTTATATTTTTTTGTTCTCCCCCTTCAAGCACATAGACAATTTATTTTCTGTTTTCTTCATTCCTGTGTTTATTGCTTACATTGCTGAACTGCTTTGTTCTTTCTCTTGCTACCTTGAAAGTCTACACCTGCTATTCACCATTGCTGCTGGCTGCCATCTCATGGGACCAAGTCAGGGGAGTCTGCAGTGGCAGCAGAGACCCACTGGGTCTGGTGCACTCTCACAGCCCCTGGATTAGGGGGAGAAAGCACAGGAGAGAGCAGCATCCACCAGGCTGCTGGATCCCTCTGGCTGGGGTCCCTCCACAGCACAGGAGTGGGCAGGAGGGCCTGTGGATAACCCTCCTGCACTGCACCTGAGAGTGCAAGGAGGGATAATGCACCTGGGCTCTGGGGCCTCATCCTGGGAGGTGCCATCTCTGCCACCCCTCTGAAGGGAGGGGGACCAGCAGCCCTCTGGACAGGACCCCCTCACCCCTGAGGTTGCTGCCGGTGACCCTCAGGGCTCTCCCTCTTCGCCTTTGCACACAGGAAGATGTAAAGCTCCCTCCGACTGGGACCCCAAGCTGCAGTTTACCCCAAACCAGAGGAGTTACGCCTTGAACCAACTGGTGCAGCTGAGCTGTGCTGGGAAGTTTGTGCCATCAGTCCCCCAGATCAGATGCATTTCCAGCGGGACCCAGACCCTGTGGAATGAGACTGCCACCTGCAAGGGTAAGCAGAGCCCTGCATCACCCTGACCTGGGGTCCTGACCTGCCATCAGACCCTTTGTGACATGGTCATGCTTCAGCCCCCACTGGGCGACAGACAGTCTGGGAACAGGAGACCTGGATACTTTGGCTTTCCTCTGTGTCCTGGGGCTCTTTTTGTCCCAACACCCTGCTGTGAGTGCCTGCTGGGATCTGTGCTCCTTGGGAGGGGTTCAAAGGCAGGAACCCTTCCTGGCCAGCGTTTCCTGCCTCTACATGGAGAGCTGCACCTATGAAGCTGGAGGAGGAGGAATAGCTGCAGATGTTCAGCTTGAGGCTTTTGCACTTTACATTGCTTGTTTTCCTGGGAAGCTTCTCTGGGGTTTGGGTTATCTTTGGTGAGTTGTCCTTGGTGTGGAATGTTATCACTGCTTCATGGCTCGCCTCAGCAGGACGGACCCAAGAGATTGTAGGCTCAAACACCCCATGTGTGGGTGGAATCCAAGGAAGGCTTGAGAGTCCTGGAGATGTGGTGAGAGTAAACCCTGTGCCCTTGAACAGTGCCTGGGAAGATGGTGGGAGTAAAGGGATTTTTGTGTGTGTCAGTGTGAACGGTCAGAGTGATAAGGAAGAGAGAGCTGTCCCAAGCCTCATTTCATCACTTCCCAGAAATACTCCTCACTCAGTTTTTCCTCTGACAGAAATATGCCAAAGGCCTGCTTGGTGGGACCCCAGACTCCAGATGGCACCAGCCCGTGAGAGTTATACAAAGAATGAAGTAGTGACTCTGAGCTGCAACAATGGTTCCCAGCCATCTTTCACTCACATCAAATGTGCAGAGAGGGTTCAGCCATGGAATTATTCTAGATCTCTAAATGCAGATGTGTGGCTGGGGAGGAAAAGCAGTGATGTCTGGATTCACATTGAGGGGAACATAGAGTGCATTGGTAAGCAGGGCGTCAGGAGGTGCTTCTTACAAAGCTCTGTGGTCAAATCCTGCCCCTTTCATCCATCTCTGAGCTTCCACCATCACCACTGAGGCCAGAGATGCACTTCTGATGCTTTGTTGGGGACGGTGGGATCTCAGTACTTTTGATACCTGAGGTAATTCCTCCAGTGAATTCTGGCACATCCTTGTCCACCACATGCCTGGATGGGTCCCAGCCCAGGCTGACACTCACCCACAAGGAGAGACTCATCCCAAAAAGCCTTGCCAAGGGGTCGCATCCTAGCAGATGGAGGTGTCACTTTTCCTCTCCTCCTCACGTGCTGGTCCCCCCTCTCAACCCCTGCTGCATGCTGTCTTTGCAGACCCAGCTTTGGGGCTCAGGCTTTATGCCTTCTCAGGAGGAGTCAGGGTTTTGTCATCCTCCCTGAGGGACAAACAGGGCACCATGGCTAAATGCTGGTGCATCAGTCTCTGGGCAGGCTTTGTACACAGCATGAACCCCTTGTGGGTGCCCCTGGTCCCTGGCTCCAGCTCCTCTTGGCCTTTCCCAGGGGTCTGGGGGAAGAAGTGTGGGATCCTTCTCATTCTCATTCCCTTTCCAAGAATGTGGTGTGGAAGGGCTGCTCTATGTAGTGTCCTGGAGCTCTCTCCTTTGCCCTGCTGGGTCAGGGCAGGGGATGCCCTGCTCCAACCCCTGGCATGCCTGGTGGAGCCACCCTCAGCCCTGCTAACATCTTCCCATCTTGTTGGTGCAGAGAAATGCCAGAAGCCTCAGTGGGACCCCAGGTTTATCTTTGACCAAGAACAGGAGACCTTCAACCCAAATGAAGTGGTGAATGTGAGATGTCCTGAGGGGCACAGGCCTCCACCCATGGAGATCAAGTGTGTGAAGCTGAAGCCAAGGAAAGGTTCCACGGTTGGTCGCAGTGGCTGGATAGTGAGGAATGGCACAGGCAGCTGGCACCCTATGGAGGAGAGCTTGACCTGTGTGGGTAAGTAAGTGAGCCTGCCACTCTCCCAGTGCTCTCCCCAGGCATGGAGAGCAGGGCTGCATGTGTGCCACAGCATCAGTGCCCCATGCTCGGGATGGTCAGGGTGTGGCATGGGCGTTGACTCCAGAGGAAATTGCTGGATGCATCCCAGGTTTGTGTCCACACTGCTGGCAGCTGGGGCACCCTGCACAGTGCTGAAGGGGACAAATCCTCACCACTGGATATAAAGCACCAGACATCCTGCCCAGGCCGGCCAGAGGGGTCTGCCTGGAGAAGGACACGATAGCCCAGGAGCAGAAGGGCAGGGCCCTTCTCTGGCTGCTGAATTTGTTGGCTAAGTCATTGCTGGTAGGAAATGGACCAGTCACCAGATCAGTGGCTAGCCCCAGGGTGGTGGCAACTGCAGGGTGGGTACAAGTGCTTGTTCTTACCATCCCACAGTCACTGCAGCACCTAGAGCACCCCTGGGGATGGTCCAGGGCCAGAGGAAGGTGCAGGCAGTGCCTGAATGTAGTCTGGGAGAAGGCAAAATGTCCATGTCCACTCTGTGCTGGGACAGGCTAGTGAGGGAACAGTGGGGGTGATGGAGTTTGGTGTCAAAGCTTGGAGGGAAAGGGAAGAGAGTGACCCTCTGGCAATATCCCTTCACAGATGTCCTCCAGGTTGTTCCTGAGACCCTGAAGATTACCAGCACCAGCATCAAACTGAATTGGACCTGCATGCTCCCTGACACCTGCCAGAATATTCGGGCCAGGTGCCGGCTGGAGGGGCATTCTTCTCCTCCCTGTGAGGCTGAGGAGGTGAAGGGAGAGGAGATGTTACAAGGTCAAGAGGGAACTTTCACATGCCCGCCTTTGCAGCCCTTCACTGTTTATAGTGTCACTATCTCCCAGCTGCCCAGCACAATCCTGTACACACGGTTCCTCAGGACAAAGGAATCAGGTATGTTTACATGAAATGGAAAGATGCCCTTCACCCTGAAACTCATCCAGACATCCTCTCTGTCCTGTCAGCTCTTGGGACTGGAGCTGCTTGGAACCTGTGGGGGTGGGGGGAAGGGGCTGTGCAGGGCCCTGCAGCAGGGTGCATGTCCTCCTCAGTTTTCCCCTCATCACCACACCATTGCTGCTGCAGCAGCACATGCAGCCTTTGTGGGGGACAAATCCTTGCCAGCCCCATGCATGATCCTGTCCTCCTGTGCTTCCAGTGCCAGACGAACCAGAGAATCTGCGGCTGGATCCCACCTTGGGATCTCTTGGGTGGAAGGCACTGCCCTCCTGCAAAGGGGAGATCATTGGATACCAGGTACCGGGGGACCACAGAGTGCCCAGAGATTCCCTTAGCTTGCCAGGCATCTCCCCACCTGGAGCTCTGTGCAGGCAGCCTGAGGAGAGGTGTGAGCCCTCCTTGACAAGGCCTATAGGCTGTACACTGCTGATGTTTCTGGTGGGGCCAGGTCCCACCAACAGCAGGAGCCCCTCTCCACAGCTCCCGCCCAGTGCAGGAGTGGGATGTTGGTGCTACTCCCTACCAGCTCACTGTCCTTCCTCCAGCTGAACATCACCACCATGAGAGCAGACGACGACAGCTTCCTTGAATTCAAGCAGGTGTTGGTGAACCAGTCGGTGACTGAGTACACCCCCCCCCAGACAGCTGGAAGAAAATACGTGGTGACTGTGCAGGGCCTCACAACAGCTGGTGCTGGGGCTGCATCAATGCTGGAATTTCAAGTCTTGGGTAATGGTTCTTCTGCCCTGGGTCTGGTTGGGGTGGCCTCCCTGGGAGTGAGTGCTGAGTCTGGAGCAGCTTCCAGACCCACATGTGCACCCCCCTCATTCCCACCAAGACAGAGGCAGGGAGAGTGCGAGCACCCTCCCTCAGCTCAGCAGTGGGTGTGAGGCTGGGTGAGTCCTGCTTTGCAAGGTCCCCAGAGAAGCTGCATGGCTTCAGCTCCTGTTTGGGCCTTTGATAGGAGACTTGCCCCCTGCATTTGGGTGCATGGGCAGCTCAAGGTCAGAGAGCACTAGGGCTGCAGAGCCGGGGTCTGTGAGTCCTCCTCCTGTGTGCAGGATGGTTGAGTAGGCTGCCAGACCCTCCAGCTGGGGACATGGGGCAAGTCCCTGTGCTCCAGAGCCTCCATCTGCCCTGCCCAAGCAGACATGGTGACAGGGGAAGACTATGCCTTGCTGCCTGTCCCTGCAGCAGCCAGGGCAGTAGAGCATGGACACACATTTCTACACATGTGCAGACACCCAGTGCCAAAGTTGGGGCCTTTGCTGGCGCATGGCCCAGGCTGTGGCACCCACTCCTGTCGCTGCTTTAGTTGCAGGGCAGCCTCTGGGCCCATGGCCTGGGTCAGCGGTCACGGTAGTCGTGGTGGTGCTGGTGCTGGTCCCCTTGTCTGCAGGGATCCTGTGGTTTGTGCTGTCCAGGTGAGTTGGCAGGAGACTTGGAGTCTTGACTCTGCTTCAGGCCATGCTCTGCCATGGGCTGGGAGGGGATGGAGAGAGGGTCTCCAGCTGCTCATACCCTTCTCTGGGTGCAGAGGATGCAGATGGCTGTTTCTACCATATTTTGCCTCTAGGGCTCCTAGCAGGGGTTCATAAGTGTCTTCCCCAGGACTGGGACAAGGACCATGTGTACTAAGAGACCCTTTCCCCTTGTTGCTGTTGCTGCCACCACTGCTGTCCCCTGGGGTGGATGGGCAATGCCTGCCAACTCTGGAAAAAACCAGAGGGAGGGTGTGCAGAACCCTCCAAGCCTCTGCTGCTGGGTTCAGCAGGGTTGGGCCCACATCAGCCTCTCCCCTGACTCAGGGCTGCCCTTTGCCTTTCCAGGAAAAAGAAGGTCTTGACCAGCAAAGTTGAGGAGGATGATTACACAGGTAGGACCCCATCACAGAGACGACTGTAGGGCTGGAGGTGGGAGGGGAGCAGGTCTATTTCAGGAGGGACTTTTTGGCATTCTGAGGTGGCTGCAGGCAGCCCAGCTGGCTCTGGCTGACCTGCCAGACCAGCATGTCCCACATCTGCTAATCCCAGCTGAGAGCCTGCTCCAGTACCTCTTCCAGCAGCTCCTGGCTGGGGTTCCCCTGTGGTGCCGATGAGGGTTGGGAACTGCCCCTCGTGCTCACCTTGTCTGGGGTAGGCAGCACCTCTTCCCAACCCTGCTGCCCTGATGGTGTGTGTCCCAGGGTGCCCCGGAGCCCCCAGTGATGCTGCCTGCCTCAGGCTGCCCTGCTCCTTCTCCTCAGCCCCAGAGTCCTCAGGTTGTTTCTGCCATCTTGTGCCCCCAGAGCTCCAGCCCTATGAGAACGTACATGAGGATAATTACTGCGTGATCAAGACTTTTCTGGCACAGAAAGATGCAGGTAGGAGATGGATTGCCCTGCCTGTGTTCCACACATGGCACACAGGGAGTGTGGACTGGCATCTGGGATGGTGTGCATGAGCTCCCCATGCTGCTGAGTGCACACAGCAGCCTCTGTCCTGTTGCCCTTGGTCTCCACAGGTAAATGTGGCCACGCTGGAGAGCCAGTGCCCAAGGCCCTGCCTGTCATGGAGTCTTCAGGAGACATTCAGAGCAGTGAGGGACAGAAGAAGCTGGGGCAGGCATCAGTGATGGTAGCCCTTCCCTTCTTGCAGCTTGCTCCTCCACCGCTGCAGGCAGAACCATGAAGCTTGTCATGGGTTATTGCTCCCTCTCAAATTTTCTCCCTCATCAGGCTCCAGAATCCTCTGTCACAGCACAGGAGCAGCTCAAGGCCTGGGATGACCTGCTTGCACCAAAGAGGATGTGGTCTGGTAGTTCCCCAGTGCTCTGGCAGAGCCACCTCACCAGCATCCTGGTGCCTGCAACTGTCCCCTGAGACTGGATCCCAACCCCTCTTTCCCCACTCTATATCCCTATATCCATCTAGATCCTGTCCTCTGCTTGAGTTTGGCCCAACTGTGTTGCCCTGGAAGCTGTGCTGCTGTATCTGAACAACCAATAATAAACTGTTTTATTTCACAGGGGCTTTCTGGCCCGCGACAGCTCCCACCTTGTCGTGGTTCCTCCTTGTCTTGTGTGTGAAAATCCTGACCCCATGAATCTTCACAGAGGAGCTTGGAGTAGGCTTTTCCAGCCTTCAGCAGCCCTGAGAAAGCACACCTGAAGAGCTGCACGCTCTCAGTTCAATGCTTTGGGTTGCTGCTTTCCCTCCTCCCATCCTACATGGGGCATGTAGGCACGGTCTCCACTATGCCTAACTGGACCTCTGTGTTGGTCTGTGCCGCCCTCTGGGGGTGTAGGTGCTCATCTCCCATTTTGTGAGGTGCAGTTGACTGCCCTCTTGGGGCATCCACATCCTGCAGCCTTTGGGATCTGCTTGATCTTGGTTGCTGCTGCTGCCCCAGCATCACCTCCAACAGCTGCTCTCTCTCCCACCCTGTGGGATGCTGGTGTCCAGTCCAGCCTGGGTGCTGAGGGACAGCCCAAAGGCTCTCCTTCGAGAGGGGCACACTGCTGGAAAATGGGGCAATCAACCACTCTCTTTTCCAGCTCCATGTGTTGCCTGGAATATTTCCATCTCCTTCTCCTGCGCTTGAGCACAAAAGCTCACCTGAGTTCCCCGGACTTGGGTATGACAAGCTGGATGTGTGTTGGGCTTTTCAAAACCTTGAATACAGGGTGTCATGGTTTTTTGCTTCAGTGTTGTCTTTCTACCTGACCAAACCTGCTGATATGCGTTGCAACCTAGAGGCTGAGGGACAGCGCGAAGGTTCTCCTTGAGGAGGAGCACACCACCAGGAGATGACCTCTCTCTTCTCCAGCTTTTTCTTTAGCCTGGGATGACCTGCATGTGCTGGTAAAGACATGTTTTGACAGTCCTTCATGTGAGCTGCCTGCCCATCATCACGGTACCCACAACTGGCCCCTGGGAACAAAGCATCTGCTTCCTGTGGACTGTTGCTGGTCTGTGATCTTTGTGCCTGATGGAACTGCTCTTGATGGGTGTTGAGAAGAGGCAGGAAGAGCAGCTCAACCCTGTGTGGCTGCTGCTGGTTGAGAAAGGACAATGATCAGGGTTGGGATCGGGGAAAACAGTTGCCACCTTCTGGATTGCCCTGCTTCCCACTCCATATCCCCATACCCAGTCAGACACTGGGCTGTCAGCCTCATTAACTCCACCTGCTCCGTCTGGACAATCAATAAAAGCTTGTGTTTTGGAGTGGGCTACTGCTGCCCCCCTCAGCTCTTGCCTAGTCCCCTCATTGCCCTTGTGAGGTCCTGCTCCCCCTGAAGTGCTGAACTAACAGCACCTTCTTGAGGAGAGCCATGAGCAGGGCTGTTGTGGTCTGCAGCTGTGGCTGACAGCACCACCAGGCCTTCCAGGATATGTTGGGAAGATCTGACGCGTTTGAATGGGATATGTGTCCGGAACCAGAGAATGGTGGTGCCCCCATTCCACTCATTCTCCATATGAGCATGTTCGGTGCGTGTGCCCCAGGCAAAGCTGGGGAACAAGGTCTTTGTGCCTCTGCAGGGCCCCATGTCTGATCACCCAGCCCTGTGGAATCTGAGACACGCCAGGTGGATGGGAGGTTCTAGAGCAAGAGAAAAGAAGTGGCTGCTGAGGAGCAAGGGAGATGGCTTAGTAGCCCTGAGGGTTTCCTCAAGCACTCAGTTCTCACTGTAGGGCAGGGTAGTTTGCATTCTTGAGGACAGAGGAGAGTGCTGCCAGGCTGAGGGGCCGCAGGAGGAGGAGGTAGCTGTGGATGGAGAAGCAGGGAAGGATGACAGAGGGTGTCAGCTGAGTTTTTCTTTCAGAAGGCCCATAGACTGTTTCAGATGTTGAGGTACTTGCAGTTCATGTCCCCATTCTGATCCCTGCTTCTGGCTAGCTCTTTATGTGCTTTCTCAGAGGTCCCCCATCTCCTGTGATCATAGACGGGAAGTGACTCATCATCACTCTAAAACCCACACAGTGTCGTTGGAGGCACTTGGATATTGCCTAAGAAACAGTAACTGGGAAGGTTTTGGGGGGAACTCTGCGATCTTGGTAACAAGGTTTCTTCTGTTGAGTTCCAGAGCTTGGATGCTCCTAGGGTGTAAAAAGCAAAAGGCAGAAGTGCTGACAGTGATGGGAAGTTCCCTGCCCAAAGAGGAAGCCTCCTGCATCTCATGAGGAGCTGTGTCTGTTTCCTTCCTGCGGTTGCAAGCCTTGCAGTCAGCTACGGATGCCTGAGCTCAGAGGCAGCAAGTGGGGCTGAGATTTCGGTCCTGCCTGGGGACTTCACTCCAGGATGGCCCTGCAGTTACTGGCTATGAGGTTTCTTCTGGCCCTTGTATCTCTGTTGTCAGCACAGGTCCAGGGAGAACTTGATCCCAAGGTCCAAGGAGTGTCCCAGGGGACAGGTAAGAAGCAGTTCCTTCTCTTCCCTGGGGAGATTTTGTTGCCTTTCCTCCTGCAAGTTGGACATGCATCTTCACTGCCTGCAGCACTGGGCTGGAGTCCAGATGGACTGTGTCAGCTGGGGTGCCTGCTGTCTCTGGGAGACCTCAGGGCAGGAGCTACAATACACGGTGGGTTCACTGGGGATCTGTGGGAGAGACAGGTTTGGGCTGGATGGTAGGGGATGGATCATGTCCTGTGGCAAAACAGTTTGCCAGTCATTCCCTGGAGGCTGTGGACATGAATCATGCATGAATTCACATATCATGAACCCAGGAAAGGGTCTTCAGGGAGCAGGGGCATCATTTTCTGTACACATCATCTCCCCAGCTGTGCCTGGAGGACACTGTGCCTGCTGAGACCAGAGCAAGAGGGAACCTGCTGCCACTTTGTCACCTGGATGGGCCGGGCTGGGGTCAGTGGCTGGTGCCTGTGCATGGGGTGGGGCACGGCCCTGTGCCAGTGGGACAGAGCTGCTGGTTGTGCTGCTCAGACGGGCATCTCTGGCCTTCTGCCATCAGGCTTGTTTGAGAGCAAAGCCTGACCAGGAGTGGCTTGTCACCAGCATTCGCCTCTGGGGCTGTTCAGAAGATGCTTTGAACTTTCTGACATCCCTTGTGTGCCCCTCTGGGAGAAAGGAGATTGTATTTTAAGCACTTTCAGGCCTCACAGAGCCCCTTGCAGAGGCTCAAACAGGCAAGGGCTCCTTCCAAGGGCCAGCATTCTTGTCTGGAGGAATTGTTGCCACAAAGGCTCTCCCTGCAGTATTTGACAAATGGCTGGGAAAAGCTGTGCCTGCTCAACCTAAAGGATGGTGAATTTGGTGAGGAGAGGATGTGAAGGAAGAGGGCTTGTGGCAGGAAAAAGGGGTAGGAGCTGTGCTAAAGCAGGGGATGTGAATGGAGAAGGCCTTGCTCCTCCCCATGTCCCACTGCACAGTGGTGTGGGGCAGAAGGAGAGTAGCCAAAAGACTGACTGAGTCAGAACAGGGAGCCCAGAAGTGTGACAGGGGCATCTCTGATCCCTGTGGTAGGGATGAGCCATGACTGAAGAGACATGCATCCCAGCAGGACAGGTGGCACCATCAAGTGCAGCTTGAGCTGGGATGGGTGACATGCCTGAAGGAAATGTTGGAGGGAGTCTCCCAGTGCAGGGCTGATTGTCCTGGCAATCTCCTTCCTGTGGGCTATGGAGGAGGAAATAGAATGTCCCCAGACACGAGGCTGGATGGGGGAGGTTCATGAATGAGGGATCCTTCACATTTTACATGCACAAGGAAAGCCCCCTCCCAACATCCTAAGGTCGATGTGTCACCTTGCCTCTCCCTTCAGGGGCTGGAGGGACAGCTGGGCATTTATCTCCCACCACACACCCATACCCCAGCACCCCCCAGCCCAACTAACACCCACTTTCACCTCTGCCAGAAACGTGCCAAAGGCCCCCTTGGGCCTCCATCTTCCAGCTGGCACCAGACCAGGAGAGCTACAGGAAGAACGAAGAAGTGATGCTGAGCTGCCCCGAAGGTTTCCAGCCATCCTTCACCCATGTCAAATGTTCGAGTGAAGTCCAGTCCTTCATTGATGGGAAACCTGTCCACAGAGAGGTTTGGCTTGGAAGACATACCAGAGGTGCCTGGATTCGCATTCGCTCCAGCATGGAGTGCCTTGGTAAGGCAGGGATGAGGAGCTCTCCTGGCTGCCCCGCCCTGCCCTTCCTGAGCAGGGAAGGCAGCTGTGTGGGCACAGCAGGTTTCTGGCTCTCTGCTGCCTGGGGAAATGGCACGTGCTGCTGAAGGCAGTGTCAAGGCAGCCCCTGAGCCTGCCTTCAGTGCAGCCTGCAGTTACCCCTGGAGCTGTGGGCAATAAGGGAAGGGGCTTCCTGAGGACTTCTGGCCAAGAGCAAAGCATGGTAGAGTGAGGAGTGGTGGAATTTGTGGTCAGCATGGCATCCCAGTGGGGGCAGGACTTGGAGGGCTGTGCTGCCTGTGTCCTCTCAGACTGTGCAGCTGGGAGTACCACAGCTTGCTCCCTGTAGGCTGGTCCCCTGTAGGCTTTGTGACCTGGTGGCTGTAGGCTTGGCACCATGTCCTCACAGCTTGGGGTCTTCCTGTCCCCTCCAAAGGAGAACAGAATAGCACTTGTTGGACTTGCTGGGACACACAGACACCTCAGTTTGGAATCAAGGGGGGAAATTGCCTTGACCAGCAGTAGTTCACTCAGTCACTCCCATTCGTTCCTGTCCAAACTCCTCCTGCTGCCCTACTGGAGAGCTGGAGTGACCAGTTTCAGCCTCTTGCTTGCCCTCCCACCAGGCTGGGTGGTGACAGGGCTGTCTGACTGCAGAATCCTTGCAAGGCTGGCAGGGGCAGGAAATGCAGTGACTCTTTGTCAATCTTTCTTTCACAGAAGTGCTTCAGGTTGTCCCCGGCACCTTTGAGATCTCCAGCACCAGCATCAAACTGAACTGGACCTGCAGGTTCCCTGGTGCCTGCCAGGGCATGCGGGCCATGTGCCGCCTGGCAGTGCCTTCCTCCCCTCCCTGCCAGGCTGAGGAGGTGGAGGGAGAGGAGATGTTACATGGCCAGGAGGGAACATTCTCCTGCTCCCAGTTGCAGCCCTTCACTGACTACAGTGTCACCATCTTCTTGCACCCCAACATGACCCTTTTCTCATGGTTGTTCAGGACAGAGGAAACAGGTATGTGTACAGAAGTACTGGAGAGAAGGAACAGTCTGAGGCTGTGTCACGGGTAGGGGAAGTGGATAAATGTCCCCTTCATCTGTCAGCTCAGCCTGATCATCTGCTTCTTGCAGGGATCAAGGCTGTTTATATCCTGTGGGGCTCTGGGGAAGGGGCTCTGCAGAGCCCTGTAGCAGGGCACATCCCCTCCTTGCTGTCCCAGTCCACACCACACTGTTGCTCTTCCCACTGCTGCAGCCTTTGCAGGGGACAAACCCTTGATATGGGGTCCCCATATCCTGTCCCCTGGACAGGAGCTGCCTGCACCCTGCTCTGGGCTCAGCCCCTCCTCATGGGCCCTGCGTGTGACCCTGTTCTCCTGTGCTTCCAGTGCCAGACAAACCAGAGGAAGTGTGGTTGGATACCAGCAGAGGGTCCCTGAGGTGGAAGGAGCTGCCCTCCTGCAAAGGGGAGATCATTGGATACCAGGTACCAAGGGGTCACAGGCAGACCCTCATCTCATTGCCTGGAGTTCTGTGCAGGCAGATTGGGAAGGTGGGGAAGCAACCACTAGATTGAGCTGCAGGTCTCAGACAGTGCATATCTGGCTTTGAGAAGCACATTCTCAACATTCTTCATGCTCTTGAAATGTCCACAGAGGTGGTGGGTGCTCCCCAACCTCTGGTCTGACTTCCTGGGTCTGTTCTGCTTCGGGCTTGGCAGACCTTTGTGGTGTGACGTGTCTTCTGGGGTGGTATCCCAGGGTTTCCTGTGCCTCTTGCATGCTTGTTTCTGTTTCCTGCCACAAACAAACCTGTGGGTTGAGTAATCCTCTGAAAATCCCTCCTGAAAACCTCTCCTCCAGAGAGCTGCACTGTTCCTTTGAGTTCTCCTCAAGGCATGGCTAGAAGCATCTCATCTGTCTGCGGATTTAGGACACTTTCCACAGTGCAACCCTACTTTCTAACAGGGGGAGGGAGTTGCTGGTGAGATGCACCTCAGTGTGTCCCACGTCCTCTCTGAGGATGGGTATCTCCCTGGTTTGACAGGGACCTTGTAAGGTGTTTCTGAACTATTTCCTGGAGAAACAGTCAAAAAGGGCACTTGAAAATGTTGCTTGTGAGCCTGTTCTGCTGGTTCCCTGCTCCCAGACACCTTTGTTTGTGAAAAGAATATTTTTTCTGCTTTCAGTTGTCTCCTCTTTTGCATATGCCCAAGATGCATTTCCACAAAGGCAGCAAGTGAGAATGGGCATGGATCTCATGACAAATTCAGATGATGCATGGGCAAATGGGGAGCCTTCATCTGTATTACCTGGATGGAAGCTCTATGCCGTCTACTTTTCATGTAGACAAAACCTCCAGAGTCCAACCTTGCACAGGACGAAAGAGAAGCTCAGGGCTCTTCTTGTGGAGTATGTCAACACAGTGCCTGTGGTGTTGCAATACCATAGGGGTGACCTGGCCTTGGGCTCGGTACATGTATACACACCCCTTCAAATAAACAGCCTCCCTCTTCCTTCACAGAGACTTGATTCTTTGCTTATGGAGGCAGACACTTGGACATCCTGAGTGTTGGCTCCAAATTCCTCCTCTCCTCCTCTTCTCTGCTTTGAGGTCCACAGCTGGGGCAGGCTCAGAGAAGGGGAGGCTGCCAGAGGTGCTTTGCTCTGCCTTGGTGAGCTGTGGGCAGGTTGGAGCAGCTGCCCTGCAGCTCTGTCTCCTCTCCCCAGCTGAACATCACGGCCAGGAGCACACGGGATGGAGGCTTCCTGGAGATGGAGCGGCTGCAGGTGAACGGCTCCGTCACTGAGCACCGGCTGCCGGAGCACGGCCCTGGCAGCAGCTATGTGGTGTCGATTCAGGGACTGACGGCTGCCGGGGCCGGAGCTGCGTCGCTGTGGGAGTTTCAGAGCACAGGTAGGGCTCGCTGTGCCCCTGTCCGAGGAGCCTGGTCACACAGGAGCTGTGCTCTGCAGCCTGCACTGCCCGAGCCTGCCCCTGCTGAGCTGATGCTCATCTGCTCTTGCCCTCCAGACAACCAGCACCCTCTGGGCATCAGCTGCCGCAGCGTCCCTGACATCTCCCCATCCCAAGGGACGGCCGTGCTTCCCCTCCAACCCATCACCACGGAGGGGGTCGGGTGAGTGCAGCCCCTGCACTTCTGCCACCTCCACATGGGTCTCCCCTCTGGTAGTGCTTGCCTGCAATGCCCCTGCTCCACTCACTCTCCCTGCTGTCCCCCCGCCCCTCTCACTTTCCACCTTGCAGGGAGCACCAGCTGGTCGTGGCCATGACACACAACAGCTCAGGGATTGAAAGCGCCTGCTTGGGGCAGCCACAGCCCTTCAGTGCCAGCCAGCAGCCCTTCAACACCACCCAGCAGCCCTTCAACACCACCCAGCAGCCCTTCAACACCACCCAGCAGCCCAGAACCTACGTGGCCGCTGTGCTCAACCTCACCGCCCCCATGGACTTCGTTTTGGGCAACGGCACCTGGGGGCAGGGCTACCACAACGCTGCCCTGCGCCCCGGCTGGGACTACACGGCCCTTCTGCGCCTCGTCCGCCGCTCACCGCAGGTACCCAGTGTGGGGCCTCCTGGTGTCTGGGGACACTGCTGGCCAGGGCTGGGCCCCTGGGTGGGTCTGGTCTGGCTGTGATGGCAGGCTCCTCTCCCATGCCCTGGCAGGACAGTGTCCCTGGGGTCCTCTCTCACATGAGTGGGAGACCTTTGCTCCCAGGATGGATAGTGGGGCAGAAGTGGCTTCAACTCTCTCTCCTGTCTCCTCCAACAGTCAGAGAAGTTCACCTGTGTCTGCTACAGCTTCTCTATTGGTAAGTGTCTCTTTGCTTCTGGTGCCTGAGCTTCTCTCCCACATTTCCTTGGCTGGTCCCTGTGGAGAGGAGCTGGCCCAGTGCAGGAGCCTTTGGGTCTCATGCAGGACAGAGGACACTTTTTTTCCCTACACACGGGGCGATCCTCCATCACAGAAGAAATCTAAGACAAGACACACATCTACACCCTTTGCCAACACTGGGGCCATGGCCAGCATGAGGCCCAGACTGTGACACCCACTCCTGGCTGTGTGTTAGTTGCAGGGCAGGCTCCGGGCATGTGGCATTGGACTGTGATTGGGCTGGTTGTGCTGTTGGTACTCCTCCTCGTGACTGCAGTGATCCTGTGGCTCGTGCTTTCCAGGTGAGTAGGCAGGAGACAGGTTCAGCAGGGACATGGGCAATGCCAGCCTCTTACCCAGAACTCCTCTCTGCCTTTCCAGGAAAAAGAAGTATGTGCCCAACAAAGCTAAGGAGGATAACTAAAAAGGTAGGAAAACGCAATTTCACAGACAACCATCACAAAGGCGGCTACAGGGCTATGTGTTAGCTGGGGTGAGAGCAGAGATCTCCCAGGAGAACCTGAGCTTCAGGAGAATCATCTGCTCATACTCTGCACTGACATGTCTCCCCATTTGCTCTAGCTGAGGATGGTCAGGATGGTTCTGCCCACTAAGCCCCACATGACAGGCAGTGCTCCCAGCCTGGAGCACTCCCAGCCAGGAGTGAGCAAAGACAGGAATCCCAAAGAGTGGCTCATGGCTCAGTCCTTCAGGGGACCCATGTCTATGCCACCCCTCCCAGGGAAGAGATCTGCAGGGAATGGTCTCGGGAGGGTCAGGCTGAGAGACTGTTTCTCTCGCCAGGGCAGTGACAGGCACCTCAGAGGACCTAAGGTTGGGCAGAGCTGGGATGAAAGGGTTGGGCTGTGGCAGATATTGCCCTATGCTCCAGCCTGTCTCTGACATTGGATGCCCTTGTTCTCCACAGGTAAAGGTGGCTAGGCTAGAGATCAGTCACTCCAGCCGCTGGCCAGGTCCATGGAGACATTTAGAGCAGAGAAGGAGTGGAGAAAATGAGAAGGATGACCCCAGCTCGGTGCTGATGGCTGCTGTGTCCCCTTGGTCTCCTGTGACTGTGACAGCGTGGGAGTCCAATTCAATTCATCTAATTTAGCAGGGCAAGATGAAAACAGGAGACAAAAGAGGATTGTGAGCTTTTTCTTTCCTCAGCACCTTCACCTCCCAGCTTTTGCTTACTGCTTTTTTAAGGCCTTTGAATTTGACTTTCTGCAGTTCCTTTTTTCAGGTTTGCTTTCATTTTTGCTTTCCTGGAAGCAGGATTTGTATTTCAGATTTCCTAATCCCAGACTCACACAGGCTCAGGCTGATGGCATTCTCCTGCCATGCCCTGGGTTCCCAACTCTTCTCCTCCATCTCTGCTGATATTCAGCCAAACATAGGGATTTTCTGGAACTTGGCCTGACTGGACTGCTTTGTGACTCTGCCTGCTCTGTCTGAACAACCAATAAAGGCTTGTGTTTTGAAGGGGCTGCCTGTCCCACTACAGCTCCTGCCTGGTCCCCTCATTGCCCCTCTAGGGTCACATTTCCCTGCAGGGAGCTAACTGCACCTTGTTGAGGGGAGGGCTGCTGTGACCCCATATTCCCTAGTGGTGCTTGACAGCCTCCAGGGCTGTGCTGGACAGCTCTCACATGAGTTTACATCAGATGTCTGGTGGGAATCCATAAAGGATGATGTCCCTCAACACACATTTTGGGCAGGAGTGTGTTCTGTGCACATGCTGTGGCCAGAGCTGAGGGACCTGTGTGGTCTTAGTTTCTTTGAGGGCCTTGTGTTGGGTCAAACCTGGAAGAAAAG
The DNA here is from genome assembly GCF_003945595.2 of Pipra filicauda. NCBI lineage: Eukaryota > Metazoa > Chordata > Aves > Passeriformes > Pipridae > Pipra > Pipra filicauda. Next base: position 274,126 of record NW_024104658.1, on the reverse strand, counting down.
TGAAGACCAGAGGTTACCACCACCGTGGCTGTTACAGGGTCTTTACTGGTGAGACACAGGACAGAGAGCCACAGCCAGTCAGGACCTGGGGTCAGTCCTGGCTCTGAGGTCTCTTGCCCTTACACAGCAAAGGTAGAACCAGTCTCCATGATGCAGCAGCAGCCCCTGCTGGAATCACATCCAGGATATCCAAGTTAAGCCACTATAACCTGGGATTGTCATAGTGAAGTCAGACAGGCTGATGAAGGAGCCCCTCTGGAGCTGGCAGGGTTGTGGCACTTGGATCAGTAGCTGGAAAATGGATTTCCAGAAAGAGATTGTGTGGGTTGGAAGGACCTATTTAGCCCTACAGGACCATGGCTTGCCCCACCCTTGGCTCTTGTTGGCCTTGGACTTCATGCTTCTCCCAAAGTAGGACAGATAGCTTGTGCTCCTGAGCACCACAGATCTTACAGTAGTTTGGTGCTTTCCTGACAAAACACAGATGTTGGTGCTACCCCGCCTCCCCTGGGGTTGCCTGAAGGGACAAGAGAGCCTAGATGGGATAGCTGTTCTCTTCATCCCTAGGAAGGAAGAGTATGTCAAGTCCTGGTGCCCGTGCTCTGGCGTGAATACTCAGGCTATGATTTCAGATAAGATACTGCACAAATGCTGGGCAAAGGGTCAGCTTCCTACTTCAAAGCCTGACCACAATTTGGAGACAGTCCAGCCTGTGCTCTCCAGCCACAGAGGACCCTTGCTGTGGCTTTTCAGGGGAGTAAATCATCTTGGGGCTGTGCACATCCCTTTTGTTTCCTCTTGTTTTCATTGTTACTGACGAAGGTCTGCCAAGAGAGTCAAAGTCCTGTCCAGAGATGGACTGTGGTCACGTCTCTACTTGAAATTCCCATAGGTTTCAAATGAATTCAAGTAACTGAGGGCTAGTTCATAGCAGAGCCCATACTGCTCCTGTGGAAAGAGGGATGCACATGAGTGTCTGGTAGATCAACACCTGCAGTGGAATGTGAGCATTGGTTTCCAACAGCTTCCTGAGCATGCCAGGCACAGGTACAGCCTGCTCTCCTCCTCTCAGCTGGAGCCCACCTTCCCCTGCTGAGAAATCACAGGCACGTGCTCCAGTAGCTGGAGGGCTGGGATACCCCAGTGCTAGAGCCAACTGGCCTCAAGAGGAAAGCAAGCCTCCAGGGCACAAAGTGTCTGCTGATCAATCCCATCTGGGTTGCTCACCCTGTGATGACCTCTAGCACCCAGACCAGGTGGTGAAGTGGGTGCAGGACATGTACCTGAACACCCACCAGTGCAGCCTCCTGCTGAGCAGGCCAGGTGGACCAGAAAGGGGCCGCTCACCATGCAGGATGTTGTGGTGCCCATTTGGTCCTGTAAAACCTGCCCCTGAGTGAGTGGGTATGTCCCAGAGGCAGAAAATGAGGGTTTTCAGAGGTCTCGTCTGCTCCTGCTGGCCCCAGAATGACCTGAGCACAGAGGGGCCAGGGCAGCTGCTGGGTCAGTCCAGGATATGTTTGGGTTTGGTGTTGCAATCCCAGTTGGGTTTGAAGTGAGCACTTACCACATCTTTGATGAGCTGTCTCCGCCGCCTCTTCAGCGTCCTCACGGCCTGTGATACATCCACCATCCCCTCACTTTGGATCTGCTCACACAGGAAACTAGCAGCACAGAAGATCCCACTTCGGCTGGCTCCATCCCTGCAGAGGATAGAAAGGGGAGAGTCACTTGCTCTGGGATCGCCTGGCATGGCTGAACCTCAGAGGCATCCCACTAGACATCCAGGCTCTCAGGGTGATCTCGTCCACAGATCCTGCAGCCAGCCAGCCTCCACAGGGAAGTCTCCCTCTCTGAACATAGCTGAATTCATGTCCGTACATCCACCCAAGATGGAGCTGTGACCAAGTTCACTGACAGAGCCTGGGCTGTGTCCAGCTTTGTACCATGGCTGCTCCTTCAAGAGACATCACTCACCAGCAGGTGACAAGGATATGTCCACCTTGGCTCTGCCGATGGTGTGTCTCCACTTTCCCTAGCAAGCTGATGATGGTGGTAGGGTGCGGGGGAAGACGCTCCTGCATAGGCCAGTCCTTCAGTTGCCATAACTGGACTTCCAGTGCTGACTTTTTGGGCTAGTGGGGAAGAAAGACAGTGGGTTGGGCAGAAAAGAAACCTATTGTCTTCACGGAGTGAAGGGATGGACAGTGTGTGTCAGTACTGGCTCAGCCATGCACACTGGATCAAGGGAGCAGCTCCACAGTGGGACAGCCCAGTCCCAGACTTTGCCCTTCTCCACTGAGCGCTCTGAGACCAGCAAATAGACGGAGCATCAGAGGAGAGCTGAGCACACCAGGTGCAGCTCAGACTGGCACCAGTCCAGTGCCCAGCTACCTGCAACAGCTGTACCCTTCTATGAACCCCCAAGATGCAAGAACTCCATCCACAGCTGCTGCCCTCCAAGTTGGAAAGGCACACAAAGGTACCTCTGACTTGTACCTCTGCCTGCAGCCTTACCTTCTTGGGATTAACTTCTCTCCCAAGGCAAAAGACCCTGCTCTGGCCAGTGCCCTTCCAGGACCCCACCAGATCCCTCTGACCAATGTGGTCTCTGCCACCTCTAGCTGTGACTTTGGCCCCAAATTAAAAAGGTTGTTCTCAAAAGACTTTGCCATCTTTGAGCACAGACCCCACCTGCTGCCTGTTGGTGAGGGCAAGTGTCCAGGCTGTGAAGCCAGCTCCAGGCTCCTCTGAGACCAACTGGACATGGAAACGGCCATAGTCATCTTCGCCCTGGGTGGGCCAGAACTCCACGTATGTCTGGGGGGGGTGACACATGTGCATGATCACACATAGCCCCAACCTGCACGCGTGGCAGCGCTTGGCACCTCGCATGGGTGGGATCACACCACTCCCTTATCTCAGAGCCATGTACACGTGGCTCTGTCAAACATTTTCTGGGGACTAAGCCAGTGCTTCAGCCAGAAAAATCACACTCCAGCAGAGAGGACACCTGAGGGATGCTCCCTTGCTGTGAGACTGAGGACAGTCCACTACTGTGGTGCCGTGATGCTGGACTGTCTCAGGGCTCTCCCAGGTGGAGCCCACAAGCTTGCAGGGCTCTCATGGTAAGAGCTGTGCAGGGTCAAAGGCAGAAATACCCCTGCTCAGCCCCACAGGGAACCACGGGAGGGGAGAGCTGTGCTGGGGCTGCTCACCTTGTCCAGCTCCTGGAGTTGATTCAGCACAACCACTGATGTGCAGGTGTAATCCCAGACCAAAGCCCAGAAATCCACCAGCGTGGTGGAGAAAGGCAGCTGGGTGATGACGATTCTATCCTCCTCGGTGTATGTCTGCAAAACACGCCACAGTGCCTGGAGGTGGGGAAAGTCACACAATCCACCTTCCCGACAGCCCTTCCGACAGTGGGAACGCCGCACTGCCTCCCTGCAGAGATGGAGGAAACACAGTACACCCCAGCCCTGCTCAGAGCAGCTCAGGTTTGCCCCCCGCCGCCCCCCCGGGTCATCACACTCGGGCTCGGCTGTGTCCAGCGGCTGTGCGGCGGCTGCGGAGCTGCCCGCGCAGGCAGAGCTCAGCCGAGCGCGGGGGCCACCTCCTGGCGGCAGGGCCAGCAGTCACCGTGAAGGAGCCCGAGGGCTGGGACACCTCACACCGGGGTGACACGCTCTGGGGGGGGGGGGAGGTGTTTCTGCTGCTACCATCAGCTCTCGCCCCCCCCTCTCCCCCCGCTGGGACTGGACCTTACGCTGGCAAACACGGCGTTGATGTAACCTGGGGAGCCGTCTGCGTTCAGCGAAGACATCAGGATGGGCCGGCAGGAATCCGCTGAGGAGGCAAGGGACAGAGAGAGGGTCATCCTCTCCCTGCAGAGAGGCAGGGGGCTTTTTCTGCAAGTGATGTGGTCAACGTGGCTTCCTGTGGCATGGGCTGGAGGGGCTTGAATGAACAGGCACCACCAGCCTTGGGGCCCTGACAGCTCAAGGACCCCTGACATGAGATGTCCAAAATCTCCTGCACAGAGGCACAGCAGTTCCACTCTCCTCTTTGCTCCCTGATGCTTCATCTGAGCTACTCCACCGAGAAAGATTAGACCAGGGACATGTTTATCCCAGGTGTATCCGAGGTGTACCCCAGGTGTACCAGCCCAATCTGTATTTATTACTAACCAGAAAATGATGACTAGACCTTGAGCAGAATCTGCCAGTGGCATGGTGCTGGGGAGGGAAGCAGCAGGGGAACACCATTCAACCCATGCTGCTTTCAGGCACTGGGTTTTAGAGCAAGGGGCTGCCCAGCCCTGCCAGTGTTACCTGGCAGGATCCCTGGCTTGCGGTTCTTGGGCTGGTTGCTGGGTTTCTCTGCTTCTCTGCATGGCAGGAGCTGGAACAACTCAGAAAACTTCTGCAAGGCCTGTAGAGATGATTCAACCAAGTAAGTCATGCCGGCCAGCGCCTCCCCTTCTTCAGCCACCCCAGAGAAACACTCTCCCATGTCCATCCCACAGCTGGGGAGGGGAGCGGTGAGGGGGGTGGCATCACAGACCAGCCCTCACAGCACCAGTGCACCATATCCTGGTGGTACCTTGAACTCCTTGTCAAGGACACTGTTGGGCCTTGAAGTCTGAGCTTCTCGAAGAGAGTGGACAAGGGTGGCAATGCTCTCCACAGGGACCCCGGTGTTGCCGCAGAGCAAGCCTTCGAGCAGCGCTTCATACAGGAAAGTGTACTGCTCCTGCATGAGGACACGGGTCAGCTGTGCAGTCTGGAGCAGCTCCAGGAGGAAGCCTGGAACTCCAGACCTCCACTGGCATCAGCCTGTGCCAGGAATGAGCCAGGTCCATCTTCACTTTCTTTCTATGGAGCCCTGAGGCCAGACAGCTATCAGTGTAGGCAGCCCTGCTTTGAGACACAGCCAGCAACTCCAGCAACCCAGAAAAGACTGTCTTCCTATGCTTTAATGCTCCCTCTCAGACCAGATCCCTACTCTGGGGGAGGAAACACAGAAAACCTGTGGACTAGTTAGTCCTCCTACAACGAGTGGGCTGGTCTAGCCCAACCTTGTTTTCTCCAAAGGGACCCAGCACTGAACAGACTATAGTAGGAGTCCCTAGGCCAGGACACTGCTGCTCAGGAGATGCCACAAGGGCAGACATCTTGAAAGTCTGAACAAATGGACTCTTGTTCATGATCCTTGCATACAAGACAGCCCTTCTATATGAGGATGATATATATCAGTGTACAAATGCTGCTGAGACCTCAGAGGGTCTGACTCTGGGGGACATGGATCCCAACTGGGTTTGGACACAGTATTGAAAATAAGATCCTGTGGTCTCCATCAGCTGGCAGCTCCAGTCCCTGCGGCTAGACCATGAACTGCATGGCCAATGTGGCTTTGCACACCACATCCCTGGGAAGGGTGGGAACTAGATCTGCAGCCCAAGGTGTGCGGGGAGCAAGTAACTCTCCTCACCTTGGTCTGCACCATGCTGACTCGCTGCTCCCGCAGCTGCTGCACGCAGTGAAACACATCCACCTTCCCCTCAGCCTTCCCCATCTTCAAGAGGAAGTCCAGGGCGATGAAGGTACCTGTGCGCCCGATCCCTGCACTGAGGACACAGAAAATTGAGTTTCAGTGCTGCCTCTGCCAGCTATGCCCCAGCACCCAAGCCCTCACAGCCCAGTACCTGCAGTGCACCAACACAGGCCCAGCAGGTGCTTCCAACACCCTCTTGTTCACCACTGCCACTAAGCACAGGAGCTGGGAGGTGTTTCTGGGGACTCCGTGGTCTGGCCACAGCAGGTAGTGAAACTGCTCCACCACTCTTGGGAGAGCACAGCCTGCCTGCAAAGAGGGAGACATGGCTGGCAACAGGGAGCAGGAATCAACCAGGAAGTTTGTGTGAAGTGATTGCATGACAAGAAGTAGGGAGCAGTGGAGAAAACCACTTCAGAGGGGCCGCACAATTAATTTGTTCTCTGCTTTCACGTGCTGTGAACGGTGAAGGTGGAGCAGCAAATGCAGCTTGTGGCCCAGAGGAAGAATATCAAAATCACAGCTTAGGTTGTTTCCATAGTCATTCAGAAGCCCTGGCTTCCACAGGAAAGATATTCCCTAAGGCTGGTACTGCACTAATATAAACGTAGTCACTTTTGTTACCAGCCCATCATGTATTTTGCCATAAATATCACAGTCACTTGTCCTGAACTAATGAACTGCTGTCCTTCCATCAGGTGCTCTTGGAGCTTTACCTCTCAGCTACATTTTGCTCTGGGTAAGACAAGAAAAGACAGGAATATGCATAACTGCAATTTCTTTATATTTTACCCATTTCCCCCTCCTTGCAGCTCCTGCAGCTTCTGCTTTTTATCTGAGGTATAACTTCAGAAGTAGTATCCATCTTCAGAAATGTCCTTATGTAGTTTATCTTAAACCATAAACTAGCTGTTCAGGCTTAGTAGCTATAAGTGACCAAGGAGCTTCAGTGTAGACCCTCTGCAGATTGGTTCAGGTGACAGGCAGACACGTGTCTCACCATCCTGGATGTACAGAAATGCCATTTTATACCCTTTAACTGCTTTTATATCCTCTGTAATCACCTGATCTAAGCCCTCATGATCTTCCCATGAGCATCATCAGTCCAGACTCATCTGGGGTGATCACTGGAGCTGACCAATTGCTTTTGCTTGGCACAGAAACCTTGGGCTGATGCCCTAGCATGGAATCCAGTGGTAGCAGCACTGACCTTCTTGTGCTGGAGATCAGGCAGGATTTCCCACAATGTCCTTGACTGACAGCTCCCACCAGTTCTGAACCTCCAGAACATCCTGCATTCCCACCTCAGCTACATGCCAGGCTTACCTTCTGCAGGCTGAATGTGCGTGTGACAAGGCCTGTGGTGGCCCTGGTGTTGTTGAGTGTCACAGTAAAGTCCCCGTAGACCTCCTCCTGCTCTGGCCAGTACTTCTCACACTTGATCTGTCAACAGCAGCAAGACCTCTGAGCACCAGCAACCTCATGAGGGGAGTGCTGCAGTAGAGCAGAACTCTCTGCCCTCACTGACAGACGTACTGGGAGTGCAGCAAAAGCAGGCGGGGAAGTCTGGGCTGAAGTGGAGAATGGGCTGGGTTTCTCTACCTTGTTTTGCTCCACTAAGCCTGTCAGCATCACAATGACTGAGGTCTTCTCCTGCCAGACCATCTGCCAGAAATCCACCACTGTCTCAGCCAAGGGGCCTTGGGAAGGAAGAGGAGAGCCCTGTGCCACTGTCCAAGCTGTGGGTGTGTGCTCCCAGGCACAACTCAGACATTCCCAGGCTTTTCTCTGCCCAGGGACAGAGGCACAGCCAGGGCACATCAGCACCTGGCAGGGTTGCTGGGCAAATTGGCTTCATCATCGTGTTAGAAATGGGACAAGGAGGAGGGTGAGCAGGTGAGCCCAGGATATGTCAGGGATTCACTGCTGCTTCAGGGGCTTCCCCATCCAGACCCTTAAGATGACCATGAACTGGTCCCACATTTAGGGTCCTATTTCCTGAAAGAAATTTCTGGAGCTTTGCAGGGATCCCAAGACCTCCTCCATGATGCATAGAGCAGCCCAGCCCAGCTTTGTACTGTTGGAAGGGGACTGTATCCAAGTGCACTGAGTGCAGACGTGTCAGGCATTTGCAGGATTGTCCCTGTCATGCCAGCTGCCAAAGGGAACAAACCAGATTTGTGGGTGGAAGGACCATATCCTCAGACTGGGCAGCACAGGCACCAGCTTCAGCTGCTGCCAAACTGCCCCTGAGGCCTTCCATGCCCTGCAGGTCAGAGACCCTGGAGATACAGAGCCTTGGGCTGAGCCATTCACAGCTCCTAGGCTGCTCTCACAGTTCCCCATTCCCCAGATTGCTCAGTGCAGCAACTGACATCTCCTGAGGATGAAGTCTGAGAGCACCCACCTTGAGCTGCAATGAAGAAGTGTGGACTTCCATAGCTCTGCAGGGGAGAGATTCAAACAGCTCCGATCACATGGGTTAAATATTTAACAGAGAATGAAGTAAAGAATCCATCCCCACAGACACCAAAGCCCAGAGCCCTCAGCATGGTGTGTCCCACAGCACCAGTCCTGGCCAGCACAGAGTGTGTGTACCAGGGGCTGCATCTTGGCTCCTGGCCCCTCACACAGGTAACTTTTTGTTAGAGATGAAGACTGCACACAGATCCAGAGTACTCCAGGCAGCTCAGAAAGGATGCAAGGAAAGTGACATCCCAAGACCTTCCAGCACTTGAGGGCAGCAAGTGTCAGACCTCAGGGCCACCCATATGAGCAGGACTGTCCTTACCGAGCATAACAAGGCACCTTTCCCACCCTTCCCAGGGCAGCAATTCCTTGCTACCTACATCCATATAGCTGGCATTGATGTAGTCATTCCCTGTACCAGAGGGCTGCAGCACCACACGGCAGTGATCATCTGGAAGAGAAGGGAGGTGGGCTGATGCTTTGGGGCAGCAACAAAGAGACTAAGGAGGACTGCCCACAGTCTGTGACTGTCCGCTGCCTCCTCAGCAGCACCCCAGGCCTCAGGACTCAGGGGTAAAGAACAGCTGATGAGACGAAAAGTGACATGGCACAGCAGGAAACCTAATGGAGTTTTAGGGAGGACTATTTATGGAAAAGCCAAATGTCCACACCATGTGGGGCCCAGAGGAGCTTTAAGGTTCGAAAGAAATTGGGTCACTCCTTCCACTTTCCCACAAATACCTGCCTCTGAACGGGACATGGCAGTGTTCAGCAATGACTAATGTCAGGAACAGGAATACAATGATGAATGATTAAGTTTGCAGGAGGATTTGAGGAGCAGAACAAGGATTCTGCAACTGGACACAAAACATTGGGGGCAGAAATCCCTCTGCGTTTCAGTGGCCACAGAGGATGAGATGAGGACCTCAGTATTTCTGAAGAGCTGCAGGGCCACCAACACCAGCCCAGCACCCTCTTCTGCCCAAGCAGCTCCAAGTGCCTGTGCCAAACCTTGGAGAACTCTGCTTACATGGGATGATGCTCTTGTAGCGGTTCTTGCTCTGATTACATTGCTCCTTCCCAGCATTGCAGGGGTGCAACAAAGCAGAGGACAGTTGCTGCAGACAAAGAAGGCAAGTTCACTCAGCACTGGGATGTGTTCTAGGGCTGGTGAAAACCAACTGCATCACATGCCCAGGGAACAGGTAAGGGAAGTGTGGACAGTACAGCCAGGTGGGAAAGCAAAGCTAAACCAAACCTGATATTCTCTAAGATGCCCGACACCACGCCTGTCAACTGATTCATCATCTGTCTGCTCTGCCTCTATTTCTTCCCTCTTAAACCTCTTCAGAGCTTCCAGCAGTTCCTCCACTGGGATCTGTGTGTTCAGCTTGCAGGCACCTACAGAGACCACAAGGACAGGAGTTCCTCATGCACCTGATGCTAAACTGGCTGGCCCTGGAACTCTGCAGCTCGGGCTGAGCTCGCACTGTGATGGCCAGGAGTCCTGTACCATCTCCTGGGAGGTGTCCCTTCCCCCATGCCAGCCAGCTCTGATCCCCTTGCTCCTGTAAGGACTTTATGGAGCCTATGAGCACCCTGCTTTTGCTTTTAACAGACAGCCTGTCCAGATAAGGTGCACAGGGCCTTTGTTCATACTTCACCTCCTCGACATCTTCTCAGCGGGATAGTGCTGTTCTCTGAGGTTTTTGAACTGTTGTACTTTAGCCTGCAAAACAGCAAGTCAGACCAGCAGAACAGAGAGACAGAGGAGAGGCTGTTTCCCATCTAGCAGCTTTGTCTCCCACCCTGCTTTATCTCAAGGTCCACTTGGACACTCCCTGCCAGTCCAAGGCAGTGGACGCCTCACAGAGGGCCAGAGGGGTGAAGCACATACTGACCTGAAGAGGATGAAGAACAGTAAGATTCCCAGTGCCAGGAGTGCAGCAACCAGCACTACTGTTAGAACCAGGGGCATCCTGTCCAGCAGAGACACCGGCTCCTGCCCTGCAGGCAGCACAGCCCAAGCTCAGGCACCTGCACAGCCTGAACTAGGCATTGGGAGATCTTCTAGGGGCTTGGAAGGATAATCAGCTTCCCTCATCTCCCACCCCAGGCTTTGCATTGGAGAAAAGTTATGTTGGTGCAGAAGGAGGTTGCAGGTTCTTGCTTGGTGTGATACCCTCTGTTGTGGATCCTGTCTCCTTGACTGCCCCAGTCATGGCAGTCACTAGAGCCTAGTGAGGTATTTGCCTTTAGGGGTTGCACATTCAGCAGGGGAGCACCAGGACTAGGATTAAATATGTGGTGATGGCAAGGATGATGTCCAGTGTCCAGCTACCACTGGTGCCACACCTGCCTAAGTGTCCTGAAGATGCCAAAAACCCGTCTACCACAGATAGCCTCAAAGCCCAGCGAACTTCTTTGAAGATTGAAATAGGACAATACCCCAGCACTTTTGCACTGGACCAGCTCATTTCCAAAGAAGCAGCCAGGCTGGGAAAAGGGGATATGCAGGAGAAAGGTTCAGACACCGGAAGCAAAGAGACACTTACCAATAGAGAAGCTGTAGCAGACACAGGTGAACTTCTCTGACTGTTGGAGAAGACAGGGAAACAGCTCAGCCCACTCCTGCCCCACCATCCTTCCTGGGAGCAAAGGTCTCCCACCCACAACCACCGAGTGCCACAGCTGTGGCCAAGAACCCCACAGACACGATCCTGCCAAGGTGCCTGGGCTCTCAGTGCAGGGCCAAGAGCTGACCCTGTGCAGCATTGTCTTTTTCCATCACAGCCAGACCAGACCCACCCAGGGGCCCAGCCCTGGCCAGCAGTGTCCCCAGACACCAGGAGGCCCCACACTGGGTACCTGCGGTGAGCGGCGGACGAGGCGCAGAAGGGCCGTGTAGTCCCAGCCGGGGCGCAGGGCAGCGTTGTGGTAGCCCTGCCCCCAGGTGCCGTTGCCCAAAACGAAGTCCATGGGGGCGGTGAGGTTGAGCACAGCGGCCACGTAGGTTCTGGGCTGCTGGATGGTGTTGAAGGGCTGCTGGGTGGTGTTGAAGGGCTGCTGGCTGGCACTGAAGGGCTGTGGCTGCCCCAAGCAGGCGCTTTCAATCCCTGAGCTGTTGTGTGTCATGGCCACGACCAGCTGGTGCTCCCTGCAAGGTGGAAAGTGAGAGGGGCGGGGGGACAGCAGGGAGAGTGAGTGGAGCAGGGGCATTGCAGGCAAGCACTACCAGAGGGGAGACCCATGTGGAGGTGGCAGAAGTGCAAGGGCTGCACTCACCCGACCCCCTCCGTGGTGATGGGTTGGAGGGGAAGCACGGCCGTCCCTTGGGATGGGGAGATGTCAGGGACGCTGCGGCAGCTGATGCCCAGAGGGTGCTGGTTGTCTGGAGGGCAAGAGCAGATGAGCATCAGCTCAGCAGGGGCAGGCTCAGGCAGTGCAGGCTGCAGAGCACAGCTCCTGTGTGACCAGGCTCCTCGGACAGGGGCACAGCGAGCCCTACCTGTGCTCTGAAACTCCCACAGCGACGCAGCTCCGGCCCCGGCAGCCGTCAGTCCCTGAATCGACACCACATAGCTGCTGCCAGGGCCGTGCTCCGGCAGCCGGTGCTCAGTGACGGAGCCGTTCACCTGCAGCCGCTCCATCTCCAGGAAGCCTCCATCCCGTGTGCTCCTGGCCGTGATGTTCAGCTGGGGAGAGGAGACAGAGCTGCAGGGCAGCAGCTCCAACCTGCCCACAGCTCACCGAGGCAGAGCAAAGCACCTCTGGCAGCCTCCCCTTCTCTGAGCCTGCCCCAGCTGTGGAAGGCTCTGGAGAGGAACCAGCATGATCCTTGCCCCCATGTGTGGACCTCAAAGCAGAGAAGATTAGGAGAGGAGGAATTTGGAGCCAACACTCAGGATGTCCAAGTGTCTGCCTCCATAAGCAAAGAATCAAGTCTCTCTGAACAGCTGAGGGAAGAGGGAGGCTGTTTATTTGAAGGGGTGTATATGTGTGTCATATACCTAAGGACAGGTATTGCAACACTACAGGCATGGTGTTGACATGCTCCACAAGAAGAGCCCTGAGCTTCTCTTTCGTTCTGCAGGTCATTGTGACTGTCCCTTTCTCACACTTCCCAGTATGCCTGCACAGAACTCCAGGCAATGAGGGCTGTGGCCCCTTGGTACCTGGTATCCAATGATCTCCCCTTTGCAGGAGGGCAGCTCCTTCCACCTCAGGGACCCTCTGCTGGTATCCAACCACACTTCCTCTGGTTTGTCTGGCACTGGAAGCACAGGAGAACAGGGTCACACGCAGGGCCCATGAGGAGGGGCTGAGCCCAGAGCAGGGTGCCGGCAGCTCCTGTCCAGGGGACAGGATATGGGGACCCCATATCAAGGGTTTGTCCCCTGCAAAGGCTGCACGTGCTGCAGCATTGGGAAGAGCAACAGTATGGTGAGGTGGGGGACAGTGAGATGAAGATGTGCCCTGCTGCAGGGTTCTGCAGAGCCCCTTCCCCAGAGCCCCACAAGACTCAGGCATCCACAATCCTCATCACTGCAGGGAGTGGACTGAGCAACTAGGTGAAAGACATTTTCCATTTCATGGAGTTGGACACACACCTGATTCTTTTGTCGTTTTGCATTCTCTGTATATGATTGTGCTGGAGGCTAAGACAATGGTGACACTGTAGTCAGTGAAGGGCTGCAACTGGGAGCAGGAGAATGTTCCCTCCTGGCCATGTAACATCTCCTCTCCCTCCACCTCCTCAGCCTGGCAGGGAGGGGAGGAAGGCACTGCCAGGCGGCACATGGCCCGCATGCCCTGGCAGGCACCAGGGAACCTGCAGGTCCAGTTCAGTTTGATGCTGGTGCTGGAGATCTCAAAGGTGCCGGGGACAACCTGAAGCACTTCTGTGAAAGAAAGATTGACAAAGAGTCACTGCATTTCCTGCCCCTGCCAGCCTTGCAAGGATTCTGCAGTCAGACAGCCCTGTCACCACCCAGCCTGGTGGGAGGGCAAGCAAGAGGCTGAAACTGGTCACTCCAGCTCTCCAGTAGGGCAGCAGGAGGAGTTTGGACAGGAACGAATGGGAGTGACTGAGTGGACTATTACTGGTCAAGGCAATTTTCCCCCTTGATTCCAAACTGAGGTGTCTGTGTGTCCCAGCAAGTCCAACAAGTGCCATTCTGTTCTCCCTTAGAGAGGACAGGAAGACCCCAAGCTGTGAGGACATGGTGCCAAGCCTACAGCCTACACCCTGTAGGCCACAGAGCCTAGAGGAAGCTGTGGTACTCCCAGCTGCACAGTCTGAGAGGACACAGGCAGCACAGCCCTCCAAGTCCTGCCCCCACTGGGATGCCATGCTGACCACAAATTCCACCACTCCTCACTCTACCATGCTTTGCTCTTGGCCAGAAGTCCTCAGGAAGCCCCTTCCCTTATTGCCCACAGCTCCAGGGGTAACTGCAGGCTGCACTGAAGGCAGGCTCAGGGGCTGCCTTGACACTGCCTTCAGCAGCACGTGCCATTTCCCCAGGCAGCAGAGAGCCAGAAACCTGCTGTGCCCACACAGCTGCCTTCCCTGCTCAGGAAGGGCAGGGCGGGGCAGCCAGGAGAGCTCCTCATCCCTGCCTTACCAAGGCACTCCATGCTGGAGCGAATGCGAATCCAGGCACCTCTGGTATGTCTTCCAAGCCAAACCTCTCTGTGGACAGGTTTCCCATCAATGAAGGACTGGACTTCACTCGAACATTTGACATGGGTGAAGGATGGCTGGAAACCTTCGGGGCAGCTCAGCATCACTTCTTCGTTCTTCCTGTAGCTCTCCTGGTCTGGTGCCAGCTGGAAGATGGAGGCCCAAGGGGGCCTTTGGCACGTTTCTGGCAGAGGTGAAAGTGGGTGTTAGTTGGGCTGGAGGGTGCTGGGGTATGGGTGTGTGGTGGGAGATAAATGCCCAGCTATCCCTCCAGCCCCTGAAGGGGGAGGCAAGGTGACACATCCACCTCAGGATGTTGGGAGGGGGCTTTCCTTGTGCATGTAAAATGTGAAGGATCCCTCATTCATGAACCTCCCCCATCCAGCCTCGTGTCTGGGGACATTCTATTTCCTCCTCCATAGCCCACAGGAAGGAGATTGCCAGGACAATCAGCCCTGCACTGGGAGACTCCCTCCAACATTTCCTTCAGGCATGTCACCCATCCCAGCTCAAGCTGCACTTGATGGTGCCACCTGTCCTGCTGGGATGCATGTCTCTTCAGCCATGGCTCATCCCTACCACAGGGATCAGAGATGCCCCTGTCACACTTCTGGGCTCCCTGTTCTGACTCAGTCAGTCTTTTGGCTACTCTCCTTCTGCCCCACACCACTGTGCAGTGGGACATGGGGAGGAGCAAGGCCTTCTCCATTCACATCCCCTGCTTTAGCACAGCTCCTACCCCTTTTTCCTGCCACAAGCCCTCTTCCTTCACATCCTCTCCTCACCAAATTCACCATCCTTTAGGTTGAGCAGGCACAGCTTTTCCCAGCCGTTTGTCAAATGCTACAGGGAGAGCCTTTGTGGCAACAATTCCTCCAGACAAGAATGCTGGCCCTTGGAAGGAGCCCTTGCCTGTTTGAGCCTCTGCAAGGGGCTCTGTGAGGCCTGAAAGTGCTTAAAATACAATCTCCTTTCTCCCAGAGGGGCACACAAGGGATGTCAGAAAGTTCAAAGCATCTTCTGAACAGCCCCAGAGGCGAATGCTGGTGACAAGCCACTCCTGGTCAGGCTTTGCTCTCAAACAAGCCTGATGGCAGAAGGCCAGAGATGCCCATCTGAGCAGCACAACCAGCAGCTCTGTCCCACTGGCACAGGGCCGTGCCCCACCCCATGCACAGGCACCAGCCACTGACCCCAGCCCGGCCCCTCCAGGTGACAAAGCGGCAGCAGGTTCCCTCTTGCTCTGGTCTCAGCAGGCACAGTGTCCTCCAGGCACAGCTGGGGGAGAGGGTGTGTATTGGTCACTCCAGCTCTCTGGTAGGGAGTAGGAGGAGTTTGGGGTCATGGCTCACTGGGATGCCGAATGTGAACTTTTGGGAGGATTTCTGCACTGAGGCAACTGTGCCTGTTCATTCAAATCTTAGGACAGTGTGCCCCTAGTCGGGCTACATCACGTCTCACAGGAAGGATCAAATGGGTCCTTCTGCCCTCACACCCTCTGAGATGTGTGGCTGCAGTCACCCTTTGGTGCCATGGGAGAACACAACAGGAGACACTTCATCATGGCCTGGAAGCAGGAGCTGCTTCCACAGTCACCAGTCTCACAGCATAGGCCTCAGTGTAAAACCACAAAGTTCCCATGCTGGCTCTGACTCAGACACATTCCCAGCATCCTGCCCTTGCAAAGGACTATCCTGCTCCTCATTCCTGCCTTACCGATGCACATCACATAGGGGGGAATGTGGGTCCAGACACCTCTGGTGTTATTTCCCCACCAAGACACAGGTTTCCTATGAATGGGGAACTCGGCTTCGCTCCAACATTTGATTTTGGTGAAAGATGGCTGGAAACCCTCTGGACAGCTCAGCAGCACTTCCTCATCCTCCATGTAATTCTCCTGGTCTGGTGTCAGCTGGAGTCTGGAGTCCCTCTGGGGTCTTTGGCACATTCCTGGCAGAGGAAAAAGTATTTGGGCTGGGAGTTGATGAGGTGGAGTATGGGTGAGTGGTGGGAGAGAAATCCCCAGTAATCCATCCAGTCAATGAAGGGAGGGGAAAGGTGTCACATCTATCTCCCAGGATGTTACCCAAGGTATGTTTGGAGGGGGCTTTTCTTGTTCACATGAAGCATGAAGGGTCAACCATCCATGAAGCTCTCCCATCCACCCACCTCTGTCTGTGGACACTCCTATCCATCTCCCACAGCCCCAGGCAGGGAGGTTCCCAAGTTATCTCTCCCTGCCCACCTTTCCTGAGCACTGGACTGCCCAAGTACTGCCATGCCCACACTGAGCACAGCTCTGTCCCTGCCTGGGACAGTCCTGCATTCCCACCACCTCACAGAGGGCATTTCTCTTCCCCCAGCTTCATCCCATACAGCCTCCAGTACCAATGGCAAGGGCTGAGCCAGCCCTGGGCAGTCAGGGTTCCCTTCAGTCCCCTCCACTCCTGCAGGCGTTCCCAGGATCCCTCACACATGGGCAGGCAGGGGAACAAGCAGACCTGTGCACTCCAGGGTGGCACGTGGAGGTACACTGAGGATCATGGAACCCCTTTTGGCACCTTGGTGCTGGTCTTGGATCCTGCCCCAGGCCTGGAGTCCCATCTGTGGGCCCCACATTTGGCCCGCTCAGGAACCACTGCAGGAGCTGTCAGCTTGCCGGGCTGGTACTACCTTGTCTGTTGTCTCCTGGCTGGGCTGTCCTCTTCACCAGTTTGCACAAGCACCACAGCAGCAAGGAGGGACTGTGGTGTGCCTGCTGCTGAGCTGGGCTGTTGAGGGTGAAGGTACAGAGGAGAAAAGGGAGAGCTGCTGCAGCCTCACTTACCAAGGCACTGTACGCCCCCCTCAATGCGCATCCAGGCATTTGTGCTGTTCCTGCCCCACCAGGCCTGTCTATAGGATGGTTTTCCAGAATTCACTTCCTGAAGTTCCTTTGCACATTTGACCTCGGAGAAGGATGGCTTGAGATCTTTAAGGCAGGTCAGTTGCAGATGATCATTCTGTGGGAATTCACTGTTGTTTTCTGGAAACTGGAGTTGTTCATCCCACTCAGGTTTTGTGCAATTTTCTGTCAGGGAGAACGTGTGAGAGTCCTTCTCAGACAGGAGGTGCTCAGGCAGGAGGGACACCAAGGCTTTTCCATGATTGGCTGTTCCATCATCATTCAATACCACAAGGAAACCCAAGGGTCCTCAAGTGCAGGGAAGGAGCAAGTGGCTGGGTAAGGAAGTGATACAGGACACTAGGAGAGAGGTGAACTGAGGGGCAGGATCTGTCCTCCTCCAACTTCCCCATGGCCTACAACTCAGGAATAGACTGGGAAGAGATGCAGGGACAGAGAAACCTGTCCTACATTGAAAGCTTCTACCTCTCTCCTTTCTCTTGGAAACTGCTCCCAACTGGGACCTGTCTCTGAGCTGTGTCCAAGGCTTCTCACAGATATGGCAGGATGTCCAGGTCCCCTCCACAGAGAGAAGTGCATGTAGCAGGGGAGACTTACCGCTTCCCAACTTACCTGTGCTGCAGGTCAGTCTCTCTGCCAACTTGTGCCATGTTCCCTGGATGTCCTTCACCTCCCAAGCACGCTTCCAACCTGGAGAAGTCCCATTTGCACATCTCATCACAGCAAGGGGAGGAGGGTCTTTCTCAAAGCAGCTCAGTGTCACCTCCTCCTTCAGCCAGTAAAAATTCTGTTTTGGGGTAAAGTGGAGCTTTGAGACCCACTGGGGCTTCTGGCATCTCTCTGCACAGAGGAGAGGAGAAAGAGCAGGTGTAAGTAGGATGGGAAGAGGTCTGCTTTGATCTCTTATCCTGGTTTTGACAGTGTCCAGCTCCTTTGGTTACCACATTCAACTCTAAATCCCTCTCTTGCAGCCTAGAACAGAGTTAATGGTGGCAGCATGCCACCCCAAGAGCGGTCCCATTCATGCCTACAGACTTGTAGGCTTCCCCACTCCAGGGACTGAACTCCTCTGTCTTCACACAGAGTTCCTACCACTCCCACCACCTTGGCATATGCCCAGGCATTGTTTGAAGGCACAGTAGCCCCAGTGCAGGGACCCTTGTTCCTGCCTTTGAACCCCTCCCAAGGAGCACAGATCCCAGCAGGCACTCACAGCAGGGTGCTGGGACAAAAAGAGCCCCATCACTTCAGGACACAGAGGAAAGCCAAAGTATCCAGGTCTCCTGTTCCCAGACTATCGCCCAGTGGGGGCTGAAGCATGACCATGTCACAAAGGGTCTGATGGCAGGTCAGGACCCCAGGTCAGGGTGATGCAGGGCTGTGCTTACCCTTGCAGGTGGCAGTCTCATTCCACAGGGTCTGGGTCCCGCTGGAAATGCATCTGATCTGGGGGACTGATGGCACAAACTTCTCCAGACAATTCAGCTGCACCAGTTCGTTCAAGGCATAACTCGTGTGGTTTGGGGTAAACTGCAGCTTGGGGTCCCAGTCGGAGGGAGCTTTACATCTTCCTGTGTGCAAAGGCCAAGAGGGCCCTGAGGGTCACCGGGCTCCGGCAGCAACCTCAGGGGTGAGGGGGTCCCGTCCAGAGGGCTGCTGGTCCCCCTCCCTTCAGAGGGGTGGCAGAGATGGCACCTCCCAGGATGAGGCCCCAGAGCCCAGGTGCATTATCCCTCCTTGCACTCTCAGGTGCAGTGCAGGAGGGTTATCCACAGGTCCCCTTGACCACTCCTGTGCTGTGGAGGGACCCCAGCCAGAGGGATCCAGCAGCCTGGTGGATGCTGCTCTCTCCTGTGCTTTCTGCTCCCTAATCCAGGGGCTGTGGGAGTGCACCAGACCCTCTGCTGGCACCACTGATCCGCATTCCCATCATTCTGCTGGATACTGTCTGCTCACACACACACAAACACACTTATATGCAGCAAAAAACCCACTCAGGTTGCCACTTTGCTTTTGCTCTGGAGGGTACACTTGTTATTTCCTTCTCCCCATCCCTCTCTCAAAATATCAGCTAGCTCCTAGGATGGGTACCTCCTGACCCATATCCCTCCAGTCCTCCCCCAGGACAAGCACCACCCCCACACCTGGGTTGGCAAAGGGCACTTGAGAGGAACTGCACAAAGGTATTTAACCACCTTCACATTTAGTTGAGTTTGGGTAACATGTAGATTGGGCATTTGGCTAAAATAAATCTTCATATCTGTTTTCATTGGCTTCTAGATAGGAGTTCTGCTGGCTCTCAGCATGGCACTAATTTGGGTCTCTACGCCCTGAGCAGATTACACTTTTCACATAATAAAAAATGTAACTCTGTGAGCTTTCCTCATCCAATAAATTTAGCTATGGGTACCCAAACATTGTCAGAATTTACTGGGGTGCAGCCAGGGAGGCACAGCCAGCTTGCACTGCTTCCCACAACACCCAAAAGGCATTAGGACTCCCCACAAAAACAGGAGCACACCAGCAGACCACAAGAGCTCCACCACCTCAGACAGAATAAAGCCCTTGACAAAAACGTGGAAAAAACTACCACCAGAGTGGCGAATTGAGCAGCAAATACTTCAGGCACCTGAGAGGTACTCGTGATGGTGCTTCCCATGTTTTGTTTCCCATTACAGGGCCCCAAATTGTGCCTGTACAAAGTTTAGTCATCAATGTGTATTCTTCGATCCTAGAGTCACCACAGAAACATGAGCAATCATTGCTTGAAAAGAGGTTTGTGGGGCCTGACCTGAAGCAAGAAGCAGTTTTGGGGAATGAAATCTCCAGTGGAAACAGCCCTAGGAGCTGAGGGGGCTGTGAGTGCTCACGGGCGTGGCTGGCCTCCCTCAGCCTGCCCCACTCCTGACCTTCAGTGCAAAGAAGCCTCATCATTTTCCTTTTCTGACTATTCCATACCTCCTGGTAACTGTTACGGTCCCCACAGTACACAAACTCACCAGCACCACAGCGCACGGCAACCTGCCAGGCAGGAAATCAGGAGGAAAAGAGAAATTCTGCTTTGCAGACTCCCTGCTGACGCCGGTGCAGATTTCAAGAGATGCTCTGCTGGCAGGCGTGGTGGCAGCTGTACGACAGAGATCTCCCTTGCTTCTAGGTCTCCCTGAGTCTCCCACCAAATCTCTTAGCTCCTTTCATATAGCAGAGCACTTTCTGCTAAAACAACCATAAGTGACCCACTCTAGACTTATAGGGCTTCCTTGCAGAGGCCAGGGGTAACACTGTGATTCAAAAAGCCACATCTCATGATTGCTGCTTTAGAGGTGCAATACAGTGCAGATTTACTGTAGCACAAAGAAGAATTAGTCTTTGTTTAAAATATATGATTTTTATTATTTTTATTTTTTTTACTAAAAGTTAAAACTTCACAACTGAAATTAGGCATATAAGTATTATACTAATTATTGTTGACAGGCTCTTAGATCAATGCAATCCTTCATAAAATCATAGAATCATAGAATGGCTTGGATTGGAAGGGACCCAAGGAAGATCACCTCATTCCAACACCCCTGCCATGGGCAGGATTACCTTCCACTAGACCAGCTTGCCCAAAGCCCTGTCCAGTCTGGCCTTGAACACTCCCAGGGATGGGGCATCCACAGCTTCTCTGGGCAACCTGTGCCAGCTGACACTGAACCATTGACTGCAACCTTTTGAGTGTGACCATCCAGCCAACTCCTCCCCCAGTGAGTGGTCTATCCATCACATCAACACCTGTACAATTTGGAGGCAAAGATGTCATGTGGGACAGTGTCAAAAGCCTTGCACAAGTCCAGGTGGATGATGTCAGTCGCTCCTCCCTTATCCACCAATGCTGTAACCCCCACTGTAGAAGGTCACAATATTTCTCAGACATCATTTGTCCTTAGTGAAGCCATGTGGGCTGCCACCAACAACTTCCATGTGCCTTAGCATAGTTTCCAGCCGGATCTGCTCCATGATATTGCCAGGCACTGAAGTAAGACTGACTGGCCTGTAGTTCCCTGGGTCTCCCTTATTTCCCTTATTTTAAAATAAGGTTTATGCTTCTTCTTTTCCAGTCAGTGGGAGTTTCACAGGAAATTCCCTGCTACAACTTCTCAAATATGATGGATACTGGTTTAGCCACTCTCTCCACCCTCAGGACCCACAAGTGCATTTTGTCAGGTCCCATGGACTTGTGCACCTTCAGGTTCCTCAGATGGTCTCAAACCTGATCTTCTCCCACAGTGAGAAGTCGTTCTCACTGTGGTCTTCGTTCTCACAGTCCCTGCCTTTGCCTCCTGTGACTCGGGTGGTTATGGCAAAACCAGCTTGCTTGCCTTGCAAAGGGGCAGCATACACCAGGAAGGCAGCCTGGGAGACTGCCAAAGCCTATTTCCCTTCTGCACACAGAGCACCCTGCTAGTAGTGACCAAGCCATCACAGCCTTTCCAGGGCCTGCTTCTTGCCTACATTCTTGCTGCTGCAGAGGAGCTGAAGTCATGTAGGGTATCACAGCACTGAAACCATCTGTATCCAGGCATCTGCAGCCACTCAGAGTCCTTCCTGGTGGTATTTCTGATTTCTGCTTGAGGGTGAAGCCTAGGAGGCTAAGCTTCCCCACAGGAGGGGGAGGAGAAGACACTTTCAGTGCACGTCTGGTTTTGTCTTGAAAACATTGATTAATGCAATCCGACTCAGCCTCACATCTTCAACAAGTCCAAGCCTGGCAGGCATGTGGTTACCACTTGAGACTCGTTGTGACAAACTAATATATGACTGCTGAGTGCAACTGAGATGCACAGGCTGGGGCAGGGGAGGGGGGGGCACCTCTGTCCTGAGTCACTTTCTTACACTTCTTTCCCAACCACTCCATAACAACTGCCATGGGAAAACTGCTCCTTGGAGCAGAGGAGCCTGTGCTCTAATCCAGACTGGTTGCTTGTGTGCTTTGGCTGTGGCCAAGAGAAGCTGTTAAGGGATCTCCACCAGGCTGGAGCTCAAAACTTGTGCCAAACAGTTGGATGTATGTGGGAAGCCAGGGCACTGATGGAGAAAGGAGAATGCTCAGGCAGAAAAGGGAAAGAAGCACTTAGCTTCCAGCCTTGTAGGGACTAACAGCATCTGGGAGAGTAATGAAACTGTCCTCACACACTGTTTTTTACCCTGCACAGTGGTATGCAGAAAGCCACCCACAGGCCTTCCACCCCAGGTGTAGGAAGGAGACTGAGTCAAGTGAGATTTCAGTATGGAAAATACGGTGTAGTTGTGACCAAACAGGCACCTCTTGTAACGTGCAACGTGTGCTCGCAGCAAAACGGAAAACGCTGAATGCCTAGACAGGAGTGGTAGCAAAAGCTTGGTCTATTTGTCTCCTATAGGCAGAGATTAATTGTTTTGGGTTTTTTACTGTTGATGCTACTAAATGAATACCCTCCTTTCTCTTATTATTTATTACCCATGACTATAGAAAGCATTTTACAGAAATATCTGGACTGCCTGTCTCTGCTGCAAGGGAGTTTTGAGCCTGGCAGGCAAAACAAAGCATCAGCATGCCCCAGAAGCAGATGTCAGGGAGGATCAGGAGAAAGGAGAAACAGCTATGCTGGTAATTCAGGTCAGGCTCCTGGGTTCAGCCCTTTGCTTAACCAGCAAAAGATGTACTTTCTCACATTATATTATCTCATACACAAAGAAAAAAGGACAAGGTGAAAACTAAGAAGGAGTAGGCAAAGTTCAACCTTTTTCCCATGGCAGCTAAGGGAGGTGACAGCAAAGTGTGCTGTAGTTTTGTATTTGATGACATGTGCTTGCTAAGATGAGCTAAGAAAAGCAATCACTGTTTCCACTGGTGGAGACTGTATTGAAAGCCACTGAGAACACATACACGGGTCTTGGGCCGTCTCTGTACTCACCACCAACCAAGGTGTCTGAGCGGGTTTTTGAGGGTGATGGGCAGTGTGAGGGTGGAAAAGGAGCAGAGAGACCACGGGGATGCTCTTCTTGGGAGTCATGCCAGGCAAAGCAGGTCACTAAACAAGGCACCATGGGAAGAGCTGGGAAATGGTGACTCTTTAACCTGCACTGGCCCACCACGCAAAAATGCAGCTGACAGGTTTTTAAGAACAGGCAGTAAAATTCACGTTTCCTGAGCTTGTGCTTTGGTGATGTGCAGTGGAAGCATAGCAGAGCACACAGTTCACAGCCCTTAGGATGTCAAGCCCAAGGCACTCATCTACAGTATCTCTCAGCATTAGTGTTCCCCTCAGGATTTACTCTAGGCATTGTTTGAAATTCGACTGACAAAAAACCTTTCGGATTGAGTGTGGCTTTATTTTAGCTAGAAACCTCCTACTCACCTGCCATTGCAGCTATGCTCCTAGTTAGAGCTTCTCATCAGCTGCCACTAAATCACTATGCATTGTCAAGCAAGGCTGATGAGAAAGGGGTTAGGGCCAGCTGGAATCACAGGCCCTGCCTTTGCACAGAAAATATCCCCTAGAAGCTTCTCCACCTGCCTTCCAAGGTGCACTAGGACTGTAAGAGGATGAGGATTTCATACAGGAAGAAAGCCCCATGAGAGCAGCACGGCAAGGTAATCAGGTGACAACAGGACAATGAGACAATGCACTCTGCTCAGCGCACGGTGTTCCCGTGACAGAGTGAGCAGAACAACAGTGCTGTGCTGGCTCACAAGTTTATATACGTCCCAACCACATCCTCTGCCTGCAGCTGCTCTGTTCTTCTTCCCTGGGCTGTTCTCTGTGGCACTGTTCCCAGTGGGCTGTTCCCTCTCCCTGGTTGTACCCTATATCTTCCAGGGTCATGAGAGGTGCTCAGGAATCCCATCCCTATGTCCCCTATCTCTGCCCAACAGCTTTTTACCCTGCCCCACTGACACTGTCAGCCCATTCCACCCTAACAGGCATGAGAGGGACCTTCCTGCCCCTCCTGGCCATTCTCCTTGTCCTGTCCCTCAGCAGGAGAAGGACCATAATCCATCAGGTGGAACCTCAGCACAGGTCCCAGGATGGGATTAGCCCACATGCTGAGGATGCAGGCAGGGCTGCCCGCACTGCTGGGTGCGGCTGCCACTTGTTTTTGTCTTGGTTCCTCTTTTTACAAACACCAAGGTGCAAACTCAGCAATATCATCTCTGTCGCAGGCAGCCCCAGACTCCTCTGGGGATGGCTGGGTGACTGAGATCTGCAGAGCGTGTCAAGAGCCTGCTGGCCCACAAGTCCCTGCTGCATCCCACCGTACATGGTGCAGACAGGTCCTGGTCCTAGTGTGCACCTTGAAAGCAAACAGGAGAACTTGGACATGCTTGCATGTGCTAGCCTGGGAGAACAGCTTCAGTGGGGATCTGAGCAATGGGAAGCCACTCGGGGCAGAAGAATATCCTCTGTTGCAGATTTAGCCCTTGGTTTTTGCGTGACAGTGTACTGTGCTTACACTCTCTGCAGCCACATGGACACATTTTCCCTGGGAACAAGCTCTTGTGACCCCTATCACACAGTACAGACCCTGATGTCACTTCACAACATCAAGTAAAGTTTCTGGTCCCATTCCCTGTCATAGCCAGGGTACTTAATCAGCAGTTTTCTCTACCCTGCGTCAGTCCAGATGCATCCCCACAGTGAACCGGGATGACACGATTAGATGCTTGTTTAATGATTTTTATCATCTAGCTCCAAGAAAATTGGTTTAGAGAAATAGTCCAATTCAGACACACACAGAACAATGCAAGGTCATAGCCCCTGGACCACAGTCAAACACCAGACAGTGCAGCCTCCTGGGAGGGCAGATAACATGTGAGCCTGCAGATACGCACTGACTCTGCTGGGATCCAAGCACGCAGCCTTTGTAGGAAGAGCCCAGAAGAGCCCTGGGGGTGTCCTGACCCTTCCAGCACCAAGGAAGCCCATTAAAGAGCAATCCCAAAACATTATAACTCCTGCCTCCAGGGTCTCCTGGACAGGGGCTCAGCTTGCAGTTCTCCAGCTCTTTGTTGGGCGCCAGCACCCGTCTCCACTTTGGTGAGGACATGGCATCTGCACACCATGCAAGGACAGACAGCCAACTCATGCTCCCAGCTCCATGGAGGAACATTACAGACCCTGCAGAGGCTTTCCCAGCACCCCAAGGTTTGCTGCCTTCCATCCCCAACAGAGCTCCACCTCACCACAACCCAGCTAATTGGCTTGGGCCCCGATACGGACATCAGACCTCTCTGATACAGCTGCTGTATCCTGCACATGATGAAGATGCACAGCAGCCCTGCAGCAGGAGTACAGCCAAACCTTCTCTTACAGGTAGAGGAGTGAGTGCTTCTTACCTGTTTCCTGGGGTTTTCCATAGTCATTGAGATCTAGCTCATCGTGCTCTTTTTCTGCCAGCAGAGGTGTGAGGAGCAGGAGAAATATCCATTGCAGGGCCATGATTGTTCCCAGGGCAGGACTGAGTTCTCAGCCCCACTGGCTGCTTCACTGCACATCCGTCTGACTGTGAAAGGTGCAAGCACAGAAAGGAAACAGGAACGCAGAGAAATCACTTATGGTGCAAGAGGCTTCCTCATTGGAGAGGGAACCTCAGCCAGTGTCAGCACCGCCTTTATTCTTCTGTGCATTGTGGCAGCTTCACGTGCCTTTTTGCAATCTTGCTGCTCTCCAATTGCTTGTCTAAAAACCACAGTTTTCAGGCTTTCTTGTAGGAGCAGCTACTAACCACAACAGCTGGGTTGCCTCCTCTCCCAGCACAGAAATCAGCAGTCCCAGAAAGACTTGTGAGGTGTGCTCGTTCATGCCTGGGCTTTTGCGGGAAGATGTGGCGTCCATACTCAGTCAAGCAGAGACTGGATCAGGACAACCTTCACCTTGTTACTTGATAAGGGTTGTGATAAAATGGACTTCTAAAGGGCATAGATGAGTTTAATTACCTGGCAGTGTGTGCCATGGTCATGAAAGCCAAGGTTTTGGTAGAAGTGTCTGGGTGCTCAGGACTCAACGACAGCATATGCTAGAGAAGAAGCCAACTGGAGTCTTGGGGACCTGCAGCTCAAGTGCTATGGCACGTTGTGTTGTTAATACATGTGTTAACATGTGAGCAGGAACGACCCTGAAGGTGTGAGAAGGCAGCACAGGCATGGCAGTGGGCAGAAAAGGGGCTGCTGGGGAGATTGTGCAGCTGGAGGCTGGTGGCACTGGTCATAGCAGCAGAAGTGATCCAGGGCAGGATTCATGAATTTGTGCTTCCTCAGCCACCCAGCAGCCCTTGCTGGATGCACTTGGCCCTCATGCCAGTTGAAACACACAGCTGGGAGAAAAACAAGTCCTGAAGTCTTCTCTGAAGCTCCACAGCCAAGCTACAGCCCTATGATGGCCTTCCTCTCTTGTGCTCTTCAGCAAGGATGGGTACTCCCATGCCTGGTACTCAGGCTCTACCTTCTGTTGATTTGCACATGGTGTAGCATCTTCATTCAGCAGCATCAAGCAGTCCAGTGCAGGGCAACCCTCTCCAAATACACTGTCTCCTGCCACCCCAAAAATTTAACCCCGAGCAAAAGATGGTAAAGGTCTTATTTTATCTTTATTTTTCCCCCCCTGCAATTACAGGATGTGCTTGAGTGCAGATACTCCAGCAGTCTTTTACCTCTCAGGAACAGAGCTGGAGACTGCCCAGCCACCTTCCCTGTGCCCTGCTATGCTCAGAAAGGCAGTATCAGCCTCTTCTCCCTTGTCTGTGTACTCAAGCACACTTGTCCTGGCAGAAATGCCCTGGGGCAGAAGCGCACAGCCAGGACTCTGGCATCACAGCAGGGCACAGCCTGGCAGGTACCTGGGAGGTAGCTGTGCTCCACCTCAGGTACCTGCAAGGTCTGTAGGGTGGGGGGAAGCAACTGCTTCTCTGTCTCCAGCAACTCGGACATCAGCTCTCCCTGCCCCTTCATGCTTCTGGGTCTTTCAAGAAAAAAATTAAAAGGCTGCAAAAGCAAACTCTGTCAGTAGGAATAGGGTCTTCATTTCGAGGATCTTTGGAAAAGGAGTGGGAAAAATTCATTAATTAAAATACTAAAAAAAAGTCACATCCCCAGTCCCTCTCTGCACCACTCTCAGCATAGTGGTTGTCACCTCTGATGTTAACAGTATCTGCCCTCTCCAGAAACCCTTCATTACCTCATGTGAAACCTCAAAAGCCATGGAGGAAGTGGACCAAGCAGTTGTAAGGAAGCTCTCTCACTCTCTTGCTCCTTGGCTCTCTCATTCTTTGCACTTGTCCTTGCTCTACACTGGAAAAATTCAGCCTTGAGTGTAACCCGGGCTCTTGCAGGGAGGATGGTAGGGGTGTTGCAGATGAGTTTTACCTTCCCCAGTGGGTCCAACAGCTATCTGTTCTGGTCACACCAGGCAGACCGAAAGCCACAAAGACAGCTGCACCCAGAAGAACTGGCACAGCTGGGAGGGTGGGCAGGCTGGATTTCAGCAGGTGTAGGCAAGGAGCTGTGTCCTGCTGTGATGCCAGGGTCCAGGCATGCTGCCATGCATGTGTCCCATTTTGCCCCAAACCTTGCAGTGTGCTGGCATTTGAGCCATGTTTAGCAGCAATCGTGTCACCCTGGGGGATGTCACTCCTCCACTGTGAGGACATGCTCTCCCAGTGACCCTACAGACATTGTGGCAGCTCTTGAAGTGTTGGCAAAAAGGGCTGCTGGCTGCTTCTGCAGGCTGTTCTCTACTCTCTTTTCTGTTTGTCTTGACAAGCCTTTACATCTTACCTGACTTATACTATTTTTGTCATCTAGACATGACTTCTTCTCTTTGAAGGAACATCTCTGTTTTGAATAACCTCTGGACCTGGTGATTATTCCTGCTGGTTTCTCTCTACCTTTTTATACCAGGAGCCCTGAAAGGCTGCCTTAAATCTTTGCAAGCTTGCTGGACACTGTGTGACTGTGCTGTTTCTTTATCTGAGTTTCCTCATTTCCACATATTTCCCCTTTCTGAAGCTGAACAAGATGCCCCTGGACTTTTCAATCTTTGGTAATTGCACAGGGTCACAGAAACAAAGCATGTTGTGGCTGTCACCAGCAGGCAATCCCTTTCTGGGAACATGCTCAGCCCATTCTTGCACTGAGCTCAGTTCCCCATCTTCCCCTAAGTCTCGTGGTGTGTGTGGAGGGGCCATACACTGACATCTTGCTTGCCCCTGCCTGCTATTGCAAAGCATCCATCAGCATGCTTGAAGACCACCAACAATAGTCCTACGACCTGCCCCTTTTATTTGGGATTCCTGTTTCCAAAGGTGTATCTGTGGTGCAAGGAGCTCTGCATCCTCTTCTAAAACAGGGACCCCATCGGTGTGGCCACACCTTGGAGAAAAGTCTTCTCCCTGCAGCTGGAAGTCAGAGCTTGCACCGACACATGCTACTCCCCTGCACAGTGCTCTCCAGGAGCACAATGCTCTCTGGCTTGCCAGTCCTCCCCTGACTCTCCCCACGGACCACAGGCAGCTGCTGACATGCAGACTGGCCCTTGCCCCATGAGCGCTGCAGTGAGGGGAAACAGGGGCGCTGGGCCATGAGAGTCACTCGTGGGCACTGCTGCCACTAAAGTTCATTCAGAGGAAACCTTGTGGGTTTCGCTGTACAGCTGTGGGCACTGAGGCAGAGAAGTCAGCGAAGGGGCCAAGAGAGGAAATCCACACGGCAGGTGCGGATTTCAGCGCTGAGTCCCAGGATGGTGCCACAGCACCGGCACTGTCCTTCCTCCAGGTGAAAGGGAATCGGGTTGTGCCCTAGTGTCTGGTCCGGCCTCAGCACTCCTGTCCTACTGCCACAAGTGGAGTCACATCAGCCAGGGATCTGGGAAGCAGCCTCTGTGACCCTGGGCTGGGACAGCTGCAGTGCAGGCAGCTGGCCTGTTCCCAGGCTAGGCTACAGCTAGGCTGACCTAAAAGCTGGATGTTCAGCTGTTTTGAGCTCCCACAAAGCTCTCAGGGGTAAACATGAGGTCATACTTGGTTTGATGTCCGCAAAACAGTGGTCACAGAGGTGTCAGAGTCACCTGCATGCCCATCCCCTGGCTGGCAGCCCCTGCCCATCATGGCACAGCTGCTGCATGGAGACTCGTGGGATTTCAAATGTTCAAGGCCAGGTTTGGTCTAGTGGTTGGCATCCCTGCCCATGGTAGGGGAAGGGTGGAACTAGATAGTCTTTAAGGTCCCTTGCAACCCAAACCATTCTTTAATTCTATGATTTGTGTGTGTCACTGCCTGCTGGACACTTGCAGTCTGAGCATAGGATCTGGCTGTCAGGAAGGGCATGGGAAGGAAATGCATTCCCTTCTCTCCTCCAGTATGTATCAGGCCTTTACACTGGACACACGTGTTCCTGCTTGCCCTCCGTGCTCTCTTGCACAGATGTCCATCCCTCTGCTGCCCTCAAAGTTGGTGCTGCCTGAAGCCTTTGCAAAGAGAAGGGTCAGTTCCCGCAGATATTTCAAAAAGCTGCCATGTTAATGCAGTACCTCGTTTGTTCTCTGTCAGATGCCTCGCAGTCATGGTGATGTGACTGTCACACTCCTCTGCCAGGCCTGGTGCTGCTGCCACAGAGTCTGTTTAATGAGCCACTCTTTGCTTTCAGTGTTTCTGCCTGGCAGGGTTTGTGGGTCTAACTGTTCATGGCATCCTGGCTCAGGCACAGTGCTCCCTGTCTGAAAGCAGCTCTCTTGCTGTGGCTGCAGACCCCTGAGGCTGTCTATCCTGACTCTTTGTGCTTCCCTGTCCCATCTCTCCCTATCTGTCCTGCCCAAATGTGCATTCCCATCCCAGGTCCCCCAGCCTGTCCCGTAGGCATCTTGGCAGTTTGCTGGTGCTCAAGTGCCTCCTTCCTTCCCAGTCTCCTGCAGCAGCCTCTGAGAGCTGCCAGAGTTAATTCAGCACTGACGGGCATCCAGGGTCCATGGTCACAGCCTTTGCCATGAAAATGAGCCAAGTCCTGATGACTTGGGCAGAGAAAGTCCAAGGGAACTTCCCAGGACCCCCTAGCACTTGGCAGCAGCAGTGCCCCCCTCAGCTGGCACACATCCCTCAGATTGTGATGCACATCTGGACTCCCACTGCACCCTTAATCTGCCCTAGCCATGCTGTCACCCCATGGCTTTGCCCCTCCCAGCACTGGGTCCCATAGTCATGTTGTCCCCCCTCACACTCCAAAGCTGAATCCTGTACCATGAAACTGGGCTCCTCTTTGCTTCCCATATGATGAATCCCTGCTCCCAGGGTTCACCCACAGACCCCAGCACTCCTTTGCTAAGGCTTACTTTGTGATCTGCAAGGAAGCCACGAGCAGCCTCACTAAGCAGCAGCTCAGAGTTGCCTCCAAGGAGCAGGAGAGCAGGACACGGCTGCTGCTCAGGTGACATGAGACAAGTGACATGAGACAGGTAGAACTGACTGTGCATCTTGGTGCTGGTCCAGAGCTCCCCCTGGCCTCGCTCTGCACCTCAGGACATGTGACGTGGGCACTGATGCTGGGTTGGGCACTGCTGCTGGGGTTGTTGACTGCTCTGCCCTGTGCTTACAGAGGGCAGGAGGATGTGGAGCTGGCCCTGGCAGGCAGACCATCACCAGGAGGTCGAAAGGGACTTTAGCTAGTGCAGTAATGAGGCCAGGGACCTGTACAGTTAGCTGGTGAGGGGTTGCTGTGTTTAAGATCAGGAAAGTGCCCAGGAGGGGTCATGCATACAGCATGACCATCTTACCTGTTCCCATCTCCTCTGGAGGTTCTCACAGAGCTGTGTGCCAACACTCATTCCTCTCTCCATCACCCACTCACCTTTCTGCTGCCGTGTCCCAGCTGAAGGGGTGCCAAGGGATGCTGAGCTCCCTGAGGTGGGGGCTGGCTGAACTTCCCTGCCCGTGCCAGGGTCAGCTCCAAAACACGCAGTCAGGAGTGGGTGCCACAGCCTGGGCCTCATGCTGGCAATGGCCCCAGTGATGGCAAAGGCTATGTGCAAATGTGTAGTTGTGTGTCTTGGCTTAGGTTTATTCTTGGATGGAGGATCAGCCCATGTATGGAAAACAAAAGGTTCCTTTGCCCCGTATGAGACCCAAAGGCTCCTGTGCTGGGCCAGCTTCTCTCTATGGGATGCATCCTGTTTGGGAAAAGAGAGTATGTGGGAGAGGGTCAGTTAGTGGGCATGAGGAGCCACTAACCAACAGAGAAGCTGTAGCAGACACAGGTGAACTACTTTGACTGTTGGAGGAGATAGGATAGAGAGCTGAAGCCACTTCTGCCTCACTATCCATCCTGGGGGCAAAGGTCTCCTGCCCAGAGCCACCAAATGTCCCAGCTGTGGCTGAGGATCCCAGGGATACCTTCCCCCCAAGTCGTGGTGTGGAGCCTGCTATCAACAGCCAAGTCAGATCAGCTGAGGGACCTGGCCCCAGCCAGCAGTGTCCCCAGAGAGCAAGAGCACCCACAATGGGTACCTGCAGACACCCAGTGTCTCCTCTTCCCAAAAGTGCTCATGGATCCCATTAAGATCCTACAGCTGACCCTCTGGGATCAGGCCACCAGCAGAGCCACCTGGTCATGGCTCCAGTACTGTCCCATACTGTCCCAGTGCCCCATACACACTGCTGCGTGCTTCCAGCCTTGCAGGCTTCACAGGCTTTGTGCCCCGTGGCCAGCTCCTGATTGGCACAGGCTATCTGATAGCCACCCACCTGGACCTGCTTGACTTTAGTCAGATGAACCCCAAAGAAGTCCTCAGCAGCTGCAAGCCCCATGGCAGCAATCCTAGATCCAGTGCTGGCGGTGCAGGCAGCTGGAAATCCCCTTTCCTGCCTGGGGCTGACTCAGCACCCCACGGGGCTGTTTGCCAGCACATGGTCCCCTTCCCCATTTGGCCCAGCCAGTGCACGTGGGGAGAACTGCCTGGCTCCCTGCAATTTGTAAAGGGCTGTGACCACTGCCCCCTCTGAGAGATTATCAAAGTAGCTCATGTAGAAGCCCTGGCTGCTCTGTGCTTTTCCAGGCCAGGACAGGGGTTTACACGGCTTCATTTGTGGATTTTTTTTTCAGCTGTTTTGACTCACTCCACCACTGCAGATGACTTGTCCACATGGATGCAGCAAACTCCAGTGTAGTGTCCTTGCAGCAAAGGCTGGAGCCTGAAGAAGAGCTTTCCCGTTCTTCTTGGAACTACTGAGATGTAAAGAGAAGAGATGGGTTCTTAGTGGACTTGAAGGCCCAGTGTCTGTGTGAGTCGGAAGTTTAAAAGCCCTGCAGCCCTTCCTTGTGAGTGACCCACAGACACTGAAAATCATGGCCAGGCTGTCCCAGGCTATGGGTCTCAGCCCCACAACCCTTCTTTTACCTTCACCTTCCCATGATCCTGGAGAAGCAGATACCAGACTGAAATGGTGTGAACTCCTGTCTGGAACCTGCCTGGGTCACTGTGAGCACACACAAGGAACCCCAAACAGTGTTGCCTCCCCAAGACCTGAACTGACAGGTCTGATCACTGGGGGCAATCTATCTCCTCCTGAAGGTCTGGAGTTGGCTGTGGTGGAGGCAGGACAAAGCCTGCAGTGCAGTGTCCCAGGTAACAGAGGTAACCCTCAGACCCATCCCACGGAGGCGCTGAAATCACAAGACTGGGTAGCAGGGGGCTCAGTCAGCACCTTTTTTATTAATATGCATCATAAATAAAGAAATAAATAAAGGCGAGACACCTCATTCTAACAGGGAAATACAAATTAAATATGGTGCAACGTCCGCTAAGCGATGTACAAGCAGGAGGTAACCTAGCAAGACCAGGGCCCCTTGCCATGGTGAAGCCAGCCCAGGCACGATGCTGTGAACAGCGTCAACCCGGCCAAGGCACCAAATACTGGCATGGCCTTTCATTAACACTGTTCCCCACCTGACATGCAGGTGAAGATCCCCACTACAGCAGGCGGCATGAACATGGCAAGGAAGGGGTTGACTGGCATTGCCTCTACCAAGGACCCCAGGACCTCCAGTATCCCCTTGTGCTTGTGCACAACACTTATCCCCCCCACCCCATGGCACTGCTCAGCAAGACCAGAAACCCTGTGCCAAGGGGAGCACCATCCCTCCCTCCCCAGGCTCCCCAACTCCCTCTGGGAGCACCCACTGATCTACCTGCTGGGAGCACTGCCCCCAACATCCCTAGCTCAGTCAGGGACCCTGCCCTCATCCCCTCCCCTCCAACCCTCTCCAATGAGCATCCCAGGGCTTCCCAGGCACTGGCTCCCTGCTCAGTGTGAAGGGCATGGGGCCAACCCCCAAAGCACCCATCTCTGCACAGGGTGGCACTACCCATCCCAGACCTACATAACACTGAACATCCACACACCTTCCTCACAACCCCCCGTGCCCCTTTGCTCCACACACACACACATATCCTGTCCCCCTCCCCTGGCTGTGGCCAGGCACAGCCCCAGCCCTGCAGTGTGGCACTGCCAGGCCACTTGTCCTGGTACAACCCACCAGGCTGTACCAGGTGGTACAGGTGGTACAACAACACATTAGGACAGGGATGCTCCAGCATGGGGGAGCCTACCCCCATCAAACCACAACAGAACCCATCAGCCCAGCCTTGCAGAGACCTTGCCCACGCACGGTGCTCCCACCCTGCGGCTAAGGATGCCAGGGATGCAGAAGGCTGCCACCCCTGGGAAGGGGACAGCATCCTGCACCCTCCAGCATGAAACAGCTGGGCAGTGGGGCAGCGCTGCTTGGGTTCCTGTAATGTAGGAGTCCATGGTCTGTGGGTGCTGGAGACAGTGTGGGGTGGAGGGGGGGGTCAGGCGGTCCCTGGTGTGGCTGCATGCATGGCGATGCTTGGCAATAGGAGGTGCAGCTCGCAGAGGACCCCAGGGGGCCGAGCTGGCCTTTGGCAGCTGCACAGGGAGGAGCAAGAAGGAACCACCTACGGTTACTGTATTCTGTAATGGCAAGAAAGGTAAGAAACTAGCAAGAAGCTGTGTTTGTTCCTCTGGCAGGGCGGGCTACCCCAGAGGAGCCTCAGCAGCCCACAGAACTGTGCTTGGCTTCCCAGATGTGTCAATAGTCCTCATCCTCTGGGTGGGTGACATACATGATGGGCACCAGTCCCTTCTCAGAGCCAAGGCTGCACTGCAGCCAGTCCCCATCCACCTTGGAGATGACCTGCAGAATATCCCCTTTGTTGAAGCTCAGTTGTCCTGCCTCAGTGGCAATGTGATGGCAAAGAGCTTTCACCTCACTGTAGGCAGAGGGAAAGAAGGGTTAGCTCACCACAGGATGCTTATCCCACTCAGGGATGACCAGAGGCACAGATGAACGAGGAAAACATGCCCTGCCTCCCTCCCCAGCCAGGCTCCCAGCTGCCTCCCAGCTCCCACTCACCCACAGATTGCAGAGTTGCAGTGGATGGATGAACAAACTACATCACTGCCCCCAGCCATCCCTAGTCCACATCTACAAAGGGGGCCAGGAAAATGACATGCCATCCCAACCTGCCACATCCCAGGACCTGCAGGATGGCCACTTGGTGTCACTCACCAGGTAGGGTGGGGAGACATCCCCCGGGCCGGCAGTGCCGCAGGGGGCACCTCAGGGGGCTCTGGCTGGGGGGGGTCTGGCTCAGGAGCTGCTTCACGCCACATGCTTGCCCCCACTGTCTGGGCCACCAGCTGGAACACGGACTTGTCCAAGCTCAGCCAGCCAGAGGGCAACCTGGAAGGAGGAGACAGAAGCAGTTGGCAGCACGGAAGCGTCACCGGGAGAATGGAGCAGCCAATCTCATGGCAAGGCCATGCCTTAGAGGTTTGGCTTCATACACAAAGTGCACTGTGGTCCCCAGGCTGTCTCCTGGTGGG
This sequence comes from Pipra filicauda, assembly GCF_003945595.2. Lineage (NCBI taxonomy): Eukaryota > Metazoa > Chordata > Aves > Passeriformes > Pipridae > Pipra > Pipra filicauda. Next base: position 239,597 of record NW_024104658.1, on the reverse strand, counting down.
AAGGGGTTGGCATTCTCCAGACACACCACAGCCTAGACTGGGAAGGACATTTCCAGTGGACATTTTCAGGAGCAGTAAGGGTGATGGAAAGGCAGTGCAGGGAGGTCTCAGCTACTGGGGGCAACTTCACACGTCCTCCTCACTTGTTGTGAGCAATAGGGATAGCTCCATGTTCTGTTCTCAATACGTGTTTTTGGGAGGGATGAGGTGACGATGGGGCCATGTAGCAGGGGCCCTTCCACTGGAGAGGGGATTTAGGACTCAAGGCAGTGGTAGAGCTCAGGCAGAAGGGGAAGGCCCATGAGGCGGACTGAGCAAGGGTGTGGGAAGAGTTAAGGTGGGTTGGCAGGGGTGACAGACCCCTGAGGTACCACAATGGTGTAGCCCAGCAGTCAGCTACTGGCCTGACTTCCATCTGCACTGCTGCACTCTAGGTTAACCAGCCCTCCTCAGCCCCACACCACCCCTGCCCTTACCTGTTCGGTTGCCTGGGCTCTTTTTGTACCTTCCTGGACCCAAACAAATGTCCCCACTTGATAGCCTGGCTGCCCTCTGATGCACTGGTGCTGCTGTCCTCTTGAGGGGCTGATGCTGCTGCTCCCACTCTTTGCTGAGTCCCAGTCTCCTTCTCCTTGCTGCGCTTCAGCTCTGTAAGCACCGAGTCTGGGGGACTGCCCATCCAGAAGGGCCAGCTCCGTTCCTTCACCTCTTCGCTGACCATGACCTGCTGGGGCTTTTCCAATGGCCCTTCCACAGCTTCAGGACTTGGCTTGCTGGCAGCCTTGGGCCTCTCCTCCAAGGTACCCTCAGCAATGGGACAAGCCTCTGCGCCCTCCACCACCCCTTCTCGGGGCGGTGGTGCCTTGTGGGTCTCCACTGACTTGGGTGCAGTATTCAAAGCAGCTTTCTTCTTCTCTGAGCGGATGAACTTGGAGCCTTCAGCTGATCCCTCGATGTAAATCTGAGAGGTCTGCATGAGCTGGTACCACCAGCCTGCCTGCTTGTCCTTCTTCCTCTCCCACGTGCTCTCTCGCATCTTACTCCGCTCTTCCTCCCTGTCACCATCTCCACAAGAGGCCCCCACTCCCTTGACCCTTTTCTCACTCACAGCTTGCTGTGGGCTGTGCCCTGGTGAAATGTCATCATCTCTGGCACCCCCTTGGCATGTCTCAGGGGCGGTGCTGCAGCCATCAGGATCCTCACTGCTGCCCCGCGTCCGCATCAGCTGCAGGGTGGAGTGCACGGACAGCAGCAGGTCCTGCTTCACACGCAGCAGCTCCTTTTGCTGCTGCTGCTCTTTGCCCATCTGCATCAGGTGGTGCTCGAAGAGGAGGTCTAGGTTGAAGGGCAGCAGAGAGAGAGGCTGGAGCAGGAGCAGGAGCTCCTCAAAAAGAGGCTGGCACACGCTGTGAGACAGGCACAAGAAACCCACTGGTTGGTAGTGTGCCAGGATGATATCTGTAGGGCAAGAGACATTAATCAGAGGAGAGGCTCTTCCCACCATGCCAAGCCACCACAAAGATGCTGAAGCTATGGGGAAAGGTGCTGAACACTAGTTTTTGGTCAGAGCTGCGGTGGCAGTGTTATGCTTAGGCCTGGGTCAGGGAGCACCAGATGCTCTGTGTGCTCTCAGCAAACTGGCCCAAATACTGCTTTCCAGTTGTGCCTGCAGCCAGGACCTGTCTGGCATGACCTCCCAGATGATCTCTGCCACAAAATGCCACAGAAGTAGGATGGGAGTAAAGAGCATCAAAGGGTTGTCACATTTTAAAATTCTTTTCTTCAACTTTTTGAGGTGAACAAGGAGCCTCAGATCTGACCAGTACCAGTCCCCTGCAGACAGGGGTGTCAGGGGCAGCTGAATACAGTCTTTCCAGGACCTGTCTCGGCTGAACTGTAGATCTTAGCAGAGAATGGACTAGCATTTCTACCTGCAGGATTCATTCTTCACTTGGTTTAACCACAACTGCACTGCCCCTCCGCCTCCTTTATTGTCAGGTCTCACTCTCAGGGAGAGAGCTGGGAATGGGATTTGTGGCCATTTGGCCCCACTGGGATAACAAACTTACACCACAGGCAGGACTTGCACCGTACCTACAACCCCCCTTTGCCTAGCTCTCATTATCCTGACAGCTCTAGCTTTTGTTCACACTTCCAGCTCTTAATGATGGCTTGAAATAGGTGGTTGTCTTCTGCTCCAGAAAAACACAACAGGCTTAGGTCCAATTCTATTCTAGTCTAGTCTAGTCTATTCTGATACAAAACAGATACATCCAGTAAAATCTGCTTTTTGTTTGTCAGGAGGTTATCCTTTCCACTTTTTCTATTTCCCATGCCTGAAGGATTTCAGCTAAGAGTGCACATCTCCAGGCATACAAAACTCTCAGGTACTGGGCATGGAACACAGAAATTTGAGGAGGGTTAGATCTGGTCTCCTGCAGACAGATTGAGGGATCTGCACTGTAGGTGATAGCTTTGGGGAAGGCTAGCTGCAGCTGGTAAGGTGAATGGATGTCCAGGCTCAGGTGGAAGGAGCTGCATGGAGCTTGAACTTCCACCTGGGACTTCCCTGGTGCACTGAGGCTGTGTATAGCCTAGTCCTTCAGCTTAGGGCAGAGAAGAGTAGCCCAAGCTGAGAGAGCAACAAGAGAAGCACATTTTCATTCCATGCCCTACACTGTGCAGAATTTGGCCCCCACTGTAGCCCATAGCCCTCAGGATCTTACCTTCATGGTTGTAGAGGTGGTTGAACCAGAACTCCAAGGACCGGATACTGCAGGAATGGAAAAAAAGCAGGGTAAGATAAAACAGTTAAAATCTATGCATCCAATTCATTCTCGTTGTTCTACAAAAAGAAAAGGGCTAGAAAAGGGCATGTACACAGCATGAGCCTGTGAACCTCCAGACCTAGGGAAAGGACAGTCGGTCAGTCCCATCAGCACGCACTGATCACAAACACCCAGTCTGCCACAGAACATCCAGCCGGCCTTACATGTGCAAATGTAATCCCTAACAAACATGTTTCCAGCAAGGTTCCTCATTATTTTGCTCCTATGTCCTTGCCAGAGCTTTGCTTGGCTGAGAAGAGGCTTACGTGGAAGAGTCAAATCATCTACAAACCTAAGGTCACTGCTGGTGGCTTGGCCCAAAATACACTGGTATCCTGTGCCAGCAGGGGAGAACTGGGACACCCTGTGTGGGGACAGCAGGGCAGACCTTGTTCCTGCTTGTAAGGGTTCTCCAGTATTTGGAAATCTTGGGGCCTCTGCTGCCACTTACAGAGGTCTTGCTGACCACTAGAGAGGAGCAAGGAAACACCATCCTAGCAGCACTCATCCCTTCACCCACAGAAAGGCATTGCTGTCTTCCTCTGTTTAACACTGAGTGTAGTGTGCACACTCCTTATCCAAACTGGAAGGACCAGCCCTGAGTCCTGGACCAGGGCAATTCCTCCTTCAAGGCCTCACACCCTGGGATTCACTGCAGCTCCAGGAAACAGTGATTTAAACAGGGATTTCCATGGTGTAGGCATATAATATGTCTAATCTTGCATGAAGCTGGACAGATAGACCCTTCCCACCTAATGTCTTGGGGCTAAAACAAGATGACAACAGCCACCCCTTCTCAGTCCCGACCTGAGAGGGGAGGTTTTGATCCATCTGGAGTTCCCTGAGGCTCACAGGGAAGTTCCCTGAAGCCTCCCTGAGGCTTCTTCCTTCCTTCACCTACTTCTGGGAAGTGGCTTTCCACATTCTTAAGTTTTTTTCATGGTCAACTGTGGCTGCCTGCAGTCAAGGAGCAGCAGCTGCTGCCAGCCCTAGACAGGGACATGCAGCCAGCACCTCAAGTCCTGCTTACTTGAGGAGGCCGAAGATGAAGGCGTTGAACCTCATCGTGTGGTTGGTGAGCTCTGTGTACTGGCTGATCTTGCTATAGAGGCTGTGCAGCAACTTGGTAGAGGGGCCTACGGAGAGAAGCAAATTGTTGAGATTAGTTGTGGTCAACAAAGCCAAAACAGCACCATGGAAAGGAGCTTCAAGGCAAGACAAGACATTGTCTGCGTGTCCATGTCTGTGTGTGCATTCCCTCTCTGCCAAACACCAATGTGAACTCACTCCATCCCAACATTTGGACTCCATGTGGGAGATGGGTTGTGGTCTGTCCCAAACTCCAAAACTCTGGGAGAGTTTCAATATTGCAAGGACCTGCCTCCCACATTTCAGTGACAATCACAGTCATTGGCTCAAAATCAGCATATAAACAGAATATTGTGGTGGGTGCTTATAATTTGGTGTGCCTGCAATCATAGAGATAACCCCAGAGCTGTAGATTTGCCACAATCAGGCTAAGAGGTTTCCCAATACATTCATTTTGTTTTTTTCTTTATTTTTTTTTTTCATTGATTTGGCCTGCTATATGAGAACTTGGAAATTTCAGGGCAAATGACAATAAATATTTAGGCAGATTAGAGCAGTGTCTCTCCTGTCTTGCACAGAAGGATCAACGAGCACCTTGTTCCATGCAAGGAAATGGAATTAGTATTAGTCTGCACTCTCATCCTCGTAGCGAATCTCCCCCAGCACCTCCCAGCAACAACACAGAAGTGTCACAGAGCTGCAGGCACTGCTGCACAACATCCATACCTAGCTGGGTGGATGCCTCCACCACACTCCAGGGGATGTTCCTCCTCTGGCCGATGATCATGTCCAGGACGTAAGCCTTGAGCCCATCGCTCAGAATGTCCCGGACGGCAGGGCACAGGTATTTCAGGATGAGATGTCCCACATTGGGGCTCACGGAGCTGTTCCCAAGTTTGGCCTAATGGACAACAGGCAACAGGGAAAGTGTTGGTAACTTCTCTCAAGGTACAGATGCATGGAAACAGTTCACATGCCTACTACAGATATCCAGTAAGCAACATCCAGGCTCAGCAGCTCCTTGAACATTCAGGGTCTTCCCCTTCACTCCAATGCCTCATACACCAGCTCTGGACTGCTCCCTGCAAGGTCTTTCCCAGCCTGGGAAGAAGCAAAGCCTGGGAAAAGAACCTCCTAGCTTGGGAAGAGGATATCCCAATTAAAAGGGATGTCTGGTTCTGCCAAAAGTTATAACAAGGCTGTCCTGCTGGAGGAAGAAAGGAGCAGGGGATTTTTCTGCTGCTGTGCATTTTCTTGTTGCTAATTTTGGAGCAGGAAGTGGCAAACCACACAGGAACTACCAGCACCAAAGGGTTAAGGAACACTTAACTCAATGACACATCAAGCTATAATTCCTAGGGATTACTATAAGTAAACAGGGTGAGGGCAAAATGGATGGACAGAGCTCAGGTTGAGGTGAGGAAGTGTGTAAGAGCCCAGCACCAGCAGAGCAAGGACACATTCTGCTGTGTACAGTGTTTGAGCTGCCGAAGGGTCTTTCCAAATGGGTCAGAAAATGGTGCTCAGGGCACAGATTTTACCAGCTGAGCTGGAATTATACTGACCAGTTGGCACAGGCCCACAAAAGCCCTGAACTGAAACTGAACTTCTGGCTCAGGAATAATCCTGTCAGATCCACTGAGCACAGCAGCAGCAGGGGCGGGTGCTGCCTTTTGACAGGTGAATGCTCAGCCCCTGGCACACTGATGCCTAATGAAACCCGAGGCCAAAACCACAGCCTTGTCTGGTAAGTAAAGTAATGAGAGAATGTTGCAATTATTCCCCAAACGAACACTACAAGAATAGGGAATTCACAGTGAAGTCTTTCAAAAAGCTGTGGGAATCTCAACAGCTCCGGTTATGTTGCCCAGCAATCTCTGCATCAGCAACAGTCCTAATTAGGGGAAAATTACTCTGGGCTCTAAGATAAGATTGAATAGGTTTGGAAACTGTCCCAGTCAGTTTTCTCCTTGGGGACAGCATGCCAGGGGAGTTGTCATCTCCCAGTAGTGTCACATTGCTGCCCCAGAGTCCCCTGCCTGAAACAGAGCATTCAGCATTGAGAGGAGGCACCACAAACATGCTGCTGGGTGTCACAGGACTGCAAACACTGCCTGGTACAAACAGAAGCAAAATTGCTGTGCTTCTGTGTTATTCCAGAAATGGGAGACAAGGGAGCAGAGACCAAAGACAGACACCCCGGGACAACCTAGAAAATGAGGGGAGCGCAGGCCATAGACAGCCAGCCCCAGAGAGGCACTCTAGGTTGATGGTAAGGGCTATAGGGAATGCCCAGATGCCCCAGATAGGCAATGACTGATGCACTTTTTTATTATTATTGAGCCCTGTGAGGCACAGAGTGAGGGGGGACAGTGCACTGTGCCCTGGCAACAGTGCTACACCAAAATCATGGGGCATATGGAGGAGGGAGAGACAACTCTCCACTGTGTGAGAAAAAAGAGCTGGTGCACTGCATCACACCAGAAGTCCAGCTGGTTTGGTTTTCTTTCTTATAAAGAGCCATTGTAAATACATAAGAAAGACTTAAAAAAGAGCAAACATATATAGTATTTGCCCTTAATACTCTCACAGCCTACAACTACTTTCAGCTCAAAGACTGTCTAAGCTGGACATTATTCTTATGTGTTTAGTAAACCTTGGTGAATTTCCCTTCCCTGTGTTTTTCTGATCTTCCTTTAAATACACGTACTCTTTTAGCACCCCCAGCACCATGCAGCAGGAATTGTCACAGATTTACTACCTGCTGCATGGCATCCCATCACCTTTGTTTGGTTTGTTCTTGGAACTACTGCCTTTGATAGATCCCTGTAGTTTTTGACTGGAAGAGAATGCAGAGGCAATCTTTCGCCATGCTCTCCATGTCACTCACAATGCTGAATGCAAGACATACCTTCACCCCTGGATCCCTGCTGGTTCCAAAGTGAGCCACAATCAGGTCAACAGCAGTGTTGATTGCCTTCACCAGACCTAGAGGGAAAGAACAAGTCAGAGAGCTGCCAGAGGGGCTGCCAGGATAGACCCTGACAAAACACTTGTCAGAGAAATCAGGCAGGGGCATTTCAAGCCAATGTCTACACACAAGCCCTCTCTGCCAAAAACACACAGAGGCTCTCCTAACCCCTGCCCAGATCTGTCCCTGCTGGTTCCAACACTCATCTATCAGCCTGACAGTAGGACAACCTGTCAATATTCCCAAGGGACATGAACCATCACCTCCACACTCCATCCCTCGAGACAGCAGAGATGGGGTCTGAGGCAATGAGTCTCTTGCTGCTTTGATGCCTTGGGGTGTCAGGGCAGAAACCTTGCATTTTGGCAAGTTCTGTGATGACTGTCAGTAACAAGCCAGTGGTGTGTAATCTGACATCTGCACCAGGATACTGCGAGAACAGAACTGAAATAGAAGGGAAAGCTGCCACCTGGTAGCCACCAACACATAGCTGGCAAAGGCATGGGAACCCTTCTGCCTCTGAAATGATGAAAAGACAACTGTCAAATAGCCAAAACCCAGCCCTGCCTCTAGCACAGGTCCCATCACAGCCACATCTCGTCCTACTTCGGAATCTTTTCTTCCATCCTTTAATATAATTTATCACATAGGACCCAACCAACCTTTAACCTAAATTACAGAATCTTGGGTCAGCACATCTGCATCATCACACAGATACACAGGCCTACCCTTCCATACAGAGACTGGGGTGGGAGCATGAAACAGCCATCAGTCCAGGGGGACATGTAGTTGCGGTGCTACAGTGGAAAGGGCAGGGAAAGTTCAAGTCACTATGTCTACAGAGATGAGATGAGAGAGAGAGAGGCACAAACGTTTGCTTTATGCTGCACTACACCACACTGCCATCCACGAGTGATGCACAGACTCACCCTTCTTCTGCAGCAGGTCGATGGAGATGGACTCTGTGTTGCCATCTGGGGAGAGGCAGAACTCAGCAGGAGGTTTCTCCGCTAGTGAGAAGTAGTCGGGGAAGAAGTCATTGTAGGTAAGCTGGAGTTGCCTCATAGACTGTCCTGCAGGGCCAAGACAGAGGGGAGAAGGATCAGCCCAAACCTCTCACAACAAAGCCTCTTCCACATTGTCTGCTTTTCCTAGAAGCAACATGCACCAGCTGCAGTCTTCATCCAAGACTTGCTAGGACAGCAAGACCACAGGCTTGTTCCTCCCCCAGCAATGGTCTGCAATGTGTGCCTGTACAGTTGACCTCCACAGCCCACCCAACATCCAGCTCCAGCTTGACTATGTGCCCAGGGGCTCTGGAAGATGCCGGGGGGATTCACTCTCATAGGCTGGTGCTATTGGAAACCTTGTTGCACCAGACTGTGCTGCTATGTGGATAGTTCCAGCAAGCAGGGTCTAAAACGAGCACAGAGAGAACAGAATCCCTACTTGTCACACACAGGCATCCACAGGCAATAAACTACATGTTTGCTGCCTGTCTTCTAGGATGTCCTCCATTTTCAAGGAGTGACTTCTGCAGGAATTCTTCCATGTGCCTGACTTCCATCTGGTTGACTCCCTGGCTCTGTGCTAGGCATCTTCCCTTGGAGGGATGGAGAAACTGTATGGATTTGCAGAGTGAGGTGTAGGGCTTCGAGGAATTCCCTCCATGACTGGAGACTAATCTGAAGAATGCTCTCCCTCCCACAAACAGACCACACTGCTCTCCCCACAGGACTCTTGGAGGTTCAGCCAAAAGCAGCCTGCCCTGTCAACCCTTCCAGCAGATGTTTTGGAGGACAAGGAAGGTCTTAAAGGCCTTGGAGAAGACAGAGCCCCATCAAGCATTCCAGTGTTGTCAGCTGCCCCATGAAAGCTACAGCCCAGCACATAGCACACTTCCAGGGCTGGGGCACTGTGGTCAGGCACTGTGGGGCACACAATGAAATCTCCAAGGGCCAAAACTCCTGTGTGAGACATGAACTACAAGCTAACCACAGACAAGGAGCACTTTCTGAGGTCTGAGCAGGCTCTCGGGTCATTCACTTTTCCCTTTAATCCAGCCCAGAGCTGGACCTGACTACTCTCACCTCATGGAGAAGGAGGGAGGCTCCACACAGATTATAGCCATCAGTGAGGCTATAAGACCTTCTTCTTGAAACTTCCAGTCCCACGTGAGCAGATGCATCATCCCTCCTGCTCTGAGCAGGCAGAGCAGTGATGAATCCAGGCTGAACCTGGGCCCCAAGGGATACTGAACCTGAGTCCCAAGGTCACCTCCCAAGACCTCCCCCCCAGCGGAAAGACGGTGCGCACCGTTCAGCTTGCAGTGCAAATGGCTGGTGCTGAGAGCGCCAGGGAGCTCAAAGATGGGGTTGCCCCGGTTCAGCCGAGGCTCTTGCTGCCTCCTATCCAGGCTGCCTGCTAAGCTGGGCAGCCCCGAAACGCGGTCCAGACCCAGGGGGTTCCTCCGCCTGTACTCCCGCCACTTCAGCGCTTGGGGAGAGAGGTGGTTCGCTAGGATGCCGCAGGCAGTGAGCACCAGACAGGAGGATATGGAGAGGACACAGGAAGAGAGAAGACAAAGGAGGAGGACAGAGAAAGAGAGACAGCACATTACTCAGAAGTCCAGCAGCATTTCAGGACATTAGCGCACACAAATGGACAGAGGTGGAGGCCACAGCCTGGCAGAGCAGCACAGGAGCCTGGATGGCCTTGTGACTGCAGGCACAGAGGGAGCAGGTTTGGGATACAAGCACCTGGCATGGGGTGCATTAAGATCAGCAGCCCACACTCCCCTCTCCAGAGACACAGTGGAGGAGTTGGGACTGGAAAAACACGTTCTTAGTGTAGGTCTTTCTGCAACACCCAGATGCAAATTTATCCTGGGCTGTAGCTACAAGAGAGGGTGGTACTATAGGGAGCAGCCATAGCCATGGGGAGCTGGAGATGCTCCAGACTAGGAGGTTCTGGAGGATGGGTACCTACCATTGACGGGCCTTATTCCCATGCTGCTCAGGGGGCCAGAGCTGCTGCTCTCACTGCCACTTCTCCAGTGGGAATCTGCATGGCCTCCTACTCTGCTCATGGACATGCCACTCACTGAGAGGGGCGGGAGGGATCCACTGTGGAGTCGGTATTCAGAGAGTGGTGGGCTTGGCTCCAGTGGTGCCTCCTTCTTGGGAATCATCTTGGGGTTCTCCTTTTGCCTCAGGGCATCAGCTTTGGTGGTTTTGGAGGGCTGCATGGCACTGACAGCAGGGGATGACCTCGTGGGCAGCAGGTTGGCAGAGATGGGGCAGGACCTGCTCCTGGGTGGCTGGCTGTCTTCAGCTCTCTCTGCAGGGGGCGAGGAGGAGGAGTCCACGCTTTGGAAGAAAGGCACGTTGCATCGCACAGGGGAGTAACTGCCCAGTGGGGACGGACGGGTTGTTTCGGGGGCGGACTTCTTAATGCCCCCATCGTTGCGGGAGGCAGCTCCGTCTGCCGAGCGCTGGGTCACGAGCGTGCCATGGGCCTGGCTCCCCGCCACCGCCGCCTGCTCTGCCGAGCTGGCCAAGGCTGAGGACTGGGAACAGGAGATCTGCTGGCTGGAAGGTCGGTTGCTGGACAAGCTGTAGAGCTGGGAGAGGCTGGAAGCAAAATGGCTGTGCAGGGCACGTGCCTTGGGTGGCTTGCTGAAATGGTGCTGAAAAACAAAGGGCTGGATGGGCAGAGTCGTGGGGCGCTGGTCCTTGCTGTAACGCACCACAGGCTTGCTGTCTGTGCCACCACCTTCGGGGAGAGAAAGGGGAACAAAGTGTGAGCATGGGCAGAGGGATGATCATCCTCAGCCCAGCAGATTGCAGGTTAAAAGGGACTGTGCACTCTGTTCTGGAAGGAAGAGCACAAGCTAGAGGCCAGTTAAACATGCAGTGGTTCCAGCCTGACCTGGTTACACACATCAAGAGCTGGTAATGCAAAGATGTGTGGCCTCAAATGCAGAGTCTCCAGCTGTTGACAGCTGTCTGGAAGACTGCACCAGGAACCTGTCTGTCCTGGTAGGGTCACCAGCTTGGTCACATCCCTTCCCAATCCCTTGCTTCCTGGACAGTTCAAAGCCATGGGGACAGGTTCCTGCCCTTAAGCAGCCTCTGCCCAAGCAGTACCACAAAGATATGGCCCAGTGCACTGTGGTACAATCACATTTCTTGTACCAAAGGACACTGAGAACTCGCACAGCCAAGCACAAGCATTACATGCAATAGCACTGCAGCTCTGGTCCCACATCCCAATATATTGGTGCTGTTGCAAAGGCTGATTGCTTGCCCTTCTCCCTCCCTCTTCCTTCTCCTTTACCTATTCACCCTTTGGAACTTCCTTCATCCCCCTGCCTCTACCAGATCTAAGTAGGATGTTCCAGCATCCTGCTTCCAACTCGGGAAAGTGCCAGTCTGCTCCAGCAAATGATGTACTGGGATGTCCTGAGAGAGTGTGCTAGGCTTATCTCCTGTGTGTCAATTCCTCCAGCTCCTGGTGGGGCCACAACATCCTGAGGGACACAGCTGAAGTGTGACACACTATGCACTCAGTGCACAATACACACAACACTGGATGCACACATGGGGCTGACCGAGATCCCTGGTTGGCCTTGGTGTTACCTGCTGCCTGTGGGGTGTTCCAGACCTTCCTCCCTATAGCTAACTCATATCCCTAGCTTTTAGCAGGGCTTGCTTTCCCTCTAGTCCCTCTCAGAACCTCTAGGCTTTCAATGATGCTCTCAGCTGGACCAAGGCAGATATTTCTCTATCTCCAGCTGCAAACAGAAGTTTCTTGCACAGCAATGATGCCTCCCACATTGGGAGGCAGGCAGAAACTGCTAGGATATATTTTCCTGAGAGGTCCTGTCTGCCCCCTCCTCCCTGAGCAGTCCTTACTACTTCCAAGCATTCCCTCTGAAAATAAGAGGGCTGCTCCCAAGCAGTCTTCTCCCAGAAGAGACCTTCCTTCTCCGCCATCCCTCACCAAACACACGTTCAATAAATAAACAGGACAATACCTAAAAACCTCTTGCTTCAAAGGCCAAAACCTCTCCCACCCCTGCCATGGCAAATGAACAACATGTTCTTATCTCCTGACAGAAATCTTCAGGACCTCTTAATGGAGACAGTCTGTTTTTTGACATGTTAGGGGCTATTTACTGCAGTGGTCTGGTCAGAGGCATTTTAGATGGGCTTTTCCTGGACAGCAGGTACAAGACCTGTCTAGGCAGAGAGAGAGTTCTCCTGCCATGCTGGAGAAACAGCCATACCTCTAACAGGAGTGTCACACAGCTTCCTCACAAGGACAAGTGAAACCAATATCAATGTGGAAAGCTGTAAAACTCGCCCATTACAGGCTTTCCTACAGAGGTAACTGTGACAATTACTCTCCATGGGAACAAATGCTACAATCCAAAGCACTGTGGAGGACATGACCAGGATATTCCAGCAGAGGCACACAGATTAGTCTCTGCAGGACTCACGCTGTAAGTCCCAGCAGAGATTGTGTGACGTCCCTGAACCTGCACGGGGAAGAGACTGCTGGCTATACAGCCTCCACCTCTCCACCTCTGCCCCAAGTAGCTCCAAAGAAGAAAGGCTTTTTAAAAAGTCCCTTCATCTGCTGTGACCATGACTTTGTTGAGCATCTTCACATCTCTGTCTTGGGAGTTAAGGGCAGGTGATTCTTATGGGCAAGCGCAGTAAATACCTGGAAGGGAGACAACCCTTCAAGCTGCACAGACTCGAAGTGCTAATGTCATATCCTCCCTTACATGATATGAAAGGTTTGAACAAAACATCAAGAGGTTTTAGTAATATAAGGACAAGACATCTGCACTGATATGAGTCTGAAATAAGCACAGCAAGGCTTTGCCCCAGGGTCAAAGATCAGGAACCAGGCACTGAACCGAACTGCACAGGCACTGGTCTCCTACTGCCATGCAGGTTCCCCTGCAGCTCCCCTCATATCCCAAAGAGCTGCCTTTCTTTTTATTTCTCCATTCTGCCTAGTTTGGCTTCTTACCGTCTGCTCGGGCTCTAACATCTTTTTGTCCGTGGCCACCGGCAGAGCCACCCGAGAAGCTGGCATCTGCCTCCATCAGCAGGGAGAGAGAGGCTTGCTCACCTGCCCCATGCCCACTGGGGACCTTCTCACTGGAGATCGAGTCCTTGGTGGAACACAAAGCCTGGCTGTCCCCAAAAGCATGGTTCAAACAGAAGCCCTCACAGCTGCGGTTCAGGCCATGGACAAAGGGCATGGGTGGAAGACTCTGGCTCCGCCGAGCTCTTTCTTCAAGGAAGGTTGGGCAATCCCGCTGAGTCTCAGGTATAGGAGAGAACTCCAAGGAGGAATCACCGCTAGACCGGAGCGGTGGGGAGGTGCCATTCTTCTTCCGTCCTTTAGCCAGCTCAGCGAAAGATGTCACTCTCTTTGGGGGAGAACTCTGGATGGGTATTGCTGGACTTTCACTCAGCTTGACTGGACAGCTCACCATGCGCTCCAAGGAGCCCAGCCTGCTGCTGGGACTCCTGTCCAGGTTCTGATCGTAGCTCCTGGAGCGCTGTCGGCTTGTGTTGAGGTTCGGTGGTGACACATTGACGTAGACCTGACCCTCAATCGTGTTCTGGGTGGATTCTCCCTTTGCCTCCTCTTCACTGCACTCCACATTGCCTTCCTCTTGTCTCAGGTCAGGCCTTCGAAACAGATAGTATTCTGTGGGTTGGGCTGGGCTCCCCTTGGTCTGGTCTTCCGAGCAGCTAGTTATGGAAGATCCTGCGGGGCTGGGGGACGACTGGGAAGACAAGTCACATGTGACTAACTTGTAGTAATTCTGAGTAGCCACAACGAGCCGTGCTTGGCTCTGGAAGCAGGCAGTGAGGTCAGAGCTCTCTGAAGGGCAAGGCTCACAGTGGAGGTGGTAGGAGTTGCAGTTAGCATCAAGGACAGGTGAGGAGGAGTGTTGGCATCCACACACCTTCCCTGAACTCTCTGGGTGATGCGACTCGCAAGACATCTTGGATTCTGTGGGCGATGAATGCAAATCCAGGTAAAAAGCTCCTGTGTCTGAGTGGCTGCAGAAGGAAGAGTCACAGGACAGGTTGGCTGAATTCAGGTTTGATTGAGATTGGCCATTCATTTTGTTGTAGAGAGCGCTGAAGTTCACCAGCACGCCATCGGAGCTGTTGCAGGAAGAGTCACTGATGTAGCCCATTTGTTGGTCAATCACTTCAGACTGACTTGATGAACTGTAGCACCGACAGTGCTGGATCTCTGAGCTGGAACAGCTGCATGTCCGGCTGTGCAGGGCATCCTGATTCCTCAGGGATTCGCCTGTGTTCTGGTTCCACTCCTGGTCACCACCATCGAAGGAGAAGCTGGAGGAGCTGCCACGGTGGCAGCTGCATTCATCCAGCTCCATGCGCTCTGAGGTCTGATGGCACCTGTTTGCATTGTTCCTCTTCTGGATGTCGTCACTGCTGATTTTGTCCTCTTGCCCATCCACCACACCGGACCGGCTGGCCATGTTCCAGGATTTCACAATGTGGTTGGAGTCATGGAGGTGGAAGGGGGGCAGGGCCAGCTCCTGCAGATTGAAGGGAGGTTTGCCATCGACAAGTGAGTTGTGAAGGTGGAAAGATTTTTGACTCAAGTCATCCCCAAAAATGCTGAGGTCTTCACCCTCACTCAGCAGGAAAGGGTTGTGTCGCTTACTGACACCAGGGACAATGAGATCCCTTGCTTTTCCTTCTTTGTTGTCTGAGGCCTCTGCTGAGGTTTCAGAGGTCTGGAGAAAGCTGCTGTATACCAAGGAGTCAGTCTGTGAAAGGTCTCTGTCTGGAAGGGCAGAGGTCCGTGTAATGCTGAGCTCTGGCTGGCAGAAGGGGTTGGTCCTTTTGCTCACGGAGCAGCACTGTCTATCAGGGACCTGGCAATGCACCAGAGGAATGTGATGGACAATCAGCGTCTCACCAGTCAGTTTGGGTGGACTATCCATGGTGAGGAATGCTCTTCAGGGCATCAGTGAAGTTGGTACCACCCATGAACAGGTAAGGCTGCACATGAGAGGCAGGGAGGACACTTCTCATGAGGGAATTCAGATACCTAGAGAGAGACAAAATCACAAAGGAAGTCACCTCTCAGGAAAGGCAGTGACTATTTAAAGCATCCTCGGTTTGACTGAAGATTTCATGTGTTGACAAGGATCAAACAGACGGGTCCTTGTAAGCACAAGTACCTGAGCATAAGGTCCTTCCTCAGGAAAACAAACCATCACAATGTAAGACAAAAACATCACCCTCCCTGGAGGCTCCTGAGACGACACTTGTGATTCCACCTGACCCCTCTCAAAGTTATCTGAAGTGAGTAACTGATTTCAGTCAAGTGGCCAAAGGGCTAAACAGGCTTTGGGCCAAACAAAGACCTCACTGCAGATGGCACTGTGTGCTCACAGGAAAACAGCACAGGATCTGAAGTGAAGCACTGCACTCTGGTGAGAGCAGTCTACCTTCTTTCACAGGACTAAACATCTTTTTCTCTTTTTAGGTACCTTGAACTTTCCTTCAAGAACCAAATACAGAACTGCTCTGAAAGGTCTTGCAACATCAGAGACACACAGGTCCAGGGAGAGACAGGAAAGCAGGATCAGACTGGAACAGGAAAGCAGCAACAGCCATTCCTCTCCGAAATCCAGAAGGCCCCATGAGGTCCTGACTCTTTTAATGGTGCCTGAGGAGCATGCCAAAGTATGCGACTACTTATGTACACAAAGGCCTCTTCAGTGAAAAGGAGCAGATGACTTCAGTGGGGCCATGGGAGGCCACTGGTGATGGTTAAGTAGGTCCCATACAGCACACTGGCTTCTGCTCACCTTTTGCTGATGGTTAAGCCTCAGCTTAAACTGGTTCCTCCAAACTGGTGCTCTGAGATGACTGTTTCACAGCTCTCTGCTACATTATCTGTGGTATTTATCTGCTTATCTTATTACCTGCTGCACTTAACAATAGTACAACAGTCCCAGGAGTCATACAGGCAGAGCACTAAGAGCCCCACTCCCACTGTGTTCATTAAATATCAGGTTCTCTTAAAGCCAGAGGAATAACAGAATGTTTGGGCTGAAGGGGCCCTAAAGATCATCTCATTACATGGCCAGGGACACCTTTCCCTAGACCAGGTTGCTCAAAGCCCCATCCAACCTGGCCTTGAACACTTCTGGGGATGGGGCATCAACAAATTCTCTGGGTAACTTGTTCCAGTGCCTCACAGTAAAGAATTTCTTCCTGATACCTAACCTGAACCCACCATCTTTCAGTTTAAAGCCTTTTCCCCTTGTCCTATCACTATCTGCTCATGTCAAAAGTCCCTCTTCATCCTTCTTGTAGATGTTCACCAGCATCTGACATGTAAGTGCAGAGAACATATTAATTTCTCTTTCCCCACCTAACCTGGAGGTCCAGCCTGCAAGTGCTTCCAAAACAGACTTGCCTTCCCTTCGACACTACAGAGAATCCAACACAGGCAAGTGCATGGGAGGACTAAGGCAGCAAAGAGAGGGAAAAACCAGAAAAGACATCAGTGATCCAGGATGATCCTGAGAGATTAAAAAATGACCTACTGCTCTCACAGGTCCACCATTTGTTCTGAAAACCTTGGCCCAAACACCCTTGGTTAGCAATACACATCCCCTAACTCATCCAGGCATCCTCAGTGCTCACTGCACCCTGAAAACTGCATCCTGTAAACTGCATCCTGTGGTTCTGCTCTGGACTCCAGGACCTCAGGTCTGCTGGTAGCACTGACCTTCAGACTCCAGAAAGCGGCATTCATGTGGCCTTTGCCTACCTTATCCCAGCTTTTGTGACTATGGAGTGATAATTTGGAGCAGATTTGGAGCAGAGCTGCAAAGGCACATGGCAGCCCATGAGGGAAACTGAGATATGTGGGATAAGAGAAGTTAGAACAAGAGCGTAAGCAGTAAGACAGCTACACAGAAACGTCAGGAACTTCAGTTCTTTCAGCTTCAAGGTGTAAGAATAGCAATTATAAGATGATAAAAAAATGATCAAAAGAAGTACTTTCCTCCCACACATAGTAGTGCTTCTCAGAGACACAGGATGATGCTGTCAGGAAATAAAAATACAAAGATGGAAACGGAGCTAGTGTTTACAGTAAACACCCAATAATGCAAAATTTAATGCTAACACCAGTGTCAGAGAACAGATAGGCCTTCTGGTAGATAGTACCAGAGACTTACAGGGTGGGGACACTCACCTACACGTCTGCTGTTGCTGGGATGTTTCACCCAGGATTAGGATCTGAGGAACAGAGATCTCCTGGACCACTTGGACTACATCGAACTGGACTATTTACTGTGCGACTCCAAACTCTCCCTCACCTATGGTCTCCCTAAAACCCCTATCAGCCTTTACACCCCTTTTAGTGACTCCTCCGTCCTACAAGCCTTTGGCTCCTTTCCCACAGCCACTGCCACAGAGCCCGAAAGGAATGAGTCTGTACTCTGTCCGGATCCTGGGGGAAGATCCTTTACATCTAGGATTCCCAAGATCCCACTGTTCAAGAGGTACTGTGGGTAGCGGTAGCTCCTGACCCTGAGCCTAGCGCACACACATGCACACGTGTTGAAAGTGGTGTTTAGTGGCTGAGGCGGAGTTCATCCCCCATTTTGGACCCTGTGCTCCACTGATGGCGCAACAGGAGCTCTGAGTTTATCTGAGTTTATTTTTATTTAACCCTGTCTTCCCACCCCTGCCTCCCCCCACCTCCCAAGCATTTTGGGAAAAAAGCTGGTCCCCCAGTGCTTATCTGCTCACATGGGCCACCCCTGCCCTTGTTACTGCCCTTGTAGCTGATTGTAATGCTCAGATCACATCCCTCCATAAGGCTTTGCCGTATTTCCAGTGCTGCCACAATGCATCCATCTGAAAGGTGTTGTTTTGAGGATGGCAGCACACTTCACTGCTGAAGCACCGTGTCTCCACTGCCTCTGGAAAATGGCTGCTTGGAGCCGGCTCCCAGCACCAGCACCCATCTGCTGACAAGCCCCGCCGAGCAGCACACAATTCGTGTCAGTGCAGAAGCTGCTGTGGGAGGACGAGGCTTGCACAGAGACACTCTGACATTTGACGGCAAAATGTCAGAGCTGACACGCAGCCATTTCCCAGCTGTCTCTCCTGTGCTCTGGTTGCAACACGCAGCTCTGCCCAGCATTTTGGTTTCGGCGGCAGCACAGGCTCCCCGGGAGGAATGTGATTCCCGGGCTGTCACAGACGCTGCAGCAGACGGATGCCCATCCTGCCTGCACCCACAGCCTGCCCCCAGCAAGGCTCTGAGGTCCAGCATCACAGGTGGCATGCAGACAGCTCCTGCCAGGAGACATACTGATCGCTTCTCTAGGGATAGGCATGATGTCTTGTGCCCTAGATACTCCTTCTCTCTCCCTTGCAACATCTCTCCTCCCTTCCTCCTGACTTAGGGATGCAGGAAGGCTGGTGACGGCACTGCCAGTGCAAAGATTACTCAGTTCCCAACACCAGAGCATCCTCTCTAGCCCTACCACCGCTTGACTCTCCCTCTCTTATTCTGGAAGACAGTAGAAGGATCCTTCCTCTTCGTATTCAGGGTCTGCTAGGCTGGGATTGACACTGGGGAATAAAATGCAGCAAGCAGACATTTCAGATTCTGCTGGCTTTGTTCAGCTCCTTGTTCAGCTCTTTGTAAAGCCCTCACTCCTCTTTGCAATGGGAAATTTCCAGATGTTGACTGAATGTTTTTTGCCAGATCAGTTCATTCTTCTTATCAGCAAGCCCACAGTGTGCTGAATCTTGCTCAATGCTACATGTACAACAGCAAACACAGCATCCAGCATCGATCCCTGCCTGGAAAAGCATGTCATGGCAGTGCAAGGCAGGGAGGCATGCAGGGAGCACCACAACCCTAGATCCATCAGTACAACAGCCATTTTATTCTCCAACAGCAAAATTCTTGCCTTCTCCATACTGACACCATCTGCTGCAACACAGGAGACATGGGTTGTTTACTCCGTGAGCTCTTTCTTGAGGTGCTTAGGGGTTACCCAGAGAAGGTGAGGACCACACATTTCATTCATTACCTGTGGGTGCTTCATTCCAGTCAAGATAATACAGAGCAGAAAGGATGGCTTTTGGTGAGACACCTATGTTTGGTGTGGAATTGCTCAGGAATGATTTGTAGCCCCACGTATATAAATATGCAAAACAAAAACTCCTTAGCGACAGCAAAGCTCTAGGTAAAGAGCAGGTGAGCGCTGAGCAACAAGGGATGGTTCAGCACTGATCTGAGAGCCGCCTACCAAGTCATGTCTGTGCTTTAGAGAGGAGGCAGCATGCTGCAGGGAACAGGAAGAGCATGCAGAATCCTTCAGGCTCTGCACTTCATGCCTTCTAAGTCCTTGCTGAGCACTATAGAGAGGCTCTCAAATCCCTCTTCTGCCACACTCCAAAGACTGAGGACCTTGTGCTAATTTAAAGATGGTCGGTGCAGCTTCACGGCTTCTGGAGTACAGACTCCTGCCTCTGCAACACTACTGAGAAGATGCAGAAGCCACCAGAGCTGGCTCTGAAGTGGTTCCATTAGAGGGGGTTGGTGTAAGCACCAGCCTTGCCTCCAGGGGCTGATGAGTTAGGTGTGGTGGCACACATCTTCAGGAACCCTACTACCTCTTATGGCTCCAACCACGATTTTGGAGTTCTACTGCTGAATACTTAACATCCCTCTCTGCTCAGTGCTGTCTGCTTTTGGGTGACAGGGTTGAACACATAGGGACACAGCTTTCCTCATAAAACGTAATATTGGAGGAGGCATGCAGAGATACAACAAATAAATGTGATTTAAATGTAAAAAGACTGAACATAGAGCACAGAGGACGAAGAGGTAGGAGGAAGATCATCAGACCTGTCAGCTGGAGGCAATGCTGGCTTTTTGGAGAATGGCTTTTCTGAACAGATTACTGTTTCTGTGAAACCAGTCACTTCATCTATGAAATTGAATGTCCAAAGGAAATCTTCAACTGTGAGGGTTCTTGCTGCCTCTTTCTATATGGCTGTGGTTTCACTGTCATCAGCATCTTCCTCAGACAGAGGAAGGGTAAAAAGACAGAGTAAAAGACAGAAAAACAGGGTTAAAAGCTGTGCATTCAGTTTCATAGAAGAAGCAGAAAAAATCCCATTGTATTGGAGCTGCTTGTTCTGAGAGCTGTTCCATGTGAATCCCTGACTCCTACAGCACATTTGCATCAACACGCCTGAAGAAAGCACACAGCCCTACAAAACAAGCGCCAGCAGAAATGCTGCAAAAAGCAACGGTGTGATTTTGCAGACAAGGGTACAATACAGACATCTCCTCTTTGCTCCACGGGGAGAGATATATTCAGCTTACTCCCTGTATGTCTAACTCCAGGCAAAAGGGTCAGGAGATTAATCCAGACTGAAAGCCACTCTTCAGAGAGCATGGGAGGATCTCAGGGCTCACTGTACCCAGCACCAGTACTGCAGTTTGTCCCTGCACCAGCTCTGCCACTCCAAAAGCTGCCAGAAAGTACTGAATGGTCTTAAAGAAAATCTTATCAGGAAAATTTCAGGAAACTGGAGGCCATTCAGATAGCAGCATCAGAGAAGAGGATGGGGTGAGTGGCAAAGGATGAGTGGCCTGGGGATGGATCTGAACCACGAGGGTGAGCAAGCAGAGGGTGGAGCTGAGGAAGCTTGTAAATTCTTGTACAGTGGTACTAGTTAGTGGTATTTGTTTGGACATCTGTTTATTTCTTGCCAGCTAATACATCATCTGTCAAATTCACACCTTCATTAAACTCCTTATTAAATCATCCAGTGTGTTTAATGAAAGAAAAGGTGTAAAAGGAAATACTAGTTCTTTGACTCATCCTAAACCTCCAGCTCTCCTTCCTAGCCTCGGGAAACAGGGTGAGGGTGGTCTGCATGGTCCCAGAGTGAACACTGCAGAACTTGATGTTTAAAGGGGGCTGCAGCAACACAGAAACACTAAATACTAAATTTCTGCCTCAGCTCAGGCTAGTTCCTTTCATGGTGCTGAGCAGTGATTCCTAAAAGGATTGCTTCCCTCTTCTTTCCACAAAGCGGTGCTGCCTTGGCCAGGGCTTTTTCCAGTGGTTTCCAGGACAGTCTGACTAAGCCCATGATTAATGTATCATTACATCTCAGAACCATATAGGATTATGATGTGTTCCAAATGGAAACTGCAGCACGTGACAGTCAGTCACAGCCCCTGAGCTCCTGACAGCAAGAAGCTGCACAGGTCAGGGATGAGGAACTCAGCAGCAGAGATGAAAATAAGCAATAGGTGCAGTTTGTGTATTCCTGACAATGACACAACCAGCATAAGGCAGGTACTGCCTCCCAGTCAGAGGAAAAGATGGCCCAGCTGCTCTGTGCATTTAGAGTTATACAAGACACCAGAAATAGCTCAATCAGCAGATCTATACCAGCTATCACAGGAGCCAGGACAGTGACCGAACCAGTTTCTCCCATTTCTGTGCTCCCTTGCTCCGTGACTCATCATCTGGCATGTGGCACTCGGTAAGAGCCATTTACAGGGCATGACTCACAGCATCCACTGAGGTGATCAGGGATGGAACCTGCTCCTCCTCCTCCTCCCCACCAGCCACTCTGTCCCAGCCCCCACCACATATGCTCCTAATTACTTTATGCAAATCCGCAGAGAAGAAAAAGACTCTGATGTTTCTAGCTGTTCATATCACACAGAAATTGCTGCTGAATTAAACTGCAGACACAGTAAATCCTTTCTTATCACAGACACTCTAGTAGCAGCAGCAGCAGGAGGAGGGGCCACACTTGTATAGCACCTTTCTGCCTGAGCACTCTGAAAGCTTACTGAAGATCTTACAAGAGCAGAAATCACACAATTCCATTTTGAAAAATGGATCTGCCTCGGTGCTGGGGCCTAGCTGTTGCAGGATCAACAGAGCACTCAAGAACCCTCACAGAAAGAAAAAATTACTATAAGCATATGAAATTGCTGGGCACAATCAGTATTTGAGGATGCCAAGATTAACTCTTACCTAGCTGCACATCTTTGGCCAGGGCTTAGTGATCCTGGCCTAGTGGGTGGCTTCCCTGTTCCAGGGCAAGGAGGTTGGAACTACATGATCTTTGAGATCGCTTTCAACCCAAGCCATTGTATGATTCTGTGAATTGTGGCAAAGCAGGACTGTCAGCTGGCTGCCACATGAACGTGCTCCTTTTACAGACCTGCCCAACTAAGGACCCCAGGAACCAGCAGCTGCAGCTGAACAGTGACAAAACCACAGCCAGCAGCTGTAGGTGAACCTGAGTCAAAGCCAGCAGAAGTGTGACTTCAGCAGAAGTGAAGCCACCAACTTCTATACCTGGGATCCATGACCTCAAAACACTCCACCACAACAGCCACAGGATGCAGGGAATGGAGTGTTTGGCTGAAGGAGTCAGACATCAAACTCAGCTCAGCTTCAGGAATCAAAGCTGGCTCTCTGACCAGTGCCTGCAGGCGGACAGGATGGCAAAACTGCCCCACGAGTCTGTCATATGTTTCACATGCAAAGGTGAAAAGAGCAGCTGTTCTTGCTCAGGCGTGCGCTGCAAGGGTGAAGGCTCCTGAGATGACATCAAGAGGTGGAGAGGGTACAGATGCTTCATATACATGGAAATGTTCTCAACAGCACTGGAGACTTCAGGACTTGCTAGAGATCTGTAGCGTCCCTATAATTACTATACTCTGCAAAGACCTTTTAAAGAGAGGTCACAAATCACTTCCACTGGATTTTCTTCCCTAACATTTACTGGAATCTGGCTTCAGGAAACTTAAGTGTTGCCCAGACCATGGCAAAGGAGATGATCTGCTTATCCAAAGCTTATGGAAGGATAATTGCAGAAGCAAGTTTAATCTGCACAAAAAAAAGCACGAGGACAGCTCTACCTCAAGTAGTCCTAGATCCCTTACCACGTCCATGAGTTGGGGAAAACAGATGAGCTAAGTCCAAAAATGGACGAAGATGGTTTGCCTTCACAGTGAATAAGATCTCGCTGCACTACTGGCCAGCACATCCATACAGGCTCCAGTCACTCCACAGCGGCATTTCTTCCCTATTGCTTCTTCTCCATGGGGACTAAAACTGGCATTGCATTTCTGTCCAGACCACGTGTTGCAGGAACCAGAGCTGCAGAACAATTCTGAACCCTCCCTGCAAGGCAAAAGCACCAGTGACCACTTGAGAAAGCCCGACAAATAAGGAACTCAGTCTTAAGGTAATTCAGTTAAAGAGTCTGCAAAATGATGTTTATTGTCTGTTCAGCCCAGAGCGCCACATATGTAGGAATCACTCACTATCAAGTGAAAACCAAATATTTCTGGAATGGCAGATTACAAAGGTACATCCTTATGCAGCAACATAGGAGAAGCACAACAGGCAGCAGAGGTGGCTATGGGAGAGTGAAGTAAAACCACAGCCAGGCCAAGTTCTTGAAATAAAAGTATCACCCCTCAGGCCACTATAAATAAAGCAGCTAGAGATGCCAAAAAACTCCAGCAGGATTATTTTCAGACTGGAACACAGCAGTGGTTTGCTACAACGACTAGGTAACCATGCCCCAGTGAACAGGAGAAGCAATGAAGGTATGGCATTACCTAGGAGTGATGGACATCAGAACTGCCAGGCAGCCAGACTGCCTGCATCTGCAGAGCTGTATTAAATGATGCAATCCTACACAGAATTTAATACACACTGCGTGCAAACAAAGCAGGAGCTCTGAAATCAGGCACAAACAGAACATATCCCAGCAGCAGCCTGGTTTTACTAGATGTTCCTCTTCACAGTGCACATCTAAATGTTTTTTTAATCAGCAGCTGTGTCCAACAGCTGACTCCTGCTAAGACTGCGGGAGACTTTAACCCTTCCTAACCTGAGGTTGTTCTACCAAGACCAGAAGCAATAGCTGGATACACAGGAAGACATCTGTGTCTCCATTGCAGAAAGCAATTCAACGATCTGGAGGCTCAAAACTCCCGGATTTGTGAATGATAGCATTGTACAAAGCAAAAAGGCTCAGTATCAGCCCAATAAAGGCAGCATCTGACGAGTTTAATGCATGAAATTTATTCCCGCCTTCTGAAGGACATCAGGACCACATATAGTTATATATTAATACATAAATATATGTAATAATAACACTGATACCCAACTGCTTTTAGACCACAAGCTGCATGTTGCAATCCCTTGAAGGTAGCTGAAGGAAGAGATCCTGTAGCACACTGATTTGAAAATGGAAATTGCCTGATTACTGTTAAGACTGTGCATTTTTTGACCTTTTTTTGGCCATGTCCTTGAACAAACAGGTCCTCTGCAATCTTGTCTGAATATCACTTTAGCAGAGTTCAGTGTGGGTAAAATGAAAAAAGGAAGAATGATTCGCAGGAAGATGAGACAAGAAGCGCCTGATGTGGGAAAAGAATCCTTGGACCATAGTCAGACTGCCCAATAACAAGCACTCTCCTTCATATGGGAATTGTTTACATTGCAAAGAAGGACACTACACAACCATCTCTCAGAATATAATTTTTTTTAATTCCTGCAAATTTTAGGGCTTGTAACTTCCTGAACCAGTGCACTCCACACCAAATTACATGCCACAATAGCAGTTATCTGTCAGTCTTTTTGAACATACGGGTATTAAACTTCATTGCTTGCCCTTGGGGTAGGATCATATTTCCTACTCCAATCTTTGCCAACCCTTGGTCCCAAGATTTTCATTCTGCTCAAGTACAAGAGTATTCTCAGATCCTCGGTCCAACCTCTCTCCAAGTGTCCTCCTGATGTGTGGGTGTGCTTGTATGTTTGCATGGCTGGCGGCAAGGCAGAACTCAAGAGGATCTGGATGAAACCACAGCCTCAGTTTATGTAACAGAATATTTTCCAGGCAACAGAACTAACAAAAGGCAAGCCAGAACCTTAATAAAATACTTATGAATCAGACCAGACACTCCTAATGATTACACATACTTCTCTTCTGAGAGGGAAATGTATCCCTTGTAGGGGCTGGCAACCCAGACCAAACTCAGTTTGTAAAGTTCTATTCAGGACAGTTTATTTTAGGATATCACTCCACAAGACAGCTCATGTGCTAATTAGACTTGGAATGACTGGGTTCAACAGAGCATTAAGGGTCTAACTAAATCTGATAACCCTGGATTAACCAAGGACTTCTGCTGAGGATGTTGGGCTGCAGAGTATGCACAGACCTATTCACTGTGAAAAAAAGGAGGGCAAATAGGGATGATCCTTGACTCTGTACTGGAAGAGCAGTCACAGTTCCAAGAGACCAAACAAGTCTACTGGAGGGATGACCAGGCTGGATGGGGCTTTGAGCAACCTGGTCTAGTGGAAGGTATCCATGTCCGTGTCCATGGCAGGGGTACTGGAATTTAAAGGTCCTTTCCAGCCCAAACCATCCTACAGTTCTATAAGCAGTCTGCTTTTAATTACTTCAAGGGTGTTTGAGAGGACTGAGGAGACACCTTCACACTGCAGGCTCCCAGATCTTCACAGCTGGGACACACTCACATTTGGACATCATCTTTCTTGAAGCTATTCTATCATTTCAGTACCAGAAGTATCAGAAAAAACAAGTAGCTGAAACAAGTGGTGAAGAACCATTTGACTTTCCTAAGGCCTAGCATTGAGATGGGCCTCAACAAAACCACAAGGTTTTAAAACTCTGCAACTTCTGAACATGTACTATAAATACACTGGGAAGTCTTATTCACAAAAATGCCAAGCCATTTGGGAATACTGCTGGGCTTTGAAGTTTGAAAGCAAGATTCATGGACTAATTAATCACAGTATGTGAAAATCATTCATATTATCAGTTTCAAATAATCCTCCTTAATTTCCTGGAGTAATTCCATGTTACAATCAGGGCACCTCATAAATCCTTATTGTTTTTCTCTACATCATTCATTATTTCGTACCACAAACCCTACAGTTTCCCATTTGTCTCAAGTAACTCCCATTTCTTCAGTCTCCTCTCTTAGCAGAGTTTTCCAGGTCCTTGTGCAGTTTCCTGGGAAGTTCTTCAATTCTCCCCAACTGCTCATTCATGCTTCTGAGCTGGGGTGACTAATTGCACACAGTTTCCCAAGTGACAGTGGGATGGGCCCTGCTTTCTATATCAACATTAGAAGCCTCTGTGCCATAATCTTCCATTCCATTTGTTATGTACCTTAATGTTCATGTGCACATGCTCACCAGGTGAAGTCCCTTATGACCAGGGTGACAAGCTGTTACTTTTAGCATTTTAAAGACATCAGTTTAATGAGCTGGAATAAATTTAATCAGTTTGATGATCTGGAACCTCACCAAGTATACTTTTGTGACTATCTTCTCTAATGTACACTTATGTAACTTAGTCTCAAGCTAAAAAAATTCAAGATTTACAACAAGACTAGCCTAGAAGAAACCAGGGGATTTTCTTACATATCCACTCTCTGAGAAAAAGAGTTTCTTGACCCTGCCTATGTAGTGTGATTTTGGGGGGTTTGCTCTCTTAAGTTGCACAAATTCTTGGTGTAGGTTTATGAGAGAGGTTTTCCATGTCCCCATGCAACTTCTCTTTGAGGTCTCCCAAGAGACAAGAGGGTCCTCAAAGTCTTACTAATGTCTGGGTTGAAGGATATATTACCATGGTGAATTTTCCTCATTAAATCAGTGAGGTCTGGTGGCTTGCACCCTTGAAAGAAGATTCCCCTTTAATTCTGATGGGCAGGCCAAGAGGTTATTGTGGTTCTTCTTTTCAACCTCAACTTGTGTCAAGGGGAAAGCAGACAACAAGGCACTGGACCAAAGTGCTTTGGCTGTTGAACGTGCTCTGGTACAGATGGGAATCACTCCCCAGTACCTCTACGACAAACACAAACTCATTGTTTCAGTTTGGGGTGTTTCTCTACCCTGGGGAACCAAATCTTGTCAGCAGCACAAAGCCTGGGAGAGGTCAGGGTTACAGACATGGAAATATTCTATGGGGTCTTTGAAGCTTCTGCAAAGTCACCAAGAGAAGCACAGATAACAGAAACCTCAGTGGACCAGCATTGACTCTCAAGTGTCTCAACAAGCTGTAAAACATGAACTGAATGGTGTGTGGCTGGAGCACCGTCACCTTTGTGCATTAACCACCCTCATGCCATGGCTTGTCAGTGCCAGGACATCCCTGTTTTCTTGCAGTTTCTCCTCTCTTCCTCTTTTTTTGTGCCACGGACTGGTTAGCCTTACTGCCGAGGATGTCTGTGGTCCCCTTGAGCCCCACGCTGCCTCACCTTTCCTCTGACCCAGTCCTCCCTCAAAAACAGCCACTCTGAGAAGCACATGGGAATAAACAGGCTGTCAGGCTTACTGTAATAAGCAGTCACCACCTTCAGAGTGCTTTATAAATACAGTAATTATAAATAGCAAGTGCCTGCGGAAATGAAAATGAGGCATATGACAAGGAGCTGAAGGCAGGAGGAGACATCTGGGTAGGAATGATGCTCTCCTCAATGCCATTTCAAGCACTATGACCTGCAGCTGGAGGACAAGTCTCAGCAGCAGGTTAAGTCAGATGCCACGGGCTCCGGGCAAGTGAGAACAGAGTGTTGCTAGTAGAAAATGGGGAAGTGCAGATGCATGTGGAAATGCTCTTACTGATTCTCTCAAGGGTCAAGCTACAATCACTGCTCCTGGTAAGCCACATTTAGGCAAGAAACCCCTTAGAAGACACTACAACAACTAACATACTAGCAAGTGGTGAAGGAGAGGTCAACCAGAGTAAGCCAAACCCAGGGCAGACGTGTCACTCCAGGTACCAACCATCAGAATGAAACAGGCAAAGGCAAGGAAGAGACATTGTGTGAGCCAATGGGATCTTGGGACCAGAGATATGAATTATTTACTCCTCCCACTGGATCTTCTCATATGTGGGCTTATCATTCTGCCACTTGAGTTACTGGACTGGGTGGGACTACAGGAAAAATCCTGTCTCAGCAGACACTGTAATGAACCTCATCGCTAAAACCAGAAAACTGCACCAGCTCAATGATCAGACAGGTCATCCTCCCTGCTTAGAAGAACACCTGTGAGTACAGCTATGCTATCTGAGCTGACACAAAAGACACATGACGATGGAGCCTGAGGCACACATCCCTGCTCTTCACCACGGGAACCCCAGGGATGGACCAAAAGAAGGCAGCCTGCTAACCAATTCAGGTGAGCTGGACCTATAGGCAAAAGGAGACTAACCATGCAGCTGGTCCTGCATCAATGCAGGCAGAGCAGAACAGAGGAGATCTGCCCACTGAAAGCATTTAGGTCATGCTCTTCCAGAAGCAATGGCAGCTGGTGTGAGTTTATCAAGAATAAGGTGCAGTTCTGGAGTTAAACTGATGAGATTAGTACAACTGCATAGGGAGCAAGGACTCTAGTCTGAGGTTAACAGTGGGTCTGAGGCAAGTTATCAGGTGAAAACCTCCTGTGTATTTGCCAAGGTCTTCCATACAGGCTCTAATTTAATATTTATTTTTTTCCCCTGTAACTCACAGAGCAGAAAAACCCCTCCTGCCAGAAAGAACTGCTGGATCTCAACACTGAGATATCTGCGCCACTGTCCCCAAAAGCACAACAACAGGGCAGTGACATGTTGTGCGGGAGCAAAGAGAGGTAGTTTGGTGGTTGAGCCAACGGTCAGCAGCATTGCTGGTATCACTCAAATATTTATTATTTATCACTCACAGGTACTGCCAGCCCCGCACCTTCAGCACTGCACAAAGACCAGCACATGGTCTCTCTCCCAAGAGTCCAATCGCAGAGGCTGAGCCTGAGCCAGGAGCTGCCATCACCTACATTATGGCCACTCGCCCACATTACACTCTGCCTTCTGCCTCCTTCCCATTTACAGCAGTTAACGACCACAGTGGGTTTTGTTTGGGTTTTTTTCCCTCTTATTTGCTGATATAGCCACCAGCAGACTTGCCCAGTAAAAAATATTTGAATGTGTCTGATGGATAGAAAAAACCCATTGTCTACATGACCCTGAAGCTGCAACACAACTGTGGTAGGGGAGGAAGAGCTTGTGGACAAGCCTGTTTTTATGCTCATCTTAACAGGTATGTCCCTGCTTTGACCCACTTCTTTCAGAAAATGAATAATAAAATCATTTTCATCAAGAGAGAAAACTGGAGCAGAATCAGGAACCAGAGGTATTTTGACAGTCTATTTCTTTCTCTTTGGAGAGTAACCAACTTTCAGATGAGTGTGAGGGCGTGCAGGGAACCTGCTCAGCAGATAACACAGCAAATCCCTGCTAAAGCTGGTTACCAACACAGCTGTCATTGATCATTGCTGTGGATTTCACCCCCTGCCAGCCAAGCTCCCTCAGCTTCCTCAAGCCTTCTCTTGGCAGCCTTTTGCACACCTCTGGAATGGGGTGGGCTTCCGTCTCTTTTGGACTTATGGACTGAACAGCCAGAACCACTTTATCCACATCAGAAGTCTCCCTACAAAGCAGCTCAGGTTGAAGACAAGTGAAGTTTTGCACTACCAGTCTGATTTCAATGGTTTCCACAAGAATGGGGATAAAGTCTTGCTGTGAGTACTGTCCTGTGACTCCACAGCTGACAGGGAGGTACCTCCACCTCTGACCCGCCAACTCTCACCACCCACACAGGTCTTCACATCTCTTACTTTGGATTTGCTTTTCTTGTGTTCAATCATCAGAACTGTGCCTACTAAGATGAGTTTTTCACACAGCATCCAAGATAGAGAAGTGGCTTTGGATTGAGTATCTCAAGCTGACCCAGTTTATATTAAACAGAATGGTAAAAAGCAAACAGATCTCTAATGAAACCTTTTTAATTTTTAAAGAGTCGATCTCGGGCGTGTCAGGGAAAACAATTATAATGCCAACGAGAACAAAGACCTTGCAGAAGTACTGCAGAAAAGACTCTGAATGCACCTCATAAATAAAAAAAAAAAAATAATCTGGATTCACCAAGAAAGGTGAAGCGATTAGAATAGAAAGTCTCCTGACCAACCTCAATGAGTAATCACACCCAGAAAGATATTAGAGGTAAGTAAAACAGAGTCTCTGGTGCTGTTTTGGCATGAAGAAGAATATTGAAGCTGCAGCAATAACAGATTAGATAATACAGGTTAAAGAAGGTGCAGAAAATGGAAATGAGCTTTTGAGTGGAAACAGTTCAAGAAGATGAATGCGCTCAAGTCAGAAGGACAAGATATTCTTGATCCCAGAACAATGAAAGAATAGTTGCATGATCACAGCTGGCAACAGGCTTTTGATAAAAATACCCGTTAGAAAAGAGAGGAAGGAGGTGAAAGCACGTGGCTGAAAAATATTAAAGATGAAGTCTGTAGCTGTGCTGCAAGGGCAAGGAAAGTGACCCATGTCAGATTTATCAACCTGCCCCTAGTATTATACTAGGAAAACACTGGAAAATAAAAATAAGACTAGAAAATAAATTAAAAACAGGGCAGAGCAAAACAAGAGGTTGCAATAGGCAGACTACTGTGTGGCTATCATACCAGAGTGAGATCTTGTCTCAAAAGTAACGTGAGACTGGAAGAAAATGAAGATATCTGGGACAGAGAATTTGTTCTTTGTTTACTCGCACAGCCTCAGACATCTGAGAGGTGGTAATGGAGCCATGGGCAGGCCATTCCTGAGTTCGTGGCATGTTCTCCTGGGCCACCTGCACTTTCTGCAATGCAGGTCCAGGTCCTTTGTATCCAGCTGCACCTTATCTCCATCACCTGCATTGATGCAGTGAGGAAGACACACAGCAGCAACTCTACGTCCTTCCTGTGAATCATTTCAGTCAGCTCCACTCACAGAAGCTCTTGGACACCTTTTAAGCATCTCAAGGCAGAGATTATCTGTGTGTTCTCACTGCTTAACAGATGTTCTTGTAAGAGTGGTACCTACTGGAGAGGCACAGCCTGTATGTCCTGGGGAGCATTCCCACCCCACACAGTGGAGGCTGCATCAACTTTTTTTTTCCTTTAGGCAGGCATTGTACACACAAACTACACATAATTTTTCTTCCACATGCTGATACAAGTATGTGTATCCTGCATACATACCTTCTGTTGCACATCCTGTCCTCCAGACCACGGTGTACCACACACAGAGTTGTGCTGTTGTTACCCACCACCAATCCCCCATAGGAGCCTGCTCTGCAGCAGCACCACCACAAACCCAGTGTGGTACACACCCACAGGAGATATCCCACTCTCTGCTCCCATGAGCCTGAAAGGGACAGAGACCTGGAGACAGAGAGATTTCCCAGGTTCAAGAGCGAGATAAGGATGAGAAGGTGCTTCCAGGATACTGTTGCCAACTGCACTCTGCTCTGCAATTTTGCTAGAAGCCCTCTCCTTCCCACCTGGCTCCCTGCACTGAAACTCTGGATTTATCTTCATCACTAGGTATAAAGGCCATGGAGCCTTGCCACTCCATAGGGATGGAGAGGAAGAAACCAACTGAGAACCTGCAGCAGCAAAATGGTTCCTCCAGAGAACTACTGCAGAAGAGGCTGTGCTGAGGATAACCCCCACCTCCACAAACCCCTCGGGGCTGCACACAGCACTGACTGTCTCGGGGAACACACTGAGAGGCTGGAGAATGACAACAGAAACAACACATTTACATTCTCTGACAATGACAACCCTGGATTTCCCCTCTGTGCGCTGTACCCCTGGTCCCTGACCCAAAACCCCCTGTTCTCCAGCTCTGCAATGCCCCTGTCATCTGCCTCTTCTCTTCACGGTTCCTCTATAGCCCTGCCAAATATCTACCATTTTATCTACATTTTCCCTACCATGCTGTTGCCCCTGAGAGGCCTAAAACTGCTTTATCTGAATTATTCTTGGGTAACTGGCAAATGGAAGAAAGGTTTTCTGAACAGGTAAGACCTGCCAAGCAGGTGGTATTAAAGGCTGTAGGTGTTTGGAGGTAAAAAAGCAGATTTCTGCTTCCCTTGTACTCCATGCACCTTTATGACACCCATCAGTCCACACCTTGTATGATACATTCCTTCACAGCCACTACTAATGTGACTCCCATTTACTCCACATTCCCCCCAAACACCTGCAATTGCAACCCCACATGCTCAGCATCTCCCATAACCCAGAAAGACTGAATCTGCTCTTTGAATATCCCCTTTTGTTATGACATTCCCGTTTGCACATTCCTCTACGGCCACGTCACTTTAGCACACACACTGAAATCTCGTTCCTTTATGCCTTCGCTTTATTGTTCTCACTGTCATCCTGAACACTGCCCCTCCAGCATCTATATCCATATCCCACATACATCCTTCTCTTTGTTCAAGCCATTCTCCCATATGCAGAGGTAATTTGATGGAAGGATTTGTGCAGAGGGTGGGGGAGGGAAGAAGAAGAAGGCGGGGAGGGAAAAGAGGGATTTGGCTATAACAAGACCATGTAATTAAGCTTTAGTAACTGGTACCCAGCCTGAACCCCTCATTTCAGTAATTAAAAGCAATAATTCCTCCATTCCTAGATAACCTTTCTCATCCGATCTGTGAAAAGAGGCAGGGAGAAAGCATCCATTTACACAGCCAGCACAGACACACCCTGGCAACACAAAGGACTCCAGCCAGGACACGGCTCTTGTGTCTCTTAGCAGAAGAGCAGTGGTTTAGATGCCATAATATTTTATCCTAATGCCTTTTGAACATATCATTTACCAGTATTTAGGGTGAAAAAAAGAAGGGAAAAAAAAAGGATAAAAAAAAAAGCTGAAAACCACACTGACAGCAACCTTTACTCTGTCTGAGCCCTTTGTCTCTGGCTTTTCATGGAAGCGCTGTCTGTCAAAACAGCTTTTGAGCTGCACAGCAGCATCACCACCAGGGATGCACAGAGAGCATGGTAGCTGGCAGGACCACAACAATCCGTGTGGGCTCGGCTGTCATGGCAGGCACAATGGAGAGCTGTGCAGCGGCACTGCCGGGGCGAAGCACGGCTCGCCTCTGCACAACCAGCCCTGGACATGACAACCGCTATTTCACAGCCACAACAGACAAACACGCATTCTGCGCAGCAGCCCCAGCCTCCCCGCTCGCTCACATCCATTATAATCACAGCAGCTCCAAAGCAGTGCAGCCTCCAAAGAGGCAAATCAATCCTAAAATCCTTAATCGGGTAGCTGGCATCCTCTACAAAAACAAATCAGCCACAGTGCAAGACAACGACCGACCTGAAAACCAACAGCACAGCTAACGCCCACCCCGATCATTTCTCCATCTCACCTTTCCGCAGATCCTTCGTTCCCCAGCTCCTGTCAGTGAACACACTCTGCTCTGGCACCACTGTGCACTCCAATTCCAGAAGGCTCCGTGCTCTCCTCACCAGGATGCTGTGGGAAACACAGAGTCAATTTTTTTTTTTCTTATTTTTTTTTTTCTTCACAGCTGCATCCCTGGCAATGCAGAGGGTCTGCGCAATCACATCTCCAACGCTCCTGCTGCTGCTGCTGTGACGTGTCTGCGTGTGAAGGAACAAGCATGCCCACAGCACTGCCGCTCCAGCTCGCAATCAGTCCCTGTGGAACCTCAGACAAGGCAGGGGATGGGAGGGAGCAGAAAAGGAGAGGAGGGGAGGTGAGTCGAGCTGGATGATGGAGGATTGATTCTTACAGGAACTGGGAAATCAGGAAGGCAGCATGAGGAGAAATAAAAAGACTAAAGTCCGTGCCATAAAACAGAGCTGCAGCATCTTATTCTATGATGAGCTTGTATTTTGGATAATGTGTGCTTGCAAGCTGTCTGACCTCTTACCTGGGCTATGTAAAGGAAAGCAAAAGGGACTGGAGTGTTATGTTCCTACCGTTGATAATGGCAGCTAGAACCCTTGGAAATAAAATGGCAGTCTGCAAAGTAACGCGCAGGAGGAGGAGGAGGATGGGAAGACTACAAGAAGCTTCTTGAAGCTTCTTGAAATTCCTGTAGTGCCTCATCCTAAAGAGCTTCATCAACAGTACCTACAGAGCATCCCTGAAATGCAGGCACATCCGGAGCAAGAAGCAACGACCAGCACTTCCGAAAGCACCTGGCAGGGGCAGGATGTCTGCAGTCCCTGCTCTCACAGGGGATCTCAAATCAAGATCCCACTATTAGCTGCAGTCTGTGATCAAAGTGCTGCCCATGACCTGGGCTAAATCGCAGCATCTCTGCAAAGCAATCCACTGCAGATCTCCCTCCCCGAAACAGGGGGTCGCCACCTGCAAAACTTGGGCTCTCTTGCTATCCTGGGGCTACATAAAAGGATTTTTCCATCACCTCTTTTCACCAGAGCGGAAATGGAACCTGCTCCATAGGCAGAGCAGTGCGGGTCCTGACAGGGCACAGGTAGCTTCGGCAAGGGACATATGTGGCTACTTTTGGTGTTTCACCAGTTAGGACATGATCACACACCCCAGAAACTCAGCTGTGCTTCAGGCTGTGCCAGGGGAGGTGTTTCTAGCACTGACGCACCATCCATCCTGGAGGGACCACTCATGTTATTGCCCTTTCCCATCCAGCTCCGTGCCTATAGCCCCACGCGGAGCCAAGCATAGCTCAGAGACTGGAGCATCCACATTGGAAAAAGCAATCCCTATGACCTCAAACCAAACCCCATCTCCTAAACTGAGTCTGCATGGGAAGTGAGCAGGTAAGTCAAAGAAGGGGTAAAAATGTCACACAAAGTTCAGAGAAATTAATTACTACCACACGGCTGAAAACTTTTTGCTTTAGGCCTTGATGCACCCAAAACAGGAACCAAGTAACACAAATACAACAGCCCAGACAACATAACACTTTTCAGAAGCTTCTACCTCTGGAGAGGTCAAAATAAACACCTATGCCAGAAAAATGTTAAGACTTATTACTGGAAGTGGCTGCCAATTGTCTCAGAGGTCAGAACACTAGGAACTTTTAAAATATCTCTTCAGGTAACATTCAAATCAGATTTCTCACTGAAAACCCAGGGCAGCTCCCACCAGGGACTCCAGAGGCAAGAGTTTAGGGCTTCCCCTCCAAGGAGGGGAGAGACCCTTCCACCAAGAAAACAGAAAGGGCCTTTAGCTGGCTGTGGGCTGTGCAGCCTGTTTGCAATGCACTGGAGCCAGAATCGCAGATGCAGCTCTGCTACTCACCTCCAAAACATGGGCAACGCTCCCTCAACCAGTTCCGGAGCTCAGGCTTCACAGGTCCTTCCCAAAAGGCCGATGTATCTGCCCCATTGGGGGTACTCCATGCTCCCCAGCCCACTGCCTGCTTTTCCTGGAATGCTGGGGACCCACACCACCACCCAGTCCTGTTCAAGTAGCAGGGACAAGCCCCAGGTAGGATGCAGGAGTGAGGGACATACCTCTGTGCCTGGCCATTACAGCAAGCAGAAAGCTAGTCCTGGCAGGCTCTGCTCCAACCGAGCTGCAGTAAATGAGACTATTTACTGTGCCCCCATTAGCGTGCAGCTCCAGGACCCCCGTATGGCCAGCCCCATTGTACTGTCAGCGTTAATTAAGGCAGGCTCAAGCAGACATCTCCGGCCCCTTCAGCTGGGACAGTCGGGGAGCAGCAGCGAGGAAGGAGACAGAGAGTTTCAGCTGTGGAGCTCTGTGCAGAACAAGGAGCATTTGTTACCCAGGAAACTCGTTCCCACAGCAGAGAGGAGAATGGAAACTATTTCGGTGCCCTCCCCAGTCCTCCACAAGCATTGCCAATGCTGACGCCAGGAGGTATAAATGCTGGCAGGCTGAGTGCTTGCCTGCCTCCCTGTCCCTGCCACAGGACACTGGCATTAACCAGTTCACTGACAGCAATGCCTGCCTTGTGTAGCAGACACACACACCAGAGCACATGAACTCAGGGGGTTATTTTGTTAAAAATCGGAGGGAGCAATGCAGCAGACAAGGGGCTCTCTGACAAACACTCCTATTCACATATCTGCTCCCAACACGGACATCTGTATCCTCCTCCCCAAAACATGTTCTGCATGTTTCCCAAATCCCAAACTCACATGGCCTCGCCCCTCTGCAGCACATATCCCTCTGACGCATCTCCCTCCACAATCTGCCTCTCTCAGCAACAGCAGTAAGAACTGATGGCCTGTCCCAAAGCTTTGCAGGTAGCAGGAGATCTCAGAACTAATGAGGGAGAACAAAGCTCTTTCTTTGGGAGACTGTCTTCTAGGAGATGACTTCTCTTTGATCATGGAGATGAGTCAGTGTGAGAAGGGGAGCGTGGCTGATTCCACAGTCTCACGCAAGGAGGGAGCAGGGATAATGCAGGCTGGTGACTGTGCCAGCACAGTCTTCTTTGGAGAAGGAAGGGGAGGGAGATGGAGGTGCAAGGACATCTCTGCCCCAACAGTAGCAACGGTCCTCATCTTGCTCAAACTGGGCAGGCAGGGATAGTGCTTCCCAGACACCAGCACTCTGGGGCATAGCTTGGAGGGAAAATATTCCTTATCAAGCAATGTCAGTCTCATTATCCACAACATCCCAAGTATCAGGCAGAATTTTTGCCATCTCATCTCCTTACCCCTTGCTCCAGGGTTTTGAGAAATGAATGCACAACACAACCTTCCAACTGTGCACTCCAATAAGGCAGAACATCCTATTCTCTGTCATGGGCTGCAGCAAAACTCACCCCTTTGGGGGAGCCCCAGGTGCTGCACTTACACTGGACATGAGCTGTATGCGTACCCAGAGCACTTGCTGACAACAACTAGGACACAAATAGATCAACTAGGTGGAAAAAAGCCCAACACATTTGTGTCTTGGTCTCAGGCTTCTTCCTTTATATACCATACAGGAATTGGCTGCTGAGGTCAGCACATGCCCACCCTTTCCACTTTTGCTGCAATTGTGCAGCTAAATCATCCACCAGCTGCCCCAGACTCACCTATTTGCTGCAAAGCTGCTCCAGCGATGTGTCAACTGGAAACAGCTCAGCCCCAGATCCCAGCCGGTTGCCTGGGCTGTAGCTCTGACACCAAGCACCCTGCTGGAACAGGTCTTTAATCACCATGAGGTGGGGGTCACAATTCTGACCACCCTCACAGCTGCTGCCTCCAGCTCACTGCTACAGCCCAGCAAAGGGAGCTGCCTGCCACCTCCTCCGAAAGGATGGGTATTTTGACCAAGCCCTCATTACCTTCAGTGTGTCCATTGCTCACAAGCAAACAGAAAGTGGTATGAGTTACAGCAAGCTCTCCACCACAGCAGATAACCTCTGCATTGCTATCTGCAGGTGCAACAGCAGGAACATGCCTAAGGTATAGATTCTGGCCTATCATGACCCCACCCGCAGCATGGCCATGGGACATCTTCACTCTTTCCCACGTGCTGGACTACTCATGAGCAAGGTGAAAGCAGCTCAGTGCCTTCCCACCTTGCTCACTCATTGCTCAAGGCAGAAATCTAAATTCCCAAGACATGGCAACCCCATCCATCACCACTGAGGCTGTTTTGGAAATGTCAGAGAGACAGATGTTGGTCAGAGTTGAACTAAGAGCACAACTAGAGCAAGGGGGACCAGAGTACAGAAGCCAACAGGAAAGGAGGAGATGATGAAACTTTATAAAATTCCTCATGAAGAAAAATCAAAACAATTTCCCATTCCTGCAAACTCAGTGCTTCAAGGTCAAACGACATCTCTCTAACACAGAGAGATCAATACAGGCTGATCGTTATCGGCATGTGCTTGACGTTTTTTCTGTTCAGTGGGAACAAATACATGGGCCTTTGAACAAAGGGTCAAAAATCCACGCAGATTGATAAAAGCACATGTTAGCATAGTGGAAATACCTGCCCTCAGCCCTCACATTTCCCCAGGGGGGTCACTAACCGATTCCCACTGAACCTGCCTTCCAAGGGGATCTCAGGACAGAAGCACAAGAGTCTCTGGGGTTATGCTGGTTGCAAACACATTCACAGCATTAGGATTCACCAGCCCCTCATCATGACCCTGTGTCCCAGTGAGTCCTGCCTGCTGCCCAGAACAGCAGCACTGATTTCTTCAGGGTTAGCAAACCAGGGCAGGAGTCACACCTTCAAAAGAGAAAATGGCTTCAAAAGAGAAAGTTGTTGCTGTTTTTTAAAAAAAAACTTGGACATTTCCTGTTGTTTGCTGTCTTCTAAGAGAATTAATTCATCCCTCTGATGTTTAAGAACATTCTCTGAGTTTACAGCTTATCTTTATCCATGCACAGCTCACCCCTATCCACTCATGTTCCAAAAATGAGCTTTATCATCAGCATTTATCCCAGTCCGTGTTTAAAGTTACATCATCTGCGTTCTCTAATCATTTTTTCACATTAGGCAGGCTCTCCATTTCTTTGATCATACCCATATTCCTTCTCTGGACCAGACAAAGTTTGCACACAGCCTTCAGCAAGTGACTGGAAATGTACACAGTCTTCCAGACAAGGTCTCCCATGCCTTAATATGATAAAATTTCCCCATCTCTGCTACCAATGTTTTGTCCAACGTGTCACACTGGATGACATTTATCTTTTTCATGGCTGCATCACGCTAGTCGCTCACAGTTATCCTGCACGTCACTTTAAGCCCCTGAGTCTCCCCCCCTCATCGTTCCCACTTTCCCCAGTGAGCTCCCGGACGGAGCTGAACTTTTCGCTCATTTTGCACGCACATAGCCATGCAATTCTGAACCATCCAGCTCCCATTTGTATTACTCCTCAAGGACATCCCAGCTTTTCCTGCTGAATAACACTGAACTGCCTCTGACAACGCTTCCTAGCTTTGTGTCTTTAGGAAACATCACTAGTGAAGTCTGACTTTATAATGCTCAGAGCATTATCTGATGTATTGAATAGCTTCCATTTGAAGGCTTATCTCCACTAACAACTTCCCTTCAGACCAGTAGTTCCTCTTTCAACTTTCCTGTTATCTTACTCCAGTCTGCTTACTGCTTCTTAGTTCTCAAAGGGTACTATGTATGGAAGAAATACACATGGATCCAAGGGTAGGTAGGAAAAGCACCTGAGAGATTCATTTCAGGTTACTAAACAGATAAAATATTAGCAAATCCCCTGGAAAAAAAGAATTAGGATAATATGATGCATGCTTTCCTTGTTCCCCCTCCTTGCTCTACACCTGCAACCATTTCTAGAAAAATCATACTTAGTAAGGTCATTCCAATCACTATGTGGATTTTCAGCTTCCAGTACTGAGGTGAAATCCTTCCCATTGCTGGCAACTGATGTTTCACTGACCAGGAACAGAGGCCCTCACAAGCTCCATAAAAAGTCATAACTACCAGATAGGGCTAGTGCTGGCACGGATCCCCCCCAGGGCTGGGCTGAGTTCCACATACCTCTACACTACTGAGACATCTATGGGAAAACCAAATCCTGCCCACAACCAGCTGTCTGTCTCCAGTCCCTTCCAGCCCCAGATTCCAGTATGTTTATAGTCTTTTTCAAGGAAAAGTGCTGCTATCAACATTTTCCATGCAGGAGACTGGGGCAACAGGGAGATGTGAATCACTCAAAATTCTATGGGAAAGGGAGAAATGACCCCACAACCAACTCTTAGCACCCATCTTTTACTCCTAATACTTAGTACTGCCCAAGCAAGAGCACAAAGAAATAGCTGAATGTTTCTATAGCAGAGAGAAATGAGGACACGAACTGAAGAGCAGCTCCTCAATCATGTCTGAAGGCTCAGCTTCAATCTGATAAACCAAGCTCTTAAAGAGGTACAGAAAATCTTGAATTAAAGCAAGGCTTCGACATAATTGATCCAGCCTGAGGTTTCAGAGTGTTTTAAGTAGCTCTAAGAGCAACCCTGTTTCTTCAAGTACTCACTCAGACATTGATGCTACACTGAGTGGAAACATAAACTCTAACCAGTCAAAGCCTTGGTAAAAGAAGCAGAGAGGTTATTATTAAAAAATAAAATATATATGCCTTTTAATCTGGTAAACAATTGCTCTAAGCAGCCATGGTAACAGTGGATATTAAGGTGTTACTGGCTTCACTTCTATTAGTTTTCAAAATAGGACCAGTGCTGCCCCTGCAGCACAATTTACCTAAATGACTGGTTTCACCATAACTTATAGTTCCCCA
The DNA here is from genome assembly GCF_003945595.2 of Pipra filicauda. Lineage (NCBI taxonomy): Eukaryota > Metazoa > Chordata > Aves > Passeriformes > Pipridae > Pipra > Pipra filicauda. The sequence continues at coordinate 199,462 of NW_024104658.1, read as the reverse complement.
CTGCCATGAGGAAAGCCTTAAGTTGCCACATTACATACTATATTGGAGCTGGTGAATTCGGTAGCCACAGTTCTGCTGCATTCACCGGTTTGTATTCTGACCTCGAATAAGAGTTATGTACTTCCAACTAAGCAGCTGAAAAGCTGCAGGGCTGAGCTGAATCTGCAGCCCTGAAATGGTTCACTGTGTACACTGCTTGAGGGAAGTGACTGCTTATGGTTAGTTCCCATGATGTGCACCGAAGTGACATTCCCTTCCCATTCCAGGGGCATAGCCAGGGTGACTCAAAGTCAGGGTGACTGCATGGCACACAAGGCTCACAGGGACTGCAGTGGAAGGGATGTAGCAAGGAAAAGGGCAAGCAGAGGAGAAGAAAAACATCGCTGTTGGACGCAGGAGAGTCCACATCCAGGAATGGAAAAAGATCCTGCCCTCTTGTTTCAGGACTGAGTCATAAACAGTTTGTTTCCCAAGGCAACAGCAAGTATGAAAACTGCTCTGTATTTCCCTGCCCATGGCAGGGGGGTTGGAACTATACGATATTTATAAGGTCCCTTCCAACCCAAACCATTCAATGACTCTATGATTCAAGCAGAAAACCCACACTCACCTCACTCTGCACATGCCAAAGAGCTCCCTGCCATCCCTGTTCCGAGCAACAGCAGAAGTCAAGCAGGGAGATCTGTCAACTTGCCACAAAGCGAGTTCCCAGCAGACCTCCCTGCTCTGAAACATTCCCACTTCACTTTGCAACGAAGCCCAGAGAGCAAATAACCACTGTCTGATTTATTAGAGACACATGATATTAATAATGGTTGTTTATACTGATTTTTGCCCTAAGTTTCTCCACTTACCACCCCAACTGGACACACAGTGCTGCTCTGCAGTGTTACCTGCCCCAGTTGGCTATGTTTTAGTGGCAAATAAAGCAATATCTCGGCAGCTTGTGCTTCTGCAAAGCACTCTGTGATTAAAAGAGACTGCTGAAATACACTCAAAACCCACCTACCACCAGCAATGCAATAGCAGAATATCGGCAAGCATAGAACTCCAGTGCTAAACAAGAGACTGCCTGGGCTCCTGAGCACCCACATCCCAGTAGACACCAGAAAAGCTGCAAAGGGGAAAGGGAACAGGACCATTGAAAACTTGTTGATACTCTGTCCACCACTTATATATTAACCTGCTGGCTCTCAGATGGAATAGTTGTCTTTTACTCTTCACCTATGCTGTCTACAGTACCAATACTGTTAGCTGAAGGGATAAGGTATACATACAAACAGCAGATTGACATAAATTATAGCCATTACCATGACATCTCACACAGCACAGACTGCACATCCCCACCCATAATCATGGTGCATGACCTGTTCAGAAGGGATCTGTGGTTACTGCAGATCACAGGCTGAGCTTGAGCAATAGTGGCATTTTGCTTTGAAGCAGACAAACAATATGTAGGGTTGTGTGCACAGGCATGTCATATGCAAGACTTGGAGTCACCCTTCCTCTCTGCCCAACACTGGCTCATGCCTCATGGACATATATCCCAAATGGACAAACTGGCGAGAGCTCAAAGGCAACAAGGAAAAAAAAGGACAGAAAAGACTAAATTGCAAAGCAAATGGGTTGGTTCTCTGTGGAAAACTAGGGGGTACATGAAAGCAATTTCAAAACGTATAAAAGGCTGCTGCCAAGAGCCAGTGAACAAGCTGTTCTCCACCTCCTCAACAACAAGAGGAGTGCCCCTAAGGGGCAGACAGGGAGGCTTAAGTTAGACATCAAGTATAAAAGATAAAACTAGCCATCCACTACACCAAAAAAAAATTAACAGTCAGAAGGTAAGGCTGGTTTCCTTAAAATTTTCCATGGTCTTGTATGTCTCAGGAAGCTCTTTGCTTTACTTATTTAGAGGCATGCAGTCCTATTAATTTTCACAGGCCCTCACTGTCAGACATTGGAAATACTGTCTTTCTCCAACTTTGCTGCCAAACAAATGCCCATCTTAGAGCCTTGGTCAACCCATGGCACCAGGAGATACCGACAGGTGGAAGGGACTGGATTGCTAAAACGCAGAATGCAGCAGATAATGTCCCTTTTTCTGGGAGCTTCTAGAGATAAAATGAAGAAATCCAAGGAGTAGCATGGCCCAAGGCCACTGTGCCTGGGTCAGGGAGATATGATTATTGTATATCTTTTGGAGGTCCTACTGTCGTGTGATCTCTGTTTGACTCAGAGAAGCAGGGAACCTCTAATGAGGGATTAAAAGCTGAGAGCTATTTATTCCATGAGGCAGAATACCTGGAGAAACACAAACATGCTCCTGGAAAGACACAGCAAACATACAGGTGCAGCTGAGAGTGGAAAAGCATTGTGTGCCAGCTGATCTAGTAACTAATCCACCTGGCTGTTAAAAACATACTCCAGATGTACTTTTTCCCTAAACAGAACATGCTTAGCACGAGCTTTCAGCCAGTGGATTCATCCTCCTTTCACCCACCGCACTGGAAACACCTTTTTCTCATGAATTTGGTATTGTCAGAGATGATCCTTGGTCACAGTTGAGAGCCCTTCCAAATTTCTCTCTTGTTATTATTAACCTCTTCCCATCTAAGACAGCAAGCTGTCATGGATCATCAGTCACCTCTACTCAAGGTCTCCATATCAGGTCAGCCCATGATTAAGCAACCTTGTGGCTGTATGTGCTTATCGGTGTATGTTTAATTGGCACAAAGAGATTTAACTCGCAGCTCCTACTTGCTGTGTGGCCAGTTGTGCAAAGTCTACCTCCTCCAAAAGTCACGTTCAGCCAACAGGCAGCCATCCTATGGGCAGGCAGGCACACAGAGCCAGAAATGGGGAATACCTGCCTGTTGGCTTTGGGCAACGATTTCGCTCAGGCTGGAGAAAGACCCACAGTGATGGAAATGCTACAGGGATAAAGGGGATCCGTGTGTGGGAGGAAATCCTGTCCTGTTCTTTAAAATAGAAAATAAAAGCTGGCAGAGGCAAAGCCCAGGCAGCAGCGATTGAGGCAGGACACGAAGGCAAAGCAGGTCACAGGAGATGGCTGACAAACCTGCCAAGCTTGGATTGTGTCGGACAGACTGAAATAGGGCTCAGCCTCGTGTGAGGCAGATGAAAGAGCAGGGGCACACTTCTCTACAGGGTTCCCCGTGGAGACATTTAGGCACTTCAGGAACTCCTGGAATCTGTGGTGTGTAGCTCTGGCACCACAGAGACTATTAGAGAATAGCCTTGAAGACTATTCTAGATAGAAGAACTATTAGAAGACTATCGAGAAACATCCAGCAAAGAGGTGCTCAAGGACAACAAACAAAGGCGTGTCCACACACTCCAGAAACATTCCGGTCAGAGGAACAAGAGCATGCCAGGGTGGAAAGAGCCCTGAAAGAGCCCTCAGGAACTCTGTAATATATGACAATAGACAGAGCCTTGGCTCAGGCCTATTAACAAGCAGCCACAACGGCGACTCAGAGAGCTCCTTCTGTTGGCTGGACATGGGAGAGGAGCAGGAAGGAACACAAGAACTGAGGAGCAGGAAGCCCCTGATGAAGGACTGATTGCTCAGAGCATGTTCCTGGAAAAACAGAAACATGCTTTTCATCTCCATGATGTACTTCCATGTCTGGACAATTCTGAAGCCTGTGTTTTCAATTCACGCTTAAGAAAGCACTCCAGACTGTGCACACACCCAGCCTGTGCCTCTCACACAGCATGGAAAAGAGAAGACCAGCTAAATGGTGAGATGGGGAGGAGGATGGAGAATTGGAGATAGAACAGTCCAAGCCAGAAGCCAAGCATCTGCTCTGCTCTCACTCATTCTCAGTGCAACAGCCAGAGAAAACGCTTGGTCATGATGCTCTAACAGGACCTGCTCTCCATCCCTGGGAACATCTGCCAGAATTAGTAATCCCGAATCAGAGGAGGTGAAGCATGCACTTGTGACCTTTTTCAGCAATTTTTGTATGCCTGCTGCTTTCACAGCAACCTTCTGTTATCAGCTTAAAATAAATCCAGCCCTTCTGAAAGCACTCAAGGATTGCAGAATCACAGAATCATTTAGACTGGAAAAGATCTCTTCTAAGATCACTGAGTCCAGCCATAAGCATCTGGCTCTTCCTCTACAAAGCCAGAAACTAGAACTGATGCATCTGGGGATGCAAACATGGAGGCCAAGGAGCTGTAGAGGGGGATTAATGCTGCAGTCCTGAACTCCAGGATCTGAACGGGAAGTGTGGTCTCCCCTGTCCATGATACAGCTGCTTTCAACTCAGAGAAAACAGGGAAGCCCCAGCATTGCCCCTAAATTTACAAGCAGGTGACCTCTTGTTTCTTCTCCCATGTGTGAGGCTTCATGTATTAAGCTGTGTAACCAATCGGTGCTCCACTCCCACTTCTACATCCCATGTGAGACCAGGCAAGAGTGGAACCACATCATCCAGCTGCAAAGGGACTATCTCTTTCTTCAGATGAGGTTTCTTTGAGCATGAGCCCCTCCATAAGCACTTTTTGAAGCATTTTGTGAGCTCTGGGCTCCAGACACTGAGGACAAGGACTCAGTGAGGTCTGCTGCTTTCCAGTAAGGTCTCCTGTTTTCCAGCACACAGCATGGGCTGATACTGCAGCAGCACGAGAGCAGCCAAACTGCCTACCTTGTGTAGGACCTGATCAACAACAGGCAAAACCCAGCCTGACGGAAACAAACCACAGCTCCAGCCTCTCGGTGGGATGGTGCATCCTGCACCGGCTGCACAGCTCAAGGAGCACGGCTCCTCCCCAGATATCTCTGCTGTGTGATCCAGCTTTCAGTTCTAGGCACTGACCACACCACAAAAAGGGCAGAATTTTGGAGTAATTTTTGTGTTTATATGGATAAAAAGAATCCAGATCTATGGCCATAATGCAACTCACAGATTTAATATGCCTTCCACACTTAAACTGATCTCCAGGTACCAGTCCTCAGGATAAACCTAATCCAGGACCAGAATGCCTACATAAGCCACTGCTACAGTCCAAGACCTTCTAGTGAAGCAGCTAGCTCTGGCCCCCAGCAGGGACCTGGCAGCAGGCTAGATTAAAGCTCAGCTTTAACCCCTCTGGGAATTTCCTGTACCTCACATTAGACATAGCGATAGTACTCAGAAACACACAGGGAAAGCCCAGTGGCAAATAACCTAATCAGAAGTGAAAGCCTCACACCTTCTTGATATCAGCACACCTGCAGAACCTGAGGGTCACAGTCCCCTGTGGTCAGCAGGACCAGTAAGAAGAGGAAAACACAGGAAGCCCTGCTGGACCCCCCTCTGCTGCCCCTCGCCCCCCCCCCCGCCCCAAGGGTCCAAGGCTGCTCTCCATGGAAGATTCCCAACACTTTGGCTGAAATGATGCCAGCACTTGGGCAGGGCTTGGTGTTATTTTTAACACTTGCTCACATAACTCTTTGGATGAATCCTGGGAAGAGCTTGTCACCAAAATAGTACACTGTGGGCACTATTTATACACCCACTGGCAGCACAGCAGGATATGCTAAGGAAGCAAAGCTAGAGCACCCCCTTATCCTCCTCACAGGGACCTAGGGGGGCCCTAAAACATAGTTTGTTGTTTGGGCTGGTGCTCAGAAGTGAGCAATTACCTGCAGGAGGCCTGGTATCCTGCTGAGGAGACAGACTCTCATCCATATGGGAGGGAAGCCCAGGTACAGTAAGCTTGGGGAAGATGGATGGCTGTGAGCACATCCCAGCTGCCGTGGACTAAAAAGGGAACAGTTGTGCCTAAACACAGAAAATGCTAATGCCCTCCTATTTTATCTCTCCTTGGCTACTGCGGGGAAATCCAGAAGGGGTAGGGTTTCTCAGTCGTCACCTCTTTTCTCCTATACCGCACAGGCAAAGGTGTGCAGTTGTGGGGTCAGGTGAAACTTTAAATGCCAGCAAGGCTCACCAGAAAGAAGGCACCAGACCAACAAGACTGACAGTCCTTCATCCCTAGGGACAGCAGCAGCCTCAGGCCTTCCCATACCAAAACAGTGTGTCCTAAGGAATCGAAGGAAAAACAAAACAAAACAAAACAAAACAAAAACAAATCACCCTTTTGAGACTATCTAGGGAAAAGAAGGCTCTTCCCCTGTCTAATTTTCTGGATTAAAAATAACTTCTCTAAAGCCATTTCTGAGCCTATTGAACTTCCTTGATTTTTGTCTTCCTTGAGTTTCTCCTCCCTCCCACTGTCTCCCAAGACACATCAGACTGCACTCTACTTTCACATCTCCCACAGAAGCAGGTGACATGACCTGGAGAACATGCACAGGATGCTGGTTGAGAACAGAGAAGTTACAGAAGAGAGGACCCAATTCTGGAGCAGAAAAGGGCCCAAAGTTTCATTTCTCCAGTGTGTAGATAAAAATAAAATGTATATATGCATTTTCTTTCCCTGTAAGAGAGGCTACAGTCTGAGCAGCATACTGACTGTTCATCAGAGCTACAGAACAATGCAATACAAACCCACTAATTAACACATGCTCTCCAGGCAGGGGCAGGACTGGCCACACTACTTTCAGCAGAACAAATAGAAGGGATCGGCTCCTACCTTGCTAGATACAATCTCCGCAGGACGCGGGCTCAGCTCACCGCAGCTGGAAGCCGAGTGCAGCAGCAATGGCATGAGAGCAGCAGGAAGAATACAGCATGCAGAGCCAGCGATAATCCAGAGCAAAACCAGCTTGTCCCCGTGCCGGCTCAGGGATCAGCGAGCCGTGCTGCAGGGAGTGTCTGCCGGCAGCACCCCTGTTGATGCAGGATGGCGGGCAACAGGCAACATGACAAGGCACTTCTTCCAGACAGGAGCCGGCTGAGGAATTCCTCCTGCTGCCAGCCACCTGCCCCCTCCTCCGGCACAGCGGTGCCAGGGCCTCACCCACAGCGCGTGTGGGCAGGAGAGGAGCGAGGGCTGCGGGCTGCTGGCAGCGCAAGGGCCAGATTGCTAATGAAAGCCCCAGTGTAAATACAGATGCGCTTTGGAGAGGGCGATGGCAGAAATGCAGCTCGTGTTACAGAGAGCCATTTACAGCAGGCACAGAGAGCGGGGAGAGCGTGGCGGGGCTGTGCGGGATGGCTCCACTGCCTCGGACAGCGGGCTGGGAGGGCAGCTGCCTGCCAAGGGAAGCCTGGGAAGAAGTGACCAGGAGCAAGGGGAGACCCCCCCCTCCAATTCCACACTCTTCAGCAGCTCCTACAGCTCCATACGCAGTATTTTGCATATCAGAAATGCAAACCTGTCCAATTTTCAGTCCTGCACCTCAACTGGGACAGCTCCAGCCCCACTTGGGACAGCCCCAGCCTCACATTTTCTCTGGTGCAAATGCCACAGCAGCCCACCACACCAGGGAGAAAGGCTGACTGGAGCTTTGCTCCATCCGTCAGATCAGCTCATGGTGCAGGAGCCCATTCCCGTTGTCCAGGTCCTCTCCCCACGTTCATGGGCCCCACATGTTTGAGACTTACCCTCTCTCCCGATTTCAGTGTCCTTGGCACCTACTGCTAGGATTCTTTTCCCCTGCCATTTTGGGGTAATTTACAAGCTGTGTTGCACTTGGATTTACACCAAATCTGAAAGACGGGGGATAGGTACTAGGTCAGCAAAGCAGCAAAGGGTTTGGGGGCTTTGCCGCTGCTGCACTACAACTGGAACCAGCATCAGAGAGGGTTTGTAGCTTTTAATCAGTGCCCATCAAACAAGCCTTGAAAGACCTTAGGGGGAGGCTGAGAAGGAGCTGTTTCGAGACATTTCATACCACAGCAGGCACTGCCTCTAAGCCCTGTGTCAGACAGGCATATAGCTCACACAGGTGACCTCTGAGTGAAACCAGTGACAAAGAACAGGGAGTTCATGTGGTTCTGAAGCAAGTGTGGTCTGTTCTGTCAGGACGGGGGAACCTCCAGCTCAGATGTGTAAACCTCAAGCAGGCCACTTCCCTACTCAGTGCCTCAGTTCCCCCCCTGCATCCCCTGCAAAACAAGGGCCACAACACTTACCAAGCTGCTGCAGATGTTGCAAAGTTAACTTCGTCATGGGGTGCTGGCAGCCCATAAACAGGAACGAGCATTCTGCGGGACTCTGTTACCACCCATAAAGTGGAGACTCCTCGTGGTTTTCCTCGACACACAAACTACTGCTCGCAGTTTTCTTCACTCTCACCACAGCAGATACGCCGCAAAGACAGGGATCCCCACTACCCCCAAAAGCAGGTAGTCCCTCTACCAGCTGCGCCCAGACCATCTGCCAGGCGGGAATGCGGTGCACCAGCCCGGCCTCAGCCGAGCTGTCAAAGCAGCGGAAGGGCTGAGGCTGCACTGCTCTGGAATTCCAGAAATGCACAAACACCCGTCAGCCTGCACCAGGAATGAACTCCTCCCTGCCCCCTGGACCAGGCTGAATCACTGGAAATACCAAAACAACGATGAGGTCACGTTCCCAGAGCAAGGGATTGTAGCCAGATATAGATGCGTGGAGAAGTGGGCTAAAAAGGGACGCGGTATAGGGGCTGGGGGCTCTGGCAGACAGGCACCATGGGCATTTGTCTCGTTTAAAAACAGCCTGACGCTGCCAAGAGACGTTTTTCTTCTCTGCAGGGAGAGGGAAATGGGCTTTAAACCCTTCATCCATCCCATCGAAAGAGGCACAAACATTCTAATGCTTCTGAGTGTGTAGTTTGGGGTTCAAGGAACAAGGCAGAAGTAAAATTATGATTCTAAGTCTAGTGTTCCCAAAATTTCACTATGATACCACATTCAGGCTTAAGCAGTGAAGAATCCCCCTGAGGCAAGCTGAATGGCAGACAAAAATCATATGCCCATTACTGCTTTTTGCTTTTGCTATAGCCTCAGCCAGTTTCCACAAAAGAAAACTCAAAGAATCCAGAAGCATTGATTTGGTGAGTTTTCAAAAGGATTAGCAGCAAATAACAGTGGCTCCTACTACTGCTCCTAAAATGAGTATTGAAGGCATTCCATCATGAGCAAACAAGACTCTTCAAAGTTGTGCAGTTCCAGACTTTCACAGTTCTCGATGCAGGGACACTGGAGACATTTTGCTATTTAGACTGTGAAGGAAATTGCAACACAGGACTTGGAAAGGATAAAGGAATTCACAATAGAATTTGCAATAGCCTGCTCTTTCCCCTTTCCGTAGGACGAGACATTTCGATGGATAACACCACCACCCACAGTCATGTGAATAAGAGGCTCTAAGAGTCCAGATTTTGTTCCATCAGGACATAAATCATATCCTAATCAGAATTCAAGGGGAAACAAAGACAGGATTGGATAGCTAATGCCAGGCATCTCGTCTGCCTGGCAGAGCAGTAATCATTGGACTGGCACATCCTGTGAGCCAGTGGGCAACGCCTACATCAGTCCCCTTCTCCTGACAGTCCTCCCAGATTTGCTAATAAAAGTGATAAGAAAATCTGTGGTGACCTGTGTGTAACTCCCACAGGAGAGCCATCAGACCAGAAGTGCTCAAAACCAAATCAGTTCATTTTCGCCCCACCGCTTCAGCACGTTCTGGTAACCAGAACCACCTTACTGGGTTACTCCAAGAATTCTTCTGATCTAGTGCCCTACCCCCAACATATTGGCATTGGCATATACAAATCACAGAGTATGGAGTGATTTCTTCTAAAAACACATTCTTCCAGCCTGCAACAATCAGGAACTTCTGAAGCTGGAGGTCGCACACTGACCATCACATTTCACAGACACTGAAATACATCTCTGCTATTGAGGTGTCTGGTTCCTTTTGGAATCTGTGTGTATTTTCAGTCTTCATGCCATCTCGTAGCAACATGTTCTACAAATCAACTGTGTTGAAACAGGACTTCCTTAACCTCCAGTCTAATAAATAATTTTGCTGGATGTGCTTCCTCTGTGCTGTGAGAAATAGCAAAGTTTATTAAGGTCATTCCTTACTCAACTTCTCCCTGCTGAACACTACATTATAGGCCTTTACTCTTTGTCACTGTCACCTACTTTTCCTTGTTTAATCTCTCTTCCTACAGAAGCTTAATCATCCCCATTCCACTTTTCTCTATCATGTCCAGGTCTATGTCACTCTTTTTGAGACAGAGTGACCAGCTGGTATGTGGAAGTCAAGATACAGGCACAACATGACTGAATACCTATTATAAAAGAATACAGACCAGTATTTTTTGTTTTCAGTGTGAGTTCTACCTTTTTTGGCTACAGCTGAGCATTGAGCTGATATGCACAGATAATAATTCACAGTGACTCCAAAGGGCTTGTTATGGGTAGTGAGAAACTGTTCACAAATCACTGTTATATGTGGCATTTTATCAGCATGAAATCTCATTTTCTGTTGTATCATGCTAAAGTTCTGCAAGATACACCTGTAATTCTTCAGGCAGTTTTCAAACCAACTACCCTGACTACCTTAGAATCATCAGAAAAATTAAAGTCTTCACTACATCTTCCAAACCATACCTAGATGTGTTTCACAGCATGTGTTTCACAGGGATTCCTGCAGGATCAGGCACTGCAGGTACCTGATGCCCTGTAAAGCATACCATTTGACAAGGCGTGCTCCAAGCACACTGACCAGGAATGCTCTGTTTGAGTGGATATCCCACAGTGGACTGTGGAACTCTAATGCTCGTGATGTGCAGCTGAACTCATGCTGACACAGGCCATGCACAGGCAGACGTACTCCAAAGCTTTGCCAGGCACAGTCTCAGTGCTGTGTATATGGCAGCACAACCGTAACAGCAGCAGGATGGCCACATTCCACATCCTGTTGCTGGGATGAGATTTGCAGCACACCAAATCTGCACTCACGGATGTGTGTCTGAACAAATGTCTTGCCCTGGCATTCAAGGAGGATCCTGGTGCAGTTTGAACCAGCCATTGTGAAATCAGCTAACTTGAACCTCCTCTTGTGAAGGCAGCCAAGAGCAGTTTTGGATGTCCCCTGGATGTGTTCAAGAACAGGCCGGATGGGGCCCTGAGCAACCTGATCTGCTGGGTGGCATTCCTGCCCACCATGGAGGGGTTGAAACTAGATAATCTTTTAGGTCCTTTCCAACTCAAACCATTCTATGGTTCCTGGTCACCAGGAACCTGTTAAGAAAATAAAGCTTTAATTGTAAATATGATTCAGTGCCATCATCATTCTGCCAAGGATTCCTAAAAGAGCCTGTCATTGTTGGGTGACAGTCCCATCCACGGCTCCATGGAGGACTCAGTTGGAAGTGCAGAGTCCAGGGCAATGCTGAAGGACTACAAAGATGCTCAGCAAACACCGACCCCAGGCACAATGGAAGTGAATTGTGGAAATCATGATTCCCAGTCCAGGCAAGCACACAAAAGAATGAGGAGGAGGAGAAACTATTGGCTTCAGATGAGCAGAAGGTATCAGTACCAAAACCTTAATCAGGCTTTATGTTCCAGAATCAAAGGGACAGAGACCTAGAGCCAACAAACCTCTGAAAACTCTGCTATGTGTCCAGGGCTTGATGAAGAACTTAACTGGGAATTAAGTATCTTCATTTCATATATTCCCAGTTCAAAGCCCAGGGATGGAGTGGGGAAGGGTGAAGGAGCACTTCATCTATCCCTCACCTGTTTCATGCAAAATATTGCCCACAATCCCAGAAGGAAGACAGATATGAGGTTTTAGTGAACCATAACCCTTATGTAATATCCTGGTCTGGGATATTACATCTTCCAGCTGACCTTAAAAAAAAGAAAATATATATTCCTGTGTATCACCCAATGACACTGCCCAGTCAATAGCTCTACAGACCCACCCAAAAGGCAAAACAACCAAGCCACTGACTAGAGAAAACTGAGGATACCAGGCATCCTGCACAGGAAAATGTGTCAGACAGCATCTGCTGTCACAGCAAAAACTGAACCAGAAGCAGAACTGCGGGCAGAATACTGTGCAGCCATAAACCAGGCTTGCACCTTCTGAATATTCTATGAATCCTTATCCACAGCCTGAAGGTTTCTGAGGGACGACTGCCAGGAGGCAAGAAAGCCTCTGAAGCAGCTGTTCTAGGTGTTGCTGTCTAAGCCCAAAGGATGCAAACCCATTGCTGCCAGCAAAAGGTCACCAGACTGGAACCTTGCCCAGCAGCTTCTATGAAGCACACAAACTAGCAGACTTTCAGACTGCAATTTTTCAACATGAGAGTACAAATTAGTTTTCTAAATACAGACCTGTACTCTTCATGGAATGAATGGCCTGGATGCCCGCAGGGCTGATGGAGGTAGCACTTGATGACACAAAAGACTTCAGTTTAAAATCCAGGGCAGCTACTGACTCCCTGAGTCACCTTGGTTTGCATACTTCAGGCCCTGGCTTCCTGGTGAACCAGGAGATGCTGAACCTCCCTGCCTCTCAGGGGAGGAAGAATGCAGTAAAGCTTAAAAGATCTCAGGATCTCTGCCATAAATCCCAAAATTAGGGGAGGCAAGCGGGGTTGTTCATTACGTAAAAAAGCCAGGCTTCTTTTAAGTGCCTAATTCGGATGTGGAAGCAGGATGCAGCCAGTAACAAAAACATTGGCCTTCCCTGGAGACACAGCACTCAGATCAGATGGCGCTGTGTTTGTGGGCTGATGCGCGGGGATAGCACCTACAGGTCTGCCCCGGCTTTGCTCTCAGGTCTGGGAACAGCAGTGCACACAACCAGCTCGGCAGCACAGCCCTCACCAGGGCCCACACAGCTCCCCCAAAGCCAGGCACGATGCTTCCAGAGAATCTACAAAAAGCCAGCGGTTGGATCATATGTTTTCCTAATTCAGAGGAAGCCTGGCCCAGCTCCTGCATCCCACAACATCTCCTGGTGTTGGGGAGGGGGGTGGTTTGGAAAAGGCCAGATCCATTTATAGCTGAAAAGTCTGGCAGAGGGCTCAGCTCCGTGTGGAAAAGCAGGAGCTGACAGCTCAGTACAGCCAGCTCCACCCAGCTGGAGAGGCAGGCTGGAGAAAGAGACAGGGGGTACGGAAACCGCTTCCCTTCAAGCTGCGAGGAACAGGAGAGAGAGAGAGGTAGCTTCTCGACATTGCCAGGAAGAGAAAAAACACTCTCTGCCTTCTAAGTGAATTACAAAAAGTAGGGCTGCAGAAGACTAGCTCTGGAAAACCCAAGGAGTAGCTGAGCTGCAGATATGGCCAGAAGCACTTCAGAGGTCAAGCCCAGGCTGCGGGGCTCTGTGCCCTTCTGCTGAGCCCTCCATCACATGAGCCCTGCAGCAGCACAGACCCCTATCACAGGGACGGGGACAGAGATGTCTGGGAGCTGAGGCTGGGAACTCAGCCCCCCCCCAAGCCCCCCCACTTATTACCAGGACAAATGACAGCTCCTCACTCCAGCATAGTTACATCAACCAACACATAAGCAGATGCAGCAAAAAGCCCTTGCCAGCCCTCATGGAAAAAGCTTGCCCCTGAGGACAAGGCACCAGTTTAAAGCATCAACATGCGCAGACTTATGCTGTGATGACTTCAGCTCCACCCCACGTTGTCAGGCATGAGACAGTGAGAGAGGAGAGGTATTTACATAGCTAACCCAATTTAGCTAACAATTGTGCATATTCACAATAAAATTAGGAAAAATAACCACTGAAGCTGTGTTGGGGATCACTGAGGTGATGATGCCATAAGAAAAGCAAATGCAGCCTAGACAATTCAGTGAAATACCAGAGCTATTGTACAGGCATGATAACAAAGCATCACGCAAAAAAAAAAAAAAAAATCTGGTCAGCCGCATTTAAAAATTATAAACTCAAACGAACAGGTGCAGAAAGGCCCTGAGAGAAACAGAAAACCTATCAAACAAGAAGAAACTTAAGAACCTGGCTTGTTTAGCCTAGCCAAATGTAGGCAAAGAGAGGATAGGATTGCTGTCTAAATATATCACAGGAGACAAACAAAACTGCTGAAGCAAAAAGATAATGCTGGCACGACAACAAGAGAATAAATGCACTGTGAACGCATTTAGGTTGAAAATTAGAGGGGGAAAAAATCAACCATCAGAACAGGAAGCTTTCCAGCTGGAATGGCTGGGTTTAGGATGAAGTTTATCAGTGGTCTGATGGGGTTACAGGATACAGTGCTTATGCCCACAGATATCTTTATGCTCCTATTTTTGTTCCAGCTAGTAATTAGCATGGGGCACTAATGAGATGTCTCCTTTCATCCAAAAGACCTTGCTGAGGATCACTCCACTTGGAGAACCCAGGGCAAGGAATGCAGTGCTCCTCTGCCCTCCCATTTCCTAAGAGCTGCTCATATGACTTCCAGGCTACAGGACAGTGGGAAAGAGTTGCATGGATGCATACTGATTCAGGGAGAGCTACCAGGCAGCATAGAAACAATGCGAGTGTTGCAGTTAGCAATGGAAAACACCCTTGAGGTGTCTCCGCCTGAAAGCTCCTGATGCCCCACAGTATTAGGGGCAGAGGTTGCTCTGTGTCATCCTGTGGATTCAGGGGAGAGAGATGTTCTCAGCTCTCCTCTGATACAGTGTAACCATATTATCACCGGCTATCAAAGAATCACAGAATGGTTTGGGTTGGAAGGAACCTTAGAGATCATCTTGTTCCAAAACCCCTGCCAAGGGCAGGGACACCTTCCACTACACCAGGTTGCTCAGAGCTCCATCCAGCCTGGCCTTGAACACTTCCAGGGATGGGGCATCCACAGCTTCTCTGGGCGACCTATTCCAGAGCCTCACCACCATCAAAACATAATCATTCTCGATCCCTAAATTGCAGCCCAGCGGAGTGGCAAGTACAGGCACAACAGCAGACCAATGTTCAAACTATAAATATTTATATGATGGAATCATGCGGATAAAAAGGTAGGGAGTGAAAACAAAATCCAAACCCTATTTCAGGAATTAATTTTTTTGACCTATCATAAAAATGAGGGCTTCATAAAAACCTACAGATTATCGATTTTAGCCATCGCACAGAGATGACGACACAAGGTCTCACCTTCTCCTGGGGACCAAGCAGAGCACTGCGCACATGAGAAATACAGACCACCCCTCGTCCACGGACAAGCCCCCATTCCCCGCCCCGCCGTCCCTTACCGATCGCCCGCATCGCTCCGCTGTTTACAGCCGGTCGACGGGGCGGGCTCTCGACGCTGCCCGCCCCCACTGTGTCCTCCGCCTAAGGATGTCTGACGTTTCCTTTAAGTTTCCTCTTAAAACATCCCAGCTAGGATGGAAAATTTTGGGAATTTGAGCGTTTCCCGCATCAGGATACCGGATGAAAAAAGCATTGTCTTCTCAGATCCGTCGTCCCACAGACCATCCTCCCGCTTTATGAGGTCCAGGAGTTACCATGCACTTCTGGTTATAAACTGCTCAGATCAATTAACAGAGTGCCAGGGAATCTATCATCCCAATATTCTCTTTTTATTTAAAAAAAAAAACAAAAACAAAAACAAAAACAAAAACAATTATATTACAAAATCAGGAGTGATGTAGAACAGACATCACTGCCAGCTGATGTGTTTCAAATGCTGATTGTGTCAAACTACAGAAATAATTGTATCTGGTGCAAGCTCACCAACAGCTTTATTATCCCCTGCATGTCGTATCCAACATTTTCAAATCCCCTTTTAGCCAGGAGGTGAGTGCTTTGCACGTAAACCATGTGAGAAGAGAGGCACAGTGTCAGAGTTTCCTTGCTCTGTCAACACAAGGTCTGCCTCTGCTGCTCTGCAATATATTCTGCTGCATCACATGCTAGGAACAGCTTTGATAGGACTCTCAGACCACAGACCAGTCTGGGTATCATGGGGATGTCTGTTTATCTGCACAAATTCTCCTTTTTCCTCTAACCCTAGGGAGGCTGACTGTGAAAGACATAATCCTCATCAGAAAGCTGTGATTGTCTCTGCAAAGTGAATGGTAAATCAGAGGGAGGCGACAAGCACTCACTATCAGCGGTTTCCTCAGCCAGAGTGCAGACTCTCACTTCACTTAGGTGTCTCCTTGCAGGGGAGATCACCAGATTAGAATTTGCTCCCTCCCTAGCAAGCAGCTCCTGGACACTGAAGCCTAGATCCAGTCTCAGCTCCAGTTTTGCACTGGCCATGCTGAAATTTAATACCACAGTTTGCAACAAGCCTCCCCGAGCAGCAGGTGCAACAGACTGGGGCTTTTTCTGTGCTCAGTTAAACCCAGGGAGATGAAACCTTCTATTAAGAGTTTAAACAATCTGCTGAAACTGTGACCACAGGCAGCAAGGTGTTCCATGCAGACCAGATGAAATGGGGGCATAGCTGGCCTGTTGCCATCATAGGTTGCCACCCCTGACAGCTCAGAAGCTCATGGCAGAGAACTCCCCATAAATATCAGAGGATTCCTGCACAAAAAAAAATCAATTCAAAACAAGAAAGGAGTCTAAAATTGTATGAAGGAGCTGAAAAAAACCCCAACAAACCAAAAAAATCCCAACCCACAAGCTGTATAGTCCTCTGCACAAAAAAAAGCTGCATTTAGACAGCTCAGCAGTGCTGGCAGGACAAACTCTCACGCTGCCACGCTGGCCTTCCACCCAGTAACCTTGCTGATCATGGAGCTGGTGAAACAAAACAGTGAGCAAATCCCACTTCCTCAAGATCACCATGACTCTGGCTGCGTTTGTGCATTTTAGGTCCCTCTGCTGGTAGTCAGACTGGTAGGCTTTTCAGCTCTCTGCCACCCATGTTTGACAGACAACCCATTCCCAAATAAAATGTGAGCCAGCACAGACCAGAGAAACACTGCAGCAGCTCTTAAGGCCTCACTAAGTTCCTCTGAATCTTGACCGAACATGGAGGGTGAGGGAGCCACCAGGGAACTTCATCCCTTACACTGAAACACAGCACCAGTGGAGTAAAGGCTATTTCAGGTGCTAGCCATGAAATAGCATTTCTGCTTTCAATACTGCTTGTGTAATCACCATCAAGCCAGATGCATGTGCATCTCAGTCTGTTATGGTGGCGGAGACACCTGAAGCTGGCAGGTCAGCTGAGCCCTAACCATGGCATGGGCTTCTCAGGGCCAGATTTTATTATTTGGACCATATGGGAGTCTGGGCGTCTTCTGCTCTTTTATTTTAAGTTTAAATTAAGTGGCTGGTGCCCAGTTACAAAACCTGAGAGGGCTCTGAGGACAATGATCTTTTACAGGAGCAGATTTGCAATGCAGATAAAACAGCGCAGGCTGAGGAGTGTCAGCTCCTTGTCCCTTGACCAAGTAAGGGTTTGTCTGAGCTTGCAGCAGTTCCCGATCACAGGTGTGGGATGAGGGTGCTCTTTGGGCACTGGCCATCTCCTGAGAAAGTGGATTACAACCAAAAGGCTACAAGATTACACGTATTACAAAGATTGTGGATTTGGGGTTTGTGTGGCTGGACCTAAGGCACACCTGGGGTCGATACTGTCACCCCAGTAATACGGTCCAGAGTGGATTCATGAAGAGAAACAAAGGTACAAGAATGAGAAAGGCATTGCCAATTCGGCCTTTCTCTCAGACTGGACATCTCTTTGCTCTGAGGTATGTAGTTAAAGGGAGGGAAAAAATAGCATTATGAGCAATCTTGGGGAGTGGATATGCCTCCTGCAGCACATTCTCTCTTGTTCCATGGAGGCCCTCTGGGATACCATACAACTCCTGCCCACCTTCCCCAGCAGCAGCATGCATCTTTGGAAAAGAAGCTGGAATCAGAAGATACATATGGGTGACAGGAAAGGCCCAAGTCCTTGATTTGGTAGGCTAGAAGGCAGAACTCTGGGCAGCCACTGGCTCAGTCCTCTCCTGACAGCCCTTTACTTTGGTTTGCTTTGGTTTTTTTTTGGGGGGGGGGGATTGTCCTTTTCTTTTTTTTTTTTCTTTTTCTTTCGTTCCTTTTTTTTTTTTTTTTTTTACAATCCTTTGTGTTTATATTTGTCACTGTTTGGTGAAAATGTTCCTGTTGTGGCAAAAGGTGATTTTGGCCGCATGTTTCTGCCGGACATAATGAGCGCTCCAAAGCCGTGCTGATGAGAGAAGGCATAGCCAGAGCGGCGGGTGCTGGTCCGACGCAGCCGTCTCTTGGGTGAGGGCGGAGGGGGCCGCTTTTTGGCTTCCTTGATCTTGAGTAGGACCTGAAATGAGACAATAAGGTGCAAAAAGTGCAAAGTGCATCATTATTCACAAGCACAGTAGAAGAGGAGCAGAGAAAGGGAAACAAAAGCAGCGATCCAAGGCCAAAAGTGACTGACAAAAGGGGGCAATGGCAGGAGGGGAGGCAGAATGGCGACTGAAGTGGCAGCACAGGGCGGCAGCCTGGTAAAAGGAAAAAGCAATCTTATTCTAAAAGGCATTAATGGGAGTGTCATCCGTAAGTCATGGGAGGGAATGATTTCCGTGTATTGTTCTTAGCAGCTCTGTAACGCCCCGGCTGGGGTATTACTGCAGCTCTTCAAGGCACTCAAATCACCCAAAATGTGAAAATCATCTTGACCATAGTCAAAAGTCCAGAAAACAAATGAGGAAAACATTTAAGAACTGGCATATTTAATATGGAAAACAGACTACTAAAAGGGATTTCTGATATGTAAAAGCTTTTTGTGATGAGAATGATTATTGTCATAGAATTATAGAATCATGAAGTGTTTTAGGTTGGAAGGGACCTTGAGGACCATTATCATTCCAATCCCCCTGCCACTAGACCAAGTTGATCAACACGCCATGCAGCCTAGCCTTGAACACGTACTGGGATTGATAGATTCTTGTACTCCTTGCCAGAAGGGAAATAAATATTGCACTTTATTTGCAGGTCGTGGGCTTTCTGCTCCCAAGTGGCCACTGAGTTAATCTGTGGTTAAGCACCTTTTCAGAAAGAGGTTGTCTAATGCAGGAGGCTGGTACTGAGTGCCTGTGGCTCAGCAGAATCCCCAGCTGCTGGACTCCTGTGCTTCTTGCTTGGCCCAACGGCAGCGATAGTTACTTGGCCCCTCTAAACATTGGGTCTATTTACTGCCAGCTGGGCAAGTCCACACAGCAGGAAACCCAAATACTCCTCTCCTGTGACCATTCACTTCCAGAGGAGACAGAAAAGTAATATTGTGCTAGAGAGAGAGAGATGCCTGACCCTAGCACTGAAGCTGGAATTCTGGGTGACAGCTGTTTGACTTCTACTCAACTGAGGGGTAAACTCAGCCTGTTTTTACACCCCTGAACTGCCTCTTTGTCCCAAGGACCTCCCTACCTAGAACTCTTCACTAGCACCCACCTACCCTCTCTGCAAGGGCTGAGAATTCCCCTAACTCCTTCTAAAGTCCTGGAGAACCTGGGGAGCTCCACAGACATCCCGAGGATGACCAGGCAAGGCAGTCAACTGTGGTGCATGCCCTTGGTGCTGTGCTCTGACACTGGTTCCTGGCAGCTCGGTGCAGGGAGATAAAGGAAGCACGAGGTGGCAGTAGCACTCAGCAGATGCTCCTGTTTGGAAGCGAGCCTGAGGAGCTCTGTGCATGCTGCTGTTCTTGGCTGCAGTGAGCTATGAGCTCTCTGCCCACTCTATCACTCCCAGCCTCTCCTTGCCCTACTGCCCTCATCTTCATATTCCCGGGGATGGGAAGGCATCTGGTTTCAGAGCGGGCATGTAAGCATTGGCTACAAAAGAAGTATATTCTGAAATCAAAAAAATCCCCACCAAACATGTCTACCCGGGTGGAGGGTGGAAGGCTGTGGTCTGCCAGGCTAAAAACTGCACAGCAGCAGGGCAGGAGAAACACACCATTCCTTTGCCACTGAGCCACAGTGCTTAAACCCTGCACCTAAAAATAGTGCAGCTTTCCTGCCTCAGAGCATTCTAATCCACATCTAAATAATCTCAGCCTTGGTCCCAGCTGCAGATGGTTTGAACTGTGCCAAAACCCAAATTCAATCCTCCTCAGGGGAGTAGGGCACAGACGGATAGTGGCACTTGCACAGACAGAGACACACACTCCAAGCGATGCCAAGCCCATGGCTCCATGGTAAACCTAGGCCATAGTAAGTAGGATTTCTGGTTTAATAAGGTATCTCCTTACTTTATCACTGGGTGTTGGCTTTAACTGAGTCTTCAGGAATCGAAAGCCAACCACAGGCAGCACGCAGAGGGTGATGCTGAGGAAGATTGCTAGCCACACATTCGGTTGGCTGAGGGTGTTTCGAGCCGTACCTGAAAAACAAAAGCATGATTAAAACAGTAAAAGCAGCACCTCTTGTTCACCTGAACCTTTTGCTCTCTGATTTCAAAGAACTTGACAAACAGACCAAAATACATGGCAGACACCATCTCCAACAGTGAAATTCACTGGCTGTAGAGAGGACAGCAATGCCAGTGTCACTGTCACGAGCAAAGAAAAATGAAATATCCAGACACAGTTGCAGCAACAACCCAGGGATACAATGATGTCAGAGTAATCTCTTTAGAAAGAGTCAAATCACTGCAAAGGATTCATATAAATGTTCAGGAGACCTTCATCAGAAGTCCAGCCCTCCCACCTTTTGCCAGGACTCTAGTGCAAAAGGAGGAATACTACTTTGTTACTTTCCAGTACCATTTCCTGAAGCATATGGAATACTACTCTGACTGCACAGCAGACAATGGGAATCACAGCCCTTTATGAGAGAAGCATGTGTTGCTCTGGGTATCTGCACAGACAGTGTAGCCTAATGGGTATATTGGCAGAACTACTGCCATGTACTGGTGTGTCACTGACACCTTCTTTGAAACAAAGTGCTCACTTCTGGCTTCTCCAAAATTGAATGAATATAAGATAGAACAAACAGTCTGCAAAACTCTCAATAAAGGGTTTAATGATGCTGTTGTTGGCAGTAAAGTTGCTGAATATTTTCTTTCCAGTTGGCCAAATTCTGCTGTAATACAATTCCACTGAAATTAAAGTAAACAAGTTGTCTCAGTCCAGACTAGAAACACTTTTCTTAAAAACGACCTTATTGTCTCACAGCACTATGGCTAGTTTAATAACACAGTAATGAGATGGCAGCAGATAGTGATATCCCTGGCAAGTGAGTTAGAATCACCATGGAATCATCAAAGTTGGAAGGGATCTTCAAGATCATCCAATCCAACCATTCACCTGTTTTTGGAAACTGAACAGGCACGCTGTCTTCTCTCACTCAGCATTTTAAACAGTAAAAGTCATCTCACAGTGGACGTGATCACCTGCTTGAAAAATATATTGCAACAACTGACCTGCATCTCAGATAGTTCTAAATTGGCTTAAGGCCCTTGCTATTGCAGTGAAGGTAGGCAGAACAAGTTTTACTGAAGTCATCCAAAAATAAAGGCATTGATCAATTAAAAAATCTGAGACTTGGAACACAAAGTTTGGGGATTTTGGAAGTAGAGGCTCATAACAATGTTGTATCAATACTGGCTATGGATGCACAGAGCTATTTAAAACATCCAAATTCACTAATCATACATGTTTCTTCTGGTCAGAGTCTCAGGAGGTAGATTTATTTTTACGTTAGCCATCATTTTTTGCATGTGCTCAGAAATCTGTTATGTAGAGTAACTACAAAGACCTGGTCATCACTGGAATGTTTTTGGTTTTGTTGTTGTTGGGAATCTGCCATTTAACCTGGCAGAAGGCTCACCTTAATCACACAGCATTTTTCTCATGTCTAACTGGATGTTGTACTTCTATGCTTTCCTATGCCAAAATGTTAACTTATTTACAAGGAAGACACATCCTTCTGACAATAAAATGCTTCTAGATATCTGTAAGAATTGGACACCTGCAGAAGAGCAGCATAAAATGTTCCAGCCAGCTCTGTAGGTTTATTTAAAGAACCATTCCTGTTATGGGAATGCCCATTCTTACACAAGGAAGTGAACATGGCACACATTCACCTGGATGGACCGGATTCCAAATAAGTATTCCCAATCACTCAGAAATATCCTGGCATTTCTTGTAGAAAGGGCAGTCAATCTATTCTGAAATATACTTAGAAATACTCAGCAGATTTAAGCCCTGCAGTATGTCCATTTTGAGTGCAATCCAGATTTGTCCCAGGGCTTACCAACGAAGGGAAAGGAGGCTGTGAAGATCAGATACATGCCATCACTATACATGGTGAAGGTGATAGCAAAATAAACAGAAAGGCTTCCCCAGATGAAGAACTGGTTCACAACTGTCCAGTAAGAGGTGTCCAAGCCAATCTGAAAGAAGGGAAAAATACAGCCATTGTCAGTGCCTTCATTATTTAGTACTGAACACAGCTCGTCCTATATTTTGTACATCTCCCCCTAAGACTGCTATTCATTCAAGTCTCAAGAACTAACAAGTCACAAATCATAGGATGCTGGGAAACCATTCAAGGCAAGCATTACTACATTTATCCTGCTATTGCCCTCTTGTCAAGCATTCATTAGTGGACAGTACTGAAGACAGGATGTCAAGATACCTTAAAGACCATCTAATTTCAACCCCTGCCATGGCACTTTGCATTAGACCAAATTGCTCCAAACCCCATCCAAACTGGCCTTAAACACTCCCAGGGATGGGGCATCCACAACTTCTCCAGGCAACCTGTCCCAGTGCCTCACAGTAAAGAATTTCTTCCTAATATCCAATCTAAACCTACTCTCTTTCACTGTAAAGCCAATACCTGTTGTCCTATCACCACATGCCCTCAGAAAAAGTCCCTCTCCAGCTTTCTTGTGGGCCCCCTTTAAGTATTGGAAGGCCACAATGAGATCTCCTTGGAGCTTTTTCTTCTCAAGACTGAACAACCCCAACACTCTCAGCCTGTCTTTACAGAGAGGTGCTCCAGCCCTCTGATCATCTTCATGGCCCTGCTCTGGACTTGCTCCAACAGGTTCACCACCTCCTTATGCTGGGGGCTCCAGAGCTGGACACAGCAAGTTAAAAATAAGCCCTGCTTATTCCCCACCCCTAAGCTGTGATCTGACATTGGATGTTAAGCAAAGAAGTCTACAAGACCTCAGACAGCAGAAACCATTATCTAGGGAAACATGATTGACTAGTTTTCTTTTAAGAAATCTCTCTCATCCTGATAGTATCATCTGAGTTTTCTACCACCCAGGTCTCAGCTATTTCTTCCAGTGAGTACAGACCTAGCATCTGCGTCATGCATGGCCCAGGCTCCACAGACAGCTCCATAATGGAGAACCTACAAATAACTGATAGCAGACAGTCAGTCCTGTGCTTCAAACCCTTCCCATAACACTAGAACAAGTCCTTTTCTATTCCCTGCCTTAACTGATTTGTCGGCTATGATTGCAAACTTCCCAAGGCAAAGACTCTGCTTTTCTGTCACCCTGATCTTTCATAACATATAAATCTCCTTTTATGTTGAACTGAGGAGATTAATGAGGCATCAAGAGACTTTTTTTGGTTTTGCAAGAATGCAAGATACAGCAGCAAATACAATGCTATCAAGACCCCAAGTGGCCCTCCAGATGCTGCCATCATGAAACAGAAACTAATTCCTAAAAATATTACCTGGGATGCCTTACCTGTACAGACACCACAATCAGTAAGCAGGTCTGGGCCATCAGAGCAAAGGACTGGTAGTCAGCAATGGCCTTCCCATCACTCCTCATTGTATTGTACATGGCCCCATAGGGGATGAAGAAGAGGATGAGGGAACTGTAGATCCCTTGCAACATGCACTTGACAAACACCACTTTGTTAAAATAGAGGTTTTGCTGGCCAGGCACATACAGCTGAGGAAACAGCATGCTCCAACGATCATCCACATCCTGAAAGCAGTGAGGAGAGGGTCAGATTTACTGGCAGCTACCCAGCTGAGCAGATAGACCACTTAGGACTGCCGTGTTCCTTTGACATGCATTTCCATGAGAAAAGGCTTAGCACACAACTCATTCAGTTGTGCTTACTACCATGGCACATGCCAAAGTCACCTAGGCATACTTTCCATGTTGCATTTCATCTTTCTTGTGCTGAAAAAATTGACAGCTAATGAAAGAAAAATAATAAAGCAGACTGTATGGTCTGCTCTCCAGAGAGTTGACTGGAAGCTAAGGTTTGGAAAATACTTCCCCAGGGTCAACACACAGGCAAGGCTCTCTTATTTGCATCTCTTAAGTGTCCAGAGCTGAACACTGGGAATCACTGCAGAGTAGCCAGTTCCTACTTATTTAACTTGTAGGAACAGCTTTATTGCTCCTGTGTCTTGTCAAACAATAACAGTGAGGTAGAAATGTGTGTGTGAAATTACCACAGAAAAAACTCTCTAGAAAGGCTGAACCTGGAAAATCTGGCTTCAAAGATCTAGCTAATTAATTGTTGTGTCTGGTCATTAGAAAGTCACTTGTCAGGCTTCAGGAACACAGCTAGTAGGATATGAATACTTCACGGGAGTGTTGCAATGGCAGCTTGTACTGTAGGCAGCAGCCTAACCCAAAAGTCTCATTACACACTAAAATCCACAGATCAAATCAGGATAATCATAAAATTATAGATATCTCAAGTTGGAAGAGACTCATAAGGATCATCAAGTCCAACTCCTCGTTCCTCATAAGATTACCTAAACCTAAATCATACGACTAGGAAGGAATACACCATCTCCCTTGTGCATCCTTCTTTTTGTGGTCTAAGTTCTCACTGGGAGGACATCATTTCAGTGGTTACCACAGTATCTAGCCAAAAGATCAGCTGTTTTTGTTTCATGGGACCAGCTCAAAGCACCTGGAGATAAAATCTCTATTAAAAAAAATCCCAAAAGTGGTGACAAAAACAGTACCTGATCGAAGAGACTCATTCCTAGCACTGGAAGGGAGGTATATACCAAATTGTAAAGTGTAATGAACCACTCATCATAGACGGTCTGGAAAAAAAACATAACAGACATAAAGTTAGCAAAACACTGTCTTTTCAATTTCTTTGAAAGTATATGCAATTAAATGCTGCAACACCTTGGTTTGAGATGTTACTAAGACAAAAGGGATAAGATGACTCAGGCTCAGCATTCCTAAACAGGGGAGGGACCACGTTATACCAGCCCAGTTTGCACAGCACCCACTGCTGGCTGCAGCCAGAGCAGGATCCTTCTGCACCACCCTGCACCGCCAGCCCCTGACTATCTGCACTCCCCATGTCTGGGTTTGGTTGGAGGCTGGTTTGCCTGGAACAAAGTCCAGTTTTTTCACTGTAGATGTGCTCCTCTTCCAAGCTGCTGACACACGCAGGCATCTCAGGGTTAAACTGCTTGTTCCAAATATGCGAACACAGGTCTTGCAAGATCTGCACCAAACTGTAACCTGTGTCATCAGCTGATGGTTGTAATCACTTTTGGAAACCCTGCAAGTGATCTATGTGCTTCATAAGGCACGTAAGTGGCAGGGAAGGTTTATATTGGATATTAGGAAAAAATTCTTCACCGAAAGGGTGGTCAGTGTTCAAAACAAGTGTGGATGTGGAATTTGGGTACATGGTTTAGTGGTGAACGTGGCAGTGTTGGGTTAATGGTTGAGAGGTCTTTTCCAACCTTAATGATTCTATGATTCTGTACGTCTTCAGGCATCTGTCCTCCACCAGCAGCACAATGAATGCAGCAATATCTGCTTTATACCTATATGGCTGAAGAAGACAGACTTGAGTCCATTCAGTGAGGTAGGAGGAATGGCTTAGTTTATTTTCTTGTAAAATGTTTCCAGATACTCTGTTTGAAAACTCTAGACAGAATCATAGAGTGGTTTTGGTTGGAAGGGACCTGTAAAGGGACCCTGCAATCAGCAGGGCCATGCTCAACTAGGTTACTTAGAGCCCTGTCCAACTTGACCTTGAATGTTTCCAGGAATGGGACATCCACCATCTCTCTGGACAACCTGTGTGTTTTACCACCTTCTTTGTAAAAAGCTTCTTCCTTGTATCTAACCTATGTTTAGTTTAAAACCATTACCCTTTGTCCTATCGCAATAGGCTCTGCTAAGAAGTTCCTCTCCGACTCTCTTGTAGCCCCTTAGCTACTGGAAGGTGCTCAAAATTCTCCCCAGAGCCTTCTCATCTCCCAGCTGAACCACCCCAGCTCTCTCAGCCTGTCTTCACAGGAGAGGTGCTGCCCTCTGATTATCTTAGTGGCCCTGAAGAAACAAAAGCTGGACCTACCTGTGCTGAGAAGCCAGAGAAGAAGCCATACCAGAAATGCACTAAGGTGAAGGCAAAATTCTTATAGAAGAAGTATTTTAGGAACTTGCACATGCGGATGTAGGACCACCGGCCATGGACCAAGAGCAGGCGCTGCAGGTAACGGAACTGGGCAAAGGAGAAGTCACTGGACAAGACCGCCTGCATCCCCTCCTGGCCACTGATACCAACCCCAATGTGGGCAGCTGCAACAAGAAGGTTATTGATCACGTCATTACACCGAGAGTTTTGATTACCCCGTTTTTAAAATCAGTTCCCTGCACTGGAGCACTGTGTTAATTCCCTCGCAGCCTTCATAAAAAGTCATATGCAAAGCCATTTAAAAAAAAAAATAGCCTTGGAGCACTAATTCTTTCAGCAGCACCATGATTTTGGCTGGGTGATACATTTCCCATAACCGGGATTTTATTATTTGAATGAAATTCTAGGTTCAGTGACAATTTATGTTTTGTTTCTGAGCGCTTTCCAACAGCACAAATACTGTTGTTCATAAAAGCTGCTGCTATGAAAAAATAAATTTAATTTATATTGACATGTGACTTACTTTTTACATGCATGCACGTCCTTCCAGTAACCTTAAAACATCACCCCAGACAAGCAAAATGCTCAAACCATTTTTAGATTTCTCAGACACTGTGCTACAAGGCGGACTGTAGCCTTTTTATATTTCCTGGGTTTTATTAGTTCAATCAAATAATTGATAGAAGAGTCACTTCTTTTTTAATGGTAACTTGGGTTTATTAAACATGGACATAAGTTTAATGTGACAGCTAATTATACAGCTTTAACTAATGAGAACAATCTTGATGGTTGGAGGTTGGTTACATTCAAAGGTTTCCACGGAACAGCGACTTGATAAAATCCCAAAGTCTCAGTCCTCTTGGTGGGGGGAGTGGGTTAGTTTCTAATTATCATGTACACTTTAACTTTTCTTCGCCTTTCTTTGCTGACTGCCTGACTTATCTCCCTTGAAGCTCTCTACTTAGCCTTTTCTTTCTTAATTAAAAAGCTCCAGTTAATCAATTCGTGCAAATTAACACAAGAAAGATTAGCAATAGGCCTTCCGAATAATCTTAATTTAATTATACCTAGATAGGGGATTTTTTTCATAAATTCACTGAGGTAATGCAGCATCAAATGATGCTCAAGGATGAAAGCGCCTGGAAGCCCGTCATTTATAACTCAAGGGAGATAATTAACAAACAGCCCTAACACAATGAAATGTTAACAACCCCCCCCCATAACATTATATAGACTATTTACAGGCAGAAGGATTTTCTTTCTGCTTTGCAGTCAGGTCCTCTATGAAACAAACTTGTTTGTTATACATATTGCCCTTGTGATGGTGGCCATGCAGACACACAGATGGACACATCACAGCCTGGGCGGGCTTTTCATAGAATCATAGAATCATTTAGGTTGGAAAAGACCTATAAGATCATCAAGTCCAAGCATTTTGTCTGTTCTAAGATAGAAACAGAGAAACAGACAGTGCAACTTTGGCTTCCTGCTGTCCAGTGGGACCTAGAAGGCAGGAGACATGAGTAACCTGTAGTGAGAGTGCTCTGTAGAGACCTGTCAAAATCTGGGACACAGCCACTTGGTTCCTCAAAGACGGTGGTACAGGAGGCACTCAGACACATGTTCTGCTGCTGGCCCACCTCAGACAGAAAATACACCACCGAGTCAGTCTGCCAGAGCATATCACTCACTTTTGATCATGCTGACATCGTTAGCGCCGTCTCCAATTGCCAGGGTCACAGCCTTCTTGTACTTCTTCACCAGCTCCACCACCTGGGCCTTCTGCAGGGGAGTCACCCGGCAGCAGATCACCACTTTGCACATGCAGGCAGTTCTCACTAGCTCCAGCTCCAGATTCCCTTCCAGTGCATAAGCCTGAGAAGGAGTAAAGGGAGTGGTCAAATCAGACAGGCAGCATCTCCTGGCTCACAAAGAGAATGCAGTGAGGTGGAAATGAGAAGTTTTTCCATTCAGCAGCAGGTAGGTATGGGATATCCCAAGCGAATCCATCCACTCAGGCACAGGGAGCCTCCACACCGCACATCATGCCACACAGTTTCCACCTTGGGTATGCCACACCTGGATCTGCACCACAGATGGACATGCACAACAGCTGCTCTAGCTGATGCAACCTGGTAGAGTGGCATGTCAAACACCAGGAGCACTAAATTAATGAAGCTGCTGCAGGGCCCGAGACAACCTTGTGTATCTCCATGCAAGAGAGTTTCTGCTCATCCCACTTGGATTATTATTTAAGCTCTGCGAGATCTGTGGTATAAATGGGAAAGACTTCAATTTAGGAGTGCTTAATTAAAAAAAAACAGAACATGAAAAATATTAAGCTCAGGTGAGCATGACAAAGCAAAACACAAAGCTAGGGAGATGGCTGCTTTGCTCTGAGTGCTGACCTTTTAAATCAGTCATCTGTGTTATTTCTATTCAGGAAGCACAGAGATAATTGGATGTCTGGTCACCCCTCCAGCTCTCTGTGAGGAGGAGGGAGCAGAGTTATCCTTTCATATTTCAGATCATGCTTTTTGGCTCAGTTCTTTGTTGTCCCTTTTTAGCAGACATGCACGGCAGGAATCTACAGGGTTCACTCCTCCTCAGAGCCATTACAACAGGCCCACTGCTCTTTCTGCATAAGGCACACAGTCCATAGGCCATATATCCTTTCTTCCTGAAACAGAGCTGTGAGTCAACAGTGTCCCTCCATCAAGGGCTCAACAAGAGACATTTTTACACCTTAGCTTTAGTACCGCTGGTCAGCACACAGGTGGCATCCTCACTGTACAGCACCAGCAAAATGTTATCACGTCACATATTAAGGTACTACTGCACACAAATCAACTGGTATGATGATGCCATTACAGATGCTGCTGATGTGTTTCTGTTCCTTTGCTTTGTTCAAGCAACACCAGAAGAGTGAATAGCCACAGCGCTGCCATCCCACCCATCTGCAGGTAGGGATACAGCACTGAGCAGATGCTGTGTTTGAGTGGGACAGTATCAGCACTAATACCATTGTTCAAGCTCATAGAAATAAATAAATGACATCTAGTTTTGTCTGCACTGTCCTTGTGGTCACCACCCAGGAGAAAGCCATGATATTGGTGAGACTCGTGTCCACTCTATGTGGACTGGCTGCTCCCACACAGCTCAGATTTCAGTTTCTCTGTGTGAGACATATCCCCTTGCCACGGTCTGGTTGAGTGTGTGGCTTTCCAGGAATAAAAAGAAAGCTTTTCCACTGCTGCCAGTGGTGCTTTAATAGCACAGCACTCAGGGTCTGAGTGGCTGTGGGATGGAGTAGGAACCAGCAGGGGCTTGCAACTGATTCCCACGCGATGCAGATGTACCGAGCCTGACAGAGCTCTTGTCTGCTTTGCAGTGGGGATCTAAAGGGGATTATGGCCCTCAAGGTAAAGAGTGAGTGAATGTAAAAGAGGGAAAGAGAGTACTTAACAACATAGACACTGTCTGAAAGTGTTCAGGGTCTGTATATGGAGTCACAGAATCACAGAACATGCTGAGTTTGGAAGGGCCCCACAAGGGTCATCGAGTCTCTCTCCTGACCCTGCACAGGACCATCCCCAAGAGTCTCACCATGCGCTTGAGAGTATCATCCAAACAATTCTTGAACTCTGTCAGGCTTGGGGCTGTGACCACTTCCCTGGGGAGCCACACAAGCCAAAAACAGAGCAAGGTGAGATGTTTCAATTAGTAATTTGCTGGGCTGGTATATCTGGGAGTGAAATTTGCTGGACTGCCATCAAGAGAGTAGCAACCACAGGGAACAGAATTTCTGAGAGCAGCACCTCCCGGTACCTTCCACATCTACCTATTTGCTTTCCCTGAGATCTGGGAAAGTAAAATACAACTGATAAATAAACCTGGTATAAACTAAGCCTTCCTCCCAAACAGGTTTAAACTGATCTAAATCAGTTTTTTAATCTAACTTGTTCTAAAGAATTGTGAAGTATGGGAAATCTGTTCCAGGGCTTCAGTATCTTCACTAGGAAGACATTTCACCCCAAACTCTCTTATCTTAGTTTAATTCCATTACTTCGTTCACCTGTTATTATTTGAAGAGTATTGCCACTACTGATCAGTATTCTCCAGGCTCAAAAATTTTTAACTCTTTCAGTTTTTCCCTGTGCTTTCCAGATCTTCCTTAGTCTACTCTTAGTTTTCTTTGTACTCTCTCCCAGCCTGGTGTTACCTACTCTCTTTTTAAGCAGTTAATGTGAACACCGAGCATCAATTTGATGTGGGATAACCCTTATTGTCTAAGATTAGAAAGTTAACTTGTTTTAGATCAGCTGTTTTAGATCAGCTGTGAGCCCTTAAGAGCCACATTTTGCAAGCAATCTTGCATCTGTCACTTAACAGTTTAATCTAGAGCATATTACTTCAGTTTGCTTAGAAGAAATCATGGGAGAGGGTATCAAACAATTTATTAAGTTATAAGACCTGTATCCTATCTCTTAGGCTTATCGGATCTCTTAGGTTTATATCTGATCTCTTATCAGATATATTTAGTAGAATATGCTCTTGGCATACTTTAAACCCATATCTAATGTTATCTTCTTGCTGCATACACAAACTACCTGGTTATTTTTTTAGTATCTTTCTGGAAATTAAAATTATTCCAGCTACTCTACCCCTCTTGTTCACCAAAGATCAGGGCTGGCTCTTCCTTGTTCTAGTCTTCTGAAACCTTGTCTGTCACCTTTGATGTCTCAGATATCCACTGAACCTAATCCTCAGTTATGGAAAAAAACTCCTGTCCTCTAGAGTTACATTTTTAAAACATTTTTCTGACATTCAGTATGTCTTCCAGTAAGTTCTTCAGGGAATTCATTCCTCACAAGGCTCTGAACCTTCCTTACCAGGCTGTGGCCAGTGATAACCAGACCATACACCCCATTTGCTTGCTCATCAGGTATAATTTTTGGTTTTTTTGAAGATTTTTCAAACTGAATGTTGATTTCATCACTGTCCAGAAAGGAGTCTGGCTTCATCTTTTTCCTTGCATTCCTAAAAAAAAAAAAATAAATCCAGGATAATAATGAAAATCTTGTGAAGTTATATATGTTTTCATAAACTTTATGAAAACAAAAAATTGATGTTTCCTTCTAATAGCTCATTTTAATTTTCCCTGTATCCCTACAACAACATGTATTGTTTCACTGCTGCCATTTGTGCACATCATCCACCTGCTTCTGAAATTCTAACCAGTATTGCCAACCTTTTGCTGATTTAAAGTCAAACTGAGTGTCTGAGCACTATGAAGGATGGTGTCCCAAAGGGCATCCAATTTTCTGAGCATACTGTCTGGCAACCATGTATTCCAACAGAAAAGGGCTGAAAACCTTCCCCATTTTCCAGGTACACCTAAGAACTTGTGTCTACAGAGGAGGTGAGGGAGGAAGGTAGGTTCTTACACACTGCCAGAAAAAGACCATATCCAGACAAAGGACAGCAATGTGGATAAATGGCAATAACTGTAGAGCAACAGCATAGCTCAGTCCTGAAGCCAAAGCCTTTGTGGCTCAAGATCACTTGCTGGTAAATGTCAGCTGATAATGCCTGTCTGATTCTGCTTTCTTATATATTTATTTAATTTGACCTCTTGTATTAAGAAGCTTCAGCATTTACTCTTAAAAGAGACTTCTACATTGTGTTTAGCTAATGGATCTTCCAGGGAGCCAGCTAGCCCTTATCTAAGGTCCCTGAATGAACTGCAACAAGTAAAGCTGAGAGGAAAAAAAGGTGGCAACATACAAAACACAAACAGTGTTAATGCACGGCAGTGTAACTGTGTATTTCAGCCATTTACCTCAGCTCGTTCAGGACGTCATCAGATGTGCTGCCGTCAATAATGAAAACATCTTCCATGTCATCGTTCAGCAAGTTGCAGGAGTAACCAATATTCACTGCTGTCTCTGGGAAAGATAAGCCAGGAAGATGAGCCATCTTAGCACGCCCAAATTCACCCAAGCCCCTGCCTGTTCCTACTCCATCCCACAGGCACTCAGACCCTGAGTGGCCTTTCTACACACGTGGCAAAAGCTCTCTTTCTGACTCAAAAGAGCTCAGAGCCTTTCAGAGTCAACAATAAGAGAGCCAGGAGAGTCACTTTGATGGATGTAATAGCAAATCTCCCTTAACTGGGCTTCACAAGACCACAGGAAAAAATAATTCTGCCAAACATAAAAAGCTCAAAACACCCTTTGGCCAACGTGCTTGGAACAACAAAAAACACTTCATGTTGATTCAAAAATTTTTTCCAGGATTTTTAACTTTCCCTCTTGCTACTTCCAGAAAAGCCCTAAACCACAGACCTCAAGAAGAGTATAAAGGCATTTTGTTCATAACATTTTGAAAAACATATTTTGGTATCTTATAGCAAAACTATTGTATTTGGAACATGACAAAATGAAATGTTTCATTTTTCTCAAAAATTGTCTGCTCATTTCTTGGATGAAATTATTTGCAAACACTTTTGGCCTCCCTGAAACACCATTGTTTCAGTGAAGTTACTGTTTCTCCAAAAGAATTCACTGGAGTCTATTTACCATTCTTTCCAACTCCAAAAGCCTATGTTTTCTCCATTTCTATTCCGGATCATTAAAGCCAGGACCAAACTGAAACATACCCAACATCCACTTTGACGTTAAAGTTTCGGAAAGCAGGACAAGATTTTTTCCAATTTCTTCACTGGGACGGTCAACTGTACTAAAGTGACACCTTTTCAGAGTCAGGGACTATGGGATGCTTATTGTCACCTCTCCAAAGGCAAAGGATGCTGCCTTCACCCTGCTTCCAGCCTCAGGACAGAGTGTAAGGATAGAAACTAACTACAGTTAACTAGTCTAATTCCAGTTAAGAAATTTTGCCTAGGTGGCAATGAAGCAAAGCCCTATATGTTTGTCTTATGTGCAGTTTTTAAAGAAGAATGAGAATGCAGGTCTTAGCAGGACCATCCCACCAGTGGGAGAGAAGTATCCAAAGCTGTAGTGCCTTTACCTTGCTTATCTCCAGTGAGAACCCATATCTTGATGTTGGCTTTGGCAAGAGTCTCAATTGTCTGTGGGACTCCATCCTGTAGCTTGTCCTCAATTGCTGTGGCACCTAACAGCTTAACAGAAAACAGTGGAGAACTGGTAAGCTGTTAGCAAAGGAGAAAGCATTACCTAGAGGTAATTACTCAAGGAGGCAGAAATGAAATCCAGAAATAAGGTTGTACTGATTTTCATTCTTCCTCAGCAAATTTAGTGTACAGAGCATAACCTGATCCTGCAGATGTTCTAGTCTCTAATTCCCAGGGCTCTGAAGGATTATGAACATGCATGAAATTATTTGCCAGAATGTTTGCAGACCTACAGGTCTGTGTTCTTCCATGTGTTCCCTTCACAGCATACAGAACTTTAACAGAGGGACAAAGACAGATGTGGATCCATGCCCCCAGACCTCCATACGCATCCTCTTGCTTGGAGCTTGCTCCCAGCTATGCTGTACTGCAGCTGTCACATGGCTGCTAAACATCTCTGCCTTTAACAGATGTGTCCCCACTGCTGCTGCACACCGTCACACACCTAAACCACAGACTGCTCAGAACACAAACCTTCATTATTTTAAAGTTATTGTTTTTTTCCGCATTTTGGAAACAATTGGTGGCTTTAACCTGTTGTCAAAGGGACATAAAGATTTCACTGCTAGCTCAGGTTTAGACAGCATCTGCTACCACTTACCTCCTGCTACTGGGAGACTAAATTCAGAGGTTGGCTTTAAGCCCAAGATCCCTTCTGGTACCCTGGGATGTCCATCATACATCACCTATGAGCATTATCACCATAGGCAACAGCTCTGATGGAACTTCCCTACAGAGTCCTCAAAATTGTACAGTCCCCATTTTACAGTAGTCCCTGATCCAGTTAGAGAGAACTTAAATGCTATGGCTTAAAAAGTCATGTCCTGGGAGCACCAGCTCATCCTTGGCAGCCTGAGTCTGAGCTGGAAGCCCAAAGTTGGACATTGATAACAAATGTGCCCAGGGAGAGAGAACAAGAGCTTCCATTCCCTACCGCCATCATCTTTGTGGAGCTGCAGAAAGGCACAACAGAAGCATTATTAACAGGCCTTTGGCTTGCCTGTCCACGATCTGGTGTAAAAAAAGCTGGAGAAAAAGCCATGATGCCTTCTTGACTGTGGATGTTCCTTAACTTTTAGGTCAATCAATGATAAATAGTATTTTACTACTGTTCTCTGAATCTATCCAGGTTCCATCCCTTGTGTCCTTTTATCCTTACCCCTCTAGGGGCCCCTAGTAGAAACCTGCCACACAAGGGACTTCTGCTCTTGGACATCAACCAGACCATGATACTTGGCAGTCCTCTACACCTCCACAAGACCCATCTATGTCCTCACTGACTCCAGTTCTCGCAAGCCAGGCTCTACACCCACCCTCTGCTCTTCCCACAGCATCTTTGGGAAGTAAAGTCACTCCTGTACAGTGAAGGTTCTTGTGTAAACAGTGTTTTATTCTGAGCCACGCTTCTTCCTGCTTGTCTTTTCTCTACTCAGGCCATGAGCTTCACGACCTTTTCTTGCAAAGCAGCTGGACACTCCAGCCCCTAAACCTCCAAGTCTTTCCTGCTTTGAACATGCCCCACAGAGCAGTTACACAATTTTTAAGGGGATTTTTCACTATTCTATTGAGACCTATTTTCCACTATTCTGTTGAGACCCAGAAGGGCAGTACGCTCTCCCCCCTGGGCTACGCAACTTCCAGAGAACAGCATCTCCTCACACTTGTTTCTTCCCTGGGTCCTGATGGCATCCTGAACACAGAGCTAATGGAAGGAAAAAGGCTGTGTTACCCAGGATTTCTGAGATTTCAGGAAAGCACTGCTGCTAGTGCAAAAGCTCAGCTTCTCCTCAGATCCCATATATTCTTTTCATCCATTATTCATGTCTCTAAAACACAGGCAGATCCCCCAGGGCATTTAAAAGCTGTAACGACACTGAGGGAGAGTAGAATGCCTTGAAGATCACAGTTTAGCTCTATTTCAAATTGACACAAACATGTTCATGGACATCATCTACCCCTCCTGCCCAGGGCTGCAAGAACAAAGGAGATGCTCTCTGAAACCAAGGGGCACTGGGGATTATTCACTGCCTGCCATTTCAAAGGCTGGAAAATAAATAGATCAGCCATTTGCACATACAAAGGATAGCTATGAAATATTTGTGTCCACATCATCTCCCGCAGGCTCTGGTATGTCATTTCCTCACGAGAAAGCTACTCTGACACCCACATGAGTTAAAATAAAACCATTCCCCTGCAGTGGTGGCTGACACTCTAGTTACAGGCTCCTGATGGAGGTGCCCATGAACAGCCAGGACTGCCATGCTCTGAACTGCTCCTGTCACACAACCCACTGAGCTGTTTGCAGAGCAATGTTTGCTGAAGTCATACTGAGCTGTTTACTGACAAACCACCATCCTCGCTGCCTCCCCCAGAGCTTGGCCCAGATCCCTTAAAGTACCAACCATTAGGTCTTTTTCAATCTCTTCATATAACTCTGATAGTTTTTCTTCCCGTCCTTCCAAGGCAGTGCTTGCTTCATGGTGGCGCCTGATCCAATCCTGGAAATAGTCTTTCTCCAAGTTTTTATAGGCCACCACAAGTGTCCTCAGACCTTCTCCAGCAAACTCCTGCAAGACAGTGGTGAGACAGAAAGGTCAAAGCAGAACAGTCTGGTCACATGGGCTTACAAAGGACTTTCAGAAAGCAGACTGTAAAAAGTATCTTGCCTAAAGTTTGCAGAGGAAAGGTGAAAAAAATCGCACCTTAGACCACAAAGTTTGGGTTACTTATAAAAAGTAATTCCAGACCACTTGTCATTGCTATTCATGGTCCTTACAAAGAAAAAACTCAAAAGGGCTTTCCTACTTTCTGGCTCCAAAGATTTAAAGTAACCAGACAGTTGTTTCCCAGGCTCATATTTCTCAACAAAAGGTCCAGAACAGTGAGACCTAAATAAACCTTGAAGACAGGCTTGAATTTTGGACCTGGGCTCAACGTTTTAAGGGCACAAATTCTGGCTGAAATGCACAGATAAGAACAGCCAGTCATAGCAGCTCAGCAAGTCCTTATAACTGTCTTTTATGATGGATAGTATAGAGCTCAGTGTTTGGTGCAATAGCAGAGATATGTTTGTGAAAATGGAGGTGTTCCCCCAGACTTGAAATAAAGGCA
The DNA here is from genome assembly GCF_003945595.2 of Pipra filicauda. NCBI lineage: Eukaryota > Metazoa > Chordata > Aves > Passeriformes > Pipridae > Pipra > Pipra filicauda. Next base: position 162,941 of record NW_024104658.1, on the reverse strand, counting down.
CATCAGGAACAGGCCACATCCACAGCTCTGTTCTGCCCTTTCCTTTGCCACCAACTTTCTCTGACTCCCCCAGGCAGTGAGCAGAGATGTTTTTTCTATTACACAATCCCACTGGCAAAACTCTCTGTTATCTTGTGCTCTGCAACATTATCAGTAGGATCTGGAATCTCAAGGGAGAGTAAATACTGGTCAAAACATCCCCTTATGTGAATAACAACCTCCCACTGCACACCATCAACAATATAAAAGGCCACAAGTTCGAGTGATGCTTTTTCCTTGCTAGATCTGGAAGAAGAGACCTAAGGCTATATAAATTAATTTCCCTCTCTATTCCATAACTAAAAAATCGGTGCTTAGGTGCTATGTCTGAAATCTGGGGGTTTTGTGTCAACACAAAGTATGCTCCCACACCTGGAGAAAAGGAAATGATCAAATGCAGAGATGTTGTTGAGAAGGAAGCACTTACATTCAGGTGTTCTGTGGTTTCCTCTTTGAGAGATTCGCAGGACGAATTAAGCAGTTCATAAAGAATGGTGTCGGCCCCCTTGCAGTACAAAGTCAAGTCACCTTCTGGACTCTGCACTATGAGGAAGAGGAAAAGAAATGCTACAAATCCCAAGCTGAGGCTTTTAGGATACACAGCCATTTTATGAAAACAAAGACAAGTTTCTAGAGGTGTCTGAATTCTACCAGGTTTTGGCAAACTCCCAGAGAATCAAGACAAACTCTGCTTAGAAAAGAAGACAGTGTGACTACTGCCCACCTTAGTGGTAGCAGCACAGCAACTGTATGCAGACTGCCTTAGTCTGAGCAGACACTCCTTTGGCCCACATTGTTCCTACAGGCAGCACTTCAGGCAGCACATCTTCATTCAAAAGTTAAGAACAATTTTTTTTTTTAGGGGACTGGTCTTACTGCTCCTATTTCTTTCATGAGTAAACTGTAACTACAGTATTCCAATTCCTGAAGTAACTAAGCATGTTGGAGGGTTAATAAAGGCTACAGAAAGGGGTTTTGATAATTTCTGCATTTTCTGTTTGGGAAGGTGGGTTTCTCAGTTCATCCTTTCTCCTTTCCTACTTCCTCAGATTTTACTGATAATTTTAAAGCTGCTTAGAAGGCAGGCCTTTCCTGCATTGTAATGAGGGAGGCGACATATACAAAAAGCTTAGTGTCTTCAGAAGGCTAGTGCATCACTGTGGTCCAGATGTGGAAATGTTCTTCCACCTGCTTTTCTACCACTGTTGCTGTGTAATGGAGAAGTCAAGGCAGCCCACCTCAAGCCCTCAAAAGTAAATGTTACTGTGTTATTCAGGAGCATTGCAAAGGAAGTCTCCTAGAAAAAGGCATCATAGCATAATGAGGGACAGCTCCAGAGCCTAAAACGTCAGGAAGGAAAGAAAGGAGCAAAGGGAACATACCAATCACAGACATTCGCTTGCGAACATTGTTGAAATCAAGAATAGCCAGAAGTTTGTAGACTTTTGTTTCTCCCATTTCCACAACAGTGATGGTCTCTGGTGTGCGAGCCCGGAACACGAATCCAAAGTTTCTAGCAGCAGTGACAAGGGCTCCCTCGTCAGGAGATTGGGCCTGATACACCAAGCTACCTGACATGAAAGGAAAAAAAGTGTAATGTGTTTTTTGCCTTTCTTCTGAGCTAAACGAATACAAAATCAAAGACATTATACAGCGGTGATCCCTTTGCTTTTCTGTCTATCCAGAGGTGTAGCACTGAAAAGCACCTTATGTCCACACATCTCCATCAAGTCCCACCAACCCATCCTCCAGGACAGTGCAAGAGGTACCCTAGATTCTTTTGGGGTCTTTAATCACTCTCTTTGGAGTCTAACAGGCCTCACTGAGAGGACAAGTTCCTTGGATTCAACCCCTTCTAGTAATATCTGCATGTATTTTTTGCATCAGTATTTTCACCTTCAATCTGTCAGTTAAGAGCTGTAGCCTTTAAAGCATGGTTTTCATCCTGTCTGAGATTTGAGGAGGCTGACCCAGTGCCTGTGAGAACACTGGGTGAGAGGAGCTAATGAGTCTCCAGTGGATAGGTGCTCTATGTTCTTTGCTTTATGGGACTAGAAGCAGAGTAGAGAAAGAGTGGGGCAAGCATCTGCCACCTCAGGGAAGCTGTGGCACCTGCAATTTCCGCACTCCAGAGATGTGGTGTTTGCAGTAGTGTCAGCTCCACCACAGGAACATACAGAGAGTGGAGGCCCTGGTCCTTTCTCTTCCCATGTGGCATCTCCAAAGACACTGATTTATGTGTAGTCATACACTACAGAAAATCACCAGGGAGCCAAAAGGACCAATAACAGCTTCTGTGGAGAGAAGACATACTGTGGTGCGAGTGAACATAACCACTCAGTCTGGTGCCTCCAACAGTCCTCACCTTCCTTCTTCTCTTCTGGCATCACTGTGTGACAAAGTGAGAGCAGCCGGAAGAACCTGTGTGTCGGGACATCATTCAGCTTCACAGCTTCAACCAGGCTATGGTCATAGAATGCAAACTTTGGGTCAGCCAGCGGGTTGTATGAGAAATCAACCTTCTCTGTGTTCTGCAAAAACATAGCTTGGTATTATTTGTGGAGCTCTTATACGCCTGTCCACCAATGCCTGCCAACACAGCCACTCTCTCCTCCTCACATTTGCAAAGGACCTACCCTGCAGGGCTGCTCATGACAGAGATTGGTGGATCTAAGTGGGAGGTCATGAAAGCTATCTAATCATAGGACAGGACAGGCACTAGATGTGCCTTTAAGAGCAGCACGCAGGCTGAGAACCAATGAGCTAAACTGACTCTCTGAATGGCAGCTAACGTTCCTACAGGACCTCTGCCAATGGATTTCTACAGCAAAGAAGTGCCTGCCTTCAACACATGCCTTCTTGGAGGCATCATGATCCTGACATCAAAGGCTGCCTGTGACAGTGCAGTGTGGAAGCCCAGTTTAAAACAATTCAAAAGGCTGTCTTCTCTACCCTATTCTCCCAAAGCAAGAAAAAATCCTGATATGGAAAAAATAGGACAGATGAGTGATGTAAAGGTTAAACTCCATGGGCATTGCCCATTTTGTCAAAAGACAAGGAACCCCAAGCAGAGTGGAATATGCTGGAGAAATGGCCAGAAGCTCTCAGCATGATGTGTCATGGAGAAATGCACTGCCAAGCCTGTCTGGGACACTTCTGACTCCTGCCCCAACCCTAATGAGCTCAGAGTTTCCAGGATGGGAGTCATCCTTCTGACCTCTGCACGCTGACATCTAGGACTTAGCACAGATCCACACCTCCCACACTCATCTGCACAGCAAGATCCAGGCACAGCAACATCATAGATGTGTGGGCAGCAGGACTCTGCTCCAGAGAGTACCACGGACAGGAGAGTGGGGTGGACAATTCGGAGGAGTCCAGCACATGTCCCCAAGCAAGGCCTGGAGGCACAGCACTCAGCACAAATAGCCAATTTCAATGGGTAATTTCAGTTCTCAATGGCCTGAAAATGAATCACTGGAATGAGGAGTGGGATTTTCACCATCTTGCTGTTTGTTATTTGGATTACTGCATGTAGGTTCAGACATTTTAGAAATAAAAACATGTGCATCTGTGCCAGCAAGCAGAGGCTAAAGAGAAATGTAGAAGTCAAATGTTTTCATACTTTACAAAGTCCAGACATAAGAGGAATTTGACAGTGACCTTGTTACTGATATGAACTGAGCTCACTAATTCCCCACTAAAGCTCTTATTAACTGCCAAGGTTAATAAAATTCACCAGTGTCGAAGTTTCCAGCAAACTTGGCCTAATACTTGGCTGAGTATCAATGGCCAAATATTCAACAGAAGCTGTGCGTGCAATAGGAAGTCATATAAAGCAGAGAGAACAGTGGGCCATTCCCAACCTGCAGGTTTTAAGCCAGGCTTACTGGAAAGGAACGTAACTAGCAATTCTCTGACATCCAGAGGAACGCACATCACTGTTATCAGCATCAAGAGCATCAGCTCTTGCAGGGTAAAGAGCATGAGCTATGCTTTTGTGGGTTGCGTCCACTGGTACTTAGCCAGGTTCACCGAAAGCACAGATCCTGATAGCACTTAAGCACTTACCTCATTTATTTCTACCCTTTGCCCAGACATATCATACACATCACCTGCAAGCAAGAAAGACCAAGGTTATAGCCACAAATTCTGCATAAGTGCAGTCTCTGAGCTTCTCTACCATGAAAACTGGTTACAGTGTTTCTAAGCAAGTATCTGTTGAAAAGGTTTCAGTAAGCATACATATCTTGACATGAGTACTGGAGACTGATGATACATAGCTGTCGGTTTTCTATGTTAATCCATGGCAAAATCCAGAGACTGACAGATCTTGAAACACAAAGCAGTAACCATAAAAATGACTGGCTTTTGGGTAAAGAAGACTTGGCTCAAGCTGAACCCGGAGATGACTTAGCATTAGGTAAGAAACAAAAATGCTTTCAGGGAATGACTTCTCTTGTACCTTTCCTTTTGAATATGACACAAAATCCAGCTCCTGGATCCTACTTGGTTTGCAACAGAAAATGAGACAGCCACAGAAAATGAGTTTTCAAAGCCCATTCTTCCCACACCTAGGTAGCAAAGCTGCTCTACTGATTTTCCCTGAACTGATGACCTGGTCATAGGAATACAAGACATTTCGGCTCTAGGAAACACTATTAAAACTTCTGCCTAAAGAAAAGTTTCACTCTGAAAGTCTGGACTGTGCCCAGCCCAGCCAGTCCCAACACTTAACTGAAAAAAGAGTGAAATGCAATGAGTTACGCAATATATAGACTCATATCTGCACCAGCAATCTCAACTGTGACCAAAGTCAAATGCAGTGCTTGTGGGCCTTCACAAAGGCCCTGAGTGTGTAGAAGAAACTTAGATGCCATCTCTCCTGAGAACTTCGTATCAGTTGATCCCTTGCGAAGTATAGCCAAGAGGCTTTTGGACATCTCCTTCCCTTAAGCCTCCAGAGTACCTTTCCTGACATCAGAACTAAATCATTCTGGCATATGACCCTGAGCAGCAAATCCAGGGAAGTACAATCCTAGGAAGAAGCTAAGCATTTTGCAAAACTATAGGCAGTAGACTGTTTGCTTTCTTTCCACATATTTCTCATTCATTTCTTGAACCCATTATGTTAGTGGCGAAATCCACTTTGGAGAAGTCATGGAAGAGATTTTATGATGGAAGAGATTTCAGACTGTTTAGCAGCATTAATGTTAGTTATCATAGTAGCACTGTTAGAGGTGTGGTGGTCCCCAAATATACACAAAACCAGATTCATAGGAAGAAATAACTTTTATTAGATCAGCTGATAGAGAAAAAGGGCAAACTTCAACAGGTCTGACACAGGCAAAGCAAGCATCCATCTGCAAATAAGCATCAACTAATTTCTCTGGGGCATCTAATGATATTAATCAATTAGTCAGTTTCCAAGGTGTTAGCACCTCCTGAGCAGTGTGAAGAAAACAGTTTAAGGCCATGCAATAAACAAGCCTTTAAAATCAATGACTTCTAGGATCTAACTGAGATAACTTTTTTTCCTATTTTATCCAACTCCCTGCAAACTTTTCTCTCTTCTGGTAGGTGAAGTATGTCAAGGCTAAAGACAAAGACCAGGCCATTGACTAGTCCAGCTATCTGAAAAGGATGTGGAAAATTGCTACTCACAACACGAGAAATTGCTGAATGTGAGAGACAACACATGAGAAGCTGACAAAATTTGCAGATAACATAATGAGGGATGGCTGATTTCATAAGTGGTTAAGAGGGAGTTAGTTATGTGTGTTAAATGTTATGTTTTGTGCAGGGTTAGCAATACCTGGGTAACCATGTCAATAATACCATAGAAAATGAGATTACCTAGGTAGTGATATCAGAAAAAATCCCCAAATTTGAGTACAGGTGTAGTAAATGTGGCGCTTACGGGGACAAAATAATAAAGTGCTGGTTCTGTTTGGATGATAGAGGGGCAGAAAAAGGGAGATAAAAGAATGGTAAAAAGGGAGAAACAAGGAAATCATATTAAGATATGCAAATGATGCAGTCAGGCTGCCCAGGCATCCCTGATGGGCAGCCCTGCACTTGATCACTGCAGTTTCTTACATGACATTCTCCTGGATATCAGAGTTAGTCTCTGCAGACCAAGAGGCATACAATGAAATAAAACTCCGAGAATAAGGCAAACAGATAACATACCGTAGGATTTGCCATTGATGGAGCACTTGTTGAAACACATGATGTTCTGAGTGAGAGTTCCTGTTTTGTCTGAGAAGATGTACTTGATCTGTCCCAGTTCTTCATTGAGTGTAGTGGTTCGAGCCTGAGCCGGTGTATCATTCAGTGGATAATACATTTTACGGTCCCAGTCGATGTAGAAACTGTTACCCAACCGTATAATCTCTACACTGATGAAACAGAAAGAGAAGGTGACGGAATATTCATTAGTTTAAGGGATAAGATCTTTATCTTCAGCACCACCATTAACGACTGTAATTAGAAGACAACTTTGAAGGTAATGACAGGTCGAACTCATCTGTCCTTAGATGGCTTTTGGTAAGGGATGCTGAAGATAGTCCCGCTGTTAGGTTTATAGCAAATTCCTTTACTTCATTTATAAAACAAGATCTTATAAATGTTCTCGGAAAGTTTCAGAAGTTTTCAGACTGAGAAGAGAGGCAGGAGCAGTGGGTTTCACTTAGTGCCATTCCAGGAGACGGTTTCCAGCAGGGCTCTGAGCTAGGCTCAGCCTGGTGCTGGGGGATGAGCACAACCATGTCTCAAACAACACAGAGCTCCACAGCATTTGAGCCATTTCGTCACTCAATACAACCAAAGAGAAGCATCAGCTTGCAGATAATATGGATTTCCACCTTGCTGTTGCTGTGACACACTGGACAGGAATGGTATTCATTCCTCTAATTTACCAACACAAAAGAGAGTCTCAGCAGCAAAGCTGACTGAAGAATGAGGTGCAATGATAAACTACTCAGTCTATACCCCAGCCTCAAGATTTTAAGAGCATCATAGACACATTGCCTACTTGTCACCCCTGCTTACCTATCTGCAATAACCAACAGAACCCTACATTCTCTGTGAGGAGGCAGCACTCAGACAGCTGATATAACACCAAGTACTATGGACCTTTAACCTAATTACACCTACTTACCTGGCCATCCACTCCTCACAGGAATCCTAATGCCACCTCAAAGAACAGGTGCCCTTTGATGGGCAGTGAAAAGAGCAAGATGCTCACTGTAGCAGGCTTCCAGCCTTGCTCCTATAGCATCCTACAGACCTACACCTCCGCTTTAACCGCAAAATCATCCTCTCCTCTCCCAGGGATCACTGCTGTCCCCACTCCAACCCTGATAAAGCCCTGAAGGCAGCAGAAATAAGAAAAGCATCTCTGTGGTTGTGTGCAATCATTCACAAGGGGGTTGCATTTGGATTTAAGGAAAATGCTGCTCCCAGCTAAGGCAAAAGCTAAAACTTTCTTAAGATCAAACGTGAAAGGAGCTTCTGGCACATACCTGACATAGAGTGAAATTGGTACCACTGTGTTTAGAATGATCACATATGACCAAAACATGAGGAAACCGGAGTAGGAGGCAGAGTTGACACCTTCTGCCCAGGGCAGATATACCTGGAAGTAGTAGCCCTTATCATGCTCCCAGATGCCATTGCCAATGGCTAGGATGAGACACATCAGTCCTAAAAATGCAAAAATCTGAAAAGCAAACAAACAAACCAACCAAATCAAAACTAAACAAAAAGTACTGCATTTTAGAAACAAGGAGTTTATTATGTATAGATTAAGGAAAAGAGCCTAATGAGACTGGGTTGGATAGCCTGAATCATAGGAAAATGTACCTAGGGATGAAGAGGAAAAAACAGTGATGTTATGACACTTTTACCTCACAAGAACAAAACTACACAGTGTACAGAGTATTGCAGTTTGGAATTACAAGTCTTCAAACAGCTGGGGATTTAAATCACAAGGAGACTTCTCAACTAGGGTGATCATGGTCAGTCACCTGCAGAACATTAGACCTAATTAGAGGTGAGTTGGGCTGAGGGTCCCCAAACATCTGGCTGCACACTTGTAAATAGAAACTGCCTGGAGGACTTTACCTGGCCATTTGCTGGATGCATCATAGTCTTTTTCACAATTTCTGAAAAACAACTAAGGATAACCCAGCACTGTGCAGTTAGGAATTCAGCACAGGATATCACTCTAATGATTAAAAGAGTTAATTGCTGACTTAAAACTAATGGTTGCCTTGGTGTCTACCCTCACAATTTGATTACATTTCCTTTGAGCAAATAGAAAGCAACACTAACCAGTGATGTGTATCCTTGGACTTTAGAGAAGCCTGTTTTCTGAAACCTAAAGCAACCAGGGGAACAGCAACTGGGAAGCAAATTTCAAAGTGTGACAACTTAGCGAAAACTGGGGCTTGCTTGTGAACACTGGTTTATAGACACAAAAGCAATATATAGGACATAAAGCATTTTTGATCAAAAGAAGACAAGAATGCGGCAATATTACTTGAAAAAGAATAAAACAGACTGGGAAGAAGGAAATTTAACAGAAATTAATATAAACTGCAAGGAATATAGAATTATGAATATCTAACAGCCATAAAATATCAAGAAGACAAAACAGTAAAGTCATAAACAGGTGTGTGAAAAGCAGATGTGTAAACAGTCAGTCCTCCAAGAGGAAGAAGGAAGAAAGAATAGGGAAGTATCTATTCCCTATGATGTAACAGATGGAAAAGACAGATTGTGGCCACTGACAAAGAACAACACTACGTGGCTCTATCTGCTAATAAGCATTATTAGCAATGCAGTGAGTCCATGTAATTTAAAGACGGAAGCTTAGAGGAACCAATAAGGTTAATTTTTAACAATGCTTTGAAAACTGGGAAGCTGTGCCATCCTGGAAATCTACTAACATAATTACAATGTTTGTAAGGTAGAAATGGTGATAGTGGGGAAGATAAACTGCAGTTAGTTAGCTTGACACTCTTCCTGGACAAATAATAATAAAATTATTCTTTAGACATAGACTTTTCCAAACATTTGACATAAAACAACCAATGTAGTAATAAAAAAGTGAAGACATGGAATCAACAGGCTGCACAAAAGAGTAATTAGAAATCATCTTTTGCAAGTATAATCATTAAGAAGGAAATATCAGTAAGTTGGGCCATTAAGTAAAGGCCACTCAGTAACAATCACATTAAAACAGTAATCAACCTTTTTAAAAAACAGTAATTGAGATACAAACACAGAAACCTTGATGGTAAAACTAATATTTGTACTGCTGAAGTAATCTGTGAGAGGAAGACTTTTATGGAGCAATATGAATCATTTGGTGAAAAGTTCATGCCTGATCAACTCGAGTTTTAATACCAAGAAGCCACTAAAAAGGAACTGCAGTAAGAAAAGGTGCTGGGCTGAGTTTCAGGGGACACATTTATTTCCCACATGAGTAGTAGCTTTTCTATTTAATTGTGAGAGGCCAAATAAATTACTTGACTTGTGAAACAGAGACAATATTCCTTGCTGGTAAGGAATGTGGTGCAGTGTTTTTAAATATCTGTGACCAGCAGTGAAAATAGACTTCAATCTGTGCTGTTGTAATTATTAGGACTTAAAGATATATGAGAGGCATGACCCACCTTGCTGCCCCACAGGTTAATTATCCACTCGTAGAATATCACAATACATGTAGGCATTTCCATGTATGATTTAGAAACAGAAATACACACAGGGCAAGGCAGCAGCTGAACTTTCCCAAGGTGTCCCTGCCCATGGCTGGGGTGTTGGAACAAGATGATCTTTAAGGTCCCTTCCAACTCAAACTATTCTGTGATTCTATATCACAACAGGAGCTTTTGTCTACAACTGCGCTTGCTTTATGCACATTTTGTTCTATGTGCATTTGGCCCTCACCCTTCACAACTCCACTGCAATACTTGTGCTTACACAAAGCTCACTAACATGCTGTTTGCTCTGAGACAAATGCGAAAGACTGATCCATTAACAGCAGCCCCGGAGATTAATTTCTGTGCAGAGAAACAACTCTGTGCAGGGTGTTGTAATTGTAACCACAGCCCTGCAAGGGAAGGACGTGAAAAAAGCCTGATTGTAGGCTTGTGCATGCTCATGGGGCTTCCCAGCATGAACATCTTTCCTTCCTTCCTGGGTCCTGCTCCTGCACTGCCTACAAAAAATGCTCTTGACTAAGAATTTTATAAAGAGGAGGTGACTTTTAACAAACATTGACAGTTGGACTGTGTATAAAAACTGTTTCAGTTTCTTTATTGGCACTTCAAATTCTGCTCCAGGATTTGAAACAGTAAGTTATATAAGAGATGAAGCTGACAGCCCTCCTTCTCTGAGAACATGCTCCCCCAAGCCTGCTAAAAAGCAACTTTTGGAGAAAAAAGCATTTCTGGAGCTGGCGGGTCCATCACCAGTGCAGGAACATTAGCTTGTCCCTCAGGTCACTGAGAAACACTTCCAAACGTGAAAAAACAGCTATGGTTGCCATCTGGAAAGGTTTACTCCTGATTAACCCTTGTTGGGGCAGACCAGGGCAACATTTAATGAGGCCTCCGCTGGCAACCTCCTTAAACACTGCTTTGTGTCTGGCAGTTTTATGGACAAATAAACGCAAAATAGCTTTGCCAGTGTTAACATGGAATAAGTTTTGGTACATTTAAATGAGCTATTAATAGCAAGCTGTGGCTGCTTTGTATTTCCAAACTCAAGAGCACAGTATACTGCCTGTTTTTATGACTGCTCTCTGTAACCTCTGACCACCCAGTGAGCTCGAAGGATCCAGTGCCACATCCCCTGAGGTGTGCAAAGAGCCTGGTGCCAAAGGTAGGACAGAGTTTTACTTAGACATCAAAATTTTAGGTTCCTTAAAAATGCGTAAAGGAGATAAACACACCCCTGGCTCCTCTAGCGCCCCAGAGCCCAGGCAGAGGCTGATGCAATCGGCTGCAACTTGCTCAGTTTTTTAAAATGGAGCCAGGAGGTAAATTCATCTCATTTGTGTTTATGAAGAGAGGCCAAACAGACTGAAAACTCTGGGTGGGATACTTGGCTTGTTGAAAGGAGATTTGGCAAATCTTAATCGAATGTTAAATTCCAAGTTCTCTATTCAGCTTTTCTCTGCTCCATTTCTGTGCCCTACAGATCCCCCACAGCCCATTATCCTCTCCAGCCAGAGCATAGCAGGACATCTAAGGAAATGTGAAGTTTTTCAAATGCTTGCAAAGTTTGGAATGTAAGAGGCCCAAACCTTGCTTGTTTTTGCTGTCCCCTTAAGGGGAGGAAGGGAAGAAAACACTGGGGAAAACAAGCTGATGATCATAATCAAGATTTTCACTTGGCAGAGATTGGTGCAAGGTTACTAAAGTCAAGGGCGTGTCCTTACTGTACATGGAACAAGGACTCAGGAGGGACTGAAGATGACCCTGGAGTGGCTCTCTGTGCTGTGGCATTACAGGGCATCCCTGGGCCCACCTAGAGAACTTTTGGGATCCTGAGAAAAAGGTAAGAAGACAGGGAATGAGGTAAACTGGGAAAGCTGGAGAATGGTGCCATCCTGGAAATGTTTGTTCTCTAAGCCCCAGTGCTGAGGAAGCATGAAGTCACAGAAGGCACGGAGAGCTCAGGATAGCCTTGCTGTGATGGACAGACTGGTGTTGGATGCCTCCTCCAGGGCTTCCTCCAGTGCCTGGGGATGGATGCTGGCCTCAGCTGGCTATGAAGTTGGTCTGGAGAGAAAGAGCAGGAAGGAAGAAGCAGCAACAGTGATCATGAGACCTTCCTAGTGTCATAAACTGAAGGTGTTGGAGCATGCATGACAAACTTGCACCCAAAGGAAAATAAAATCTGAAACTAACGACCTTTTCTTCAAGCAACATTGATTGAAGTAGTGTCAGAGTGTATGTCCTCCTTCCCTGAGTGGCTTTAAAATCAAGCAGTAAAATCTCGGGAGAGTTCATAAAAGAATCACTATCTCTGCCTGGAAGTATTTGCCATTTGTTAAAACCACTGATGAGCTTAACCCTCAAATTAGATCTGTTTTTCAATCTGAGAAGAGTGTCTGCTATATACGATTAGTGTTCTCAAATTTCCCAGCTGCTAAAAACATCAGTTTCTGAGCATGAATGAGACCATGTCTAATATTCTATCCTAACATGTTAAGTCAGAAGCTGGCATCATGTAAATTAACAAACTCAATTATCAAGTCCTATGCAGATACCACCAGAGATGCCACGAGATCAGAGGGAAGAGGGAGAACAGCTGATAAATAGAAAATGACAAAATTACTAGGAGAAAAAAGGCATTTGCAGGCTTCAAAATATTTCTTACACAAAAATGCAGAGCAAGGGAGAGCAGAGAAAATGACAAGCTCAGAAGAAAAGTCCTTAATTCTGCCAATGTAACTGCCTTGCTTTGCAAGATGGGCTGACAGAGGCGCTGCCAAACTCGGTCTGCTAATAAATTATTACGTCATTTTTCTTTTTATCATTAGTCACTTCTGATATTTCCTCATCTGTGTGGGCAAAGAGGTGGAGCATCTGGAAACGATGAACACATCTGAAGAAATGAAGACACATTAATCAGGCTTACCACCAACACAAGGACATTCATGAGCCGATCGATGCTTGTTCGTTTAAAAGTTGTTTTTCCACTGTTCTGCATTAGTTTGGTGTCTGGCCCTGGAGATGAAACATACTTGTTAATTTTAGTAATAAAGCCTAGCTGTTCTACAGTTGATTCCCTCTGAGGCCCCACTGCGCCTTCCAGCATAAATGACTATTGCAGTTTTCTTGAAGGCAGGTATGTACAGTTTGCAGTGCTGGTGGAAAACTTGGGCAGAAACAGGTTAAGTCATTTGCCTGAGATTAAATGGGGATAGTCACATAAAACCATTAATTCTGGACTTTGACTCTGCTCTCGTCTTTCAACATTCAATCCCCCCTTTCAGGTTTAATTACTTTTCACAGAATACCTGATACTGCTATGTTATTGGTGACATATTATACATTATCTCACATGTCTGGAGAAGTATAGGAACAACAGAAGGACTATGCTCATAAAAAGCATAGATCTAATCAATAATAATATTGATGAGCCTGGTATTCCAATATGGATTAAAGTCACATAGAAATTATAAGGAATTTAATTGAATACACTTGACAGAATTCTTAGCCAGATTTACTCCTTACATTCTTACTGATCGATCAAGAGTCCCCTCCTGCACTTTGCTGCATGCATTTCTGAAATAAAAAACTGTGCTGTTCTTGTACTTGGTAGAAACACATTTTCCAAAGAGGAAAATACTTGATTCCTCTGTGCCTGCTGGGTGTGATGTACTTCCATGCTAGTGCTGCTCTGCTCTGCAGTTCACATATCAGTCTTTCTACCTACCAGCATAAATAACAAGTCCAAAGCACCACTCTGTGTTCCTGATAGTACAGCCCCTCAGCAACATCTTCTCATTGTCCAGGGCATACTTTTCTCCCCGAAGAGTAAGAGTGCCTGTGAATTTATCCAGTTTGTTATTTGGTGCTTCACATCTGACTTCACCTATAAAAAAGAAGGTAAAAGCACAAATGGAAATCTTGTCCCAGAAGGATGTCATCAATACCTCATTCCCAGCTGTTCCCCAGAGACAGTATTTGACTTAGCTGCAGTCAACTCCAGATCCTGTCATTCCTATTCTGTATCTTACACTTACTTACTCGTCATTTGGGATGTTGCTCCTTCCCCATCTTCCTGTCATAATCCAATGGACCACAATGAATTTAAATTTATCCCATTCTTTGAACATGCCAATGTTTTATTAGTAGAGTACAAAACAAAGTTTCCACAGCTTTTATGTGGGTGAGAAGAAATGTTGAACCAGCAACATAGTTTTAATCCACTCACAGCGAGTTCATAGTGTAGGATGTCACTGGATAACTTTAGCTAAAAGTGCTGACATCACCTTTTTTCCTATTTCATTTTCTCTCAAACTGCAGGAGCCCAAGCGAGAAAAATCATAGCCTAAAGGCTGCAAAAGAGTAATTAACTGAGGTGTCTTTGTTCACTGTTTTTTAATTTCATCTGTTTTATAACTCAAGTCCCAATGGCACATAAAAAAATACTGCTACCTTCTTGGGCCAAGCAGCTGACACTGTAAGTGACTGGAGTGTCTTTTTCCATGCTTTGTATTTATTTTTTGTAATAAGATGTGTTTGGATACCTTGACATAAAAATTACTATTTAAATTACTATTTAAATCAACAGTTGCACCTGACATTTAAAGATTCAAAGCAGAGCCCTGTGGATGTATGGAAAAAAACTGGAAAATACAAATATGCCTTACTGAAAGGGAATCCAAGAGTTCAGTCTGTTCACTTAATCAGCAGGAGCATTAAAGTTATTTTGATCACAGCCTGAAAATACCTACATAAAGACTAGCATTTGCAGAGAGTACAGCTCTTCCAGCTATTCTCAGACAAAACACATCAGGCTTAAGAGACTGGAAACAAAATTCAGAGAAGTCCAGAAGAAAGGTGCAGCTTTAAGTATCATGACAGTCTTCACCACCATATATTCTAAAATCAAAAATGAATGTTATTTTCATAGAAAAGTAGCTCTACTCTAGGGCAGACAAACTGTCTGACTGGAAAGATGAAATTACTAGGAAATTTAGCTACACGTGACATCAGAGCTCATACTATGTTGATCTTCTGTTTTATCATCTGGTTAGTCCAACAACAACCAGACCTGTACCCCATCATTACTGAAAGCCTGCAATAGCCAGACCCACCTCACTGCCTCCCTTGCAATCCTTGAAAAGCACAAAGGAAACAGAGGCTTTGCACTGCAACCTGAAACAGCACAATGAGACTTTGGCAAACCAAACCCAGGGCATGATCTCTCAGCAGGAACAGTGTCTCTGTGGTGGGACAGTGCTCATGTGAGCACCTTGAGTCTGCTCTCCTGTAAGCAAGTGAGTCTGGGTTGATTTTGAGATCTGAAGAGATTCGTCCAGATGAGACAAATCACAAAAGAGTGAGAAGCTCTACAGATTCACCCAATCAACCCAGCAACTGCAGCTGAAGATACCACAACAAGACACATGCCTCCTGTCTCCCTCTCCCAGTAACAGCAATAAGATACCTGGAGTGTATTTCAGTTGAAAGGTTAAATACTGCCAAGTCAACATGTGATAAGTAGTAGATAACTGAAAAGTATTGTTTCTTTCCTCATCTCCCAGTTCCCTAAATCAAATAAAGAAGTTCAGTGTTTTGCAAGCATCTTCCTTATCTGAACCATCACTATGTCAAACAAACATCATAACTCACATTAAGCATTCCACTGAGTGCCTGTATTAGCTGCTCGACCCTTTCCTCTCTTCCTGTCTTAAAAAGTAATTAGATAAAGAGTTACATAAATATTTAAATATTCTGCAGAGGTTTGCTAAGGGAAATGCAAGGTTGGGTCTGATTCCAGGCACTCTTCCCAGTACACTGTCAAATATAAATCATCCTGGGAAACATTTTATTCAGTTTAAGTATTGTGAGGAGGCCACTTTTATTTACAACGTAACTAAAATAGAGATTTACAGAATAAATAAATATCTGATAAGAAAATTTGCAATTTTCCAAAATATTTTTAAACATTTTTTAATTAAGCACTTCCAAGAATGCAGTGTTCTCAGATAAGCATTACACTGAAAATGCTTGAAAAATTATTTTAGATTAAGATTTTGCTTACAAATTGATAGACACTGCAGCCTGTTCAGAAAAATAATTAAGGCATGCCACTCCTATTACTAACATAAAGCATCTAACTGCATCTGTAAAAACACATTTCTCAAGACCTAAAACACTGAGAACCTCAGCCATTACTTCAGAGAAACCCTGATGTACTGAGCTGATATTCAGCAAAGACCACACACATTATTGCCTAAAACCTCAACAAAGAAGGCAAAAGAAACTGTACCAGAGACAGTGCCAGCTTTATACTCTTTGCCACATCCCCACCACCTGTCCTGGAATCATCAAATACATTTTTTTAAAAATTATTTTCCTCCTTTATCTAAAATATTTCCTGAGAGCCTGCAATCCTTGAGACGTTCCAAGGACAGCAGCACTCACTCCAACCCTTTCCACACCGACTATCCCTGTAATCCTGTCCTCGTATCTAAGCCAGCAGGGCACTGCAGAACATGACTAACATCACTAGGTCTGTTCCCTTGTCCTCTCTCCACAGGCAGATGATGTATGAGCATGGAGCATTCTGTTTTTGACAGATCTGGTTCCTTTCTGTGTATGTGCTGCTATGCACTCCCAGGTATTCAGTGACAGGACACATGGCAATGGTTCAAGTTGCAACAGGAGAGGTTCAGAGTGGATGGTAGGAAACATTCGTTTGCTGAGAAGGTGATCACACACTGGAACAGGCTTCTTGGAAGGGTGATCGATGCCCCCAAGCCTGTCAGGTTTACGAGGCTTCTGGACAATGCTCTTAAAAACATACTTTAGCTTTTGGTCAGCCCTGAAGAAGTCGGGCAGTTGGACTACATGATTGTTGTAGGTCCCTTCCAACTTTTATTCTATTCTGTTCTCTCCTATCCTATTCTATCTTATCCTATCCTACCTTATCATATCCTATATTTGATATACAAAACAGCGCAAAAAAGGACACGTTTCCTGTTAACCACATCTGCATTGCCTGCCTTTAAATATTTTTAAATGCAGTCTTTATTGCGGCATTGAGAGAGGAGAGGAATGCTTTAGGCTGGGAAGAAGTCACCTGTCCTGTGTGCACAGTTAGTCCTCGGGTCTGTGTGGTGACTGGAAAGTGCTGCTGCTCAGAAGATAAATGTAATGGGTGCATCAGCATTGCTGCATCAATGTAAAAGTGCAGTGTGAGAATGTTTTGAGATCAGAACTAAGCATAAGGTTTTGGGAAAACAGTTTCCATTATGCAGTTACATGAAATCTTTTACTGGGGTTCAAGGTGGGTAGTATCAACATGTACAGACAGATACTAAAGCAAAGTGTGTGTCCAGAAGTAGAATTGCCACCAATGCAGTTTCAGGTTACAGCCATGCATGGCACTGAGACCTGCAAGCAAAGAGGGACCTCTTCCTCTACATATGCTGGTTTGCTGGCACTGTTTCCAGAGAAGTCCTAGCAGGAGGCAGTGGACAGCTTGGAAGGAAGAGTCCTAACCACCCTCTGGACTCTGGAGTTTAGGTAAATCCTCTGAAAAGTGAATTTTACTCACCATTAAACTCCGTCAGCTTCTGAAGATCTTCTCCAAGCTCTGCAGTGACTGTCAGTGCCTGCTTCACCTTCAGGTTTGTTTCACTGTGACAAACAACATGAGACAAAAACATGAACTGAAAGTCATATGTGAACTGAAAGCTCTCCCTGAAAGTCACTTCTGCTCTTGGGGACAGTCTTCTTCCTTGGACATCTGATGGACTGTGTTACCACATGCCTTTTTCACCTGGCCAGTGCATGTAGATTGTCTCTTTCGGTTGCAAAGACAGAGGAATTCTGGGCATGGTATCATGGTATTAGAGGAGGTGAGGTGAGAGGTGAGGTGTGTATCCTGTCACTCATGACACATTTGACCCCAAGGTATCTGAGCACACAGGAGAGCTCTGGATCTCTCTCATGGTATTCTGATCCTGAAGAGTACTCCAGTCTCGGGACTAGCTAGCTGGGGAGTTTGAAATGCAATGTCAAAAGAATATTGCATTTGTTCAGGGCCTCTTAAAAGTGGTACTTGTATGTGCAAAAGCTACAAGCTCATTTTCAGCAGAAATCAAACAGGGAAAAAGTCCAGAGGGCTGTCTGTAGGGTCTTGGGAGAGACACAATTTCTTGAACTCTCTGGTCTTGCTTATATACAGGCAGTGCAGAAACAGTAGTGCAAATTGGGTCATAAAGATGAGGTCAGATCCAGTTTATTCCAATTAATACAAGTTGCAGCCCTCTGCCTTGTGGCCAGTTGTGTCCTGGAGTGAGCAGCATTTGGAAGCTTTTGCAGTGTACATGCATTGATATTATGGTATAGCAGTCCAAAGGAGATTACTGGATCTATTCATTATGATTATCTCACCCAGATAATCTGTCTAAAAAAAAAAGGGAGATAAAAGAAACAGAAAGCTTCTGCCAGTGACCTGTGATATTGCACAAACGTATGTCTAACTCTCAGTGTTATAACTGTAACTGAAAAATTCCCCTCTAATGTGACTGAAGGAGGCAAAAGTATCCATCGGATGATGTTATTTTCAATATACCTATCCAAAGTTTATTCTACATATTATGAAACCCTGGCTACAAAAGCTATTGCAGGTACACCTGCTGCACCCAGGGTCACCAGGTTTTGCAGTGGTGGCCGTGACTGCACCCAAGGGCCAGGCTCACTTACCCATCCAGCTCAGCTGTCTCGATGTACGTCAGGCTGTGCGGTTCACTGCTTGAGAGTAACAGTAGATCAGCCTGAACACAGACAGACAAGACTTGGCATGAGTTCACACAGTCTGTAGGCGCTGCACCACAGTGCTGCTTGTGGTTACTGCCACACTAAGACTGATTTTCTTGTGAATGATGAGAGTGACAGAGATTAACTGTGATCAGGATAGAGAGAAATGGCACTCACCGTCACAAAGTTGTTGTTTTCTAGTTTTATTATATCCCCCACTTGGACATTCATCCATTTTTGTTCCTTTAACCTGCAAGAAAACTTCTGGTAAGGAACTACATAAAGTGAACACCACTTGGGAGAGCAGTATACTCGTCTCTGCTCCTGGAGCCAGACTTGGGCTGTTGATAAGATGGAACAGGGTCTGCCATGGTGCGTCCTGATCCATACTAAGCTAGCGGACCACTACAGTGCAAAGAACAGCAGTAAAAAGCAGTGGCTTGGGAGACCTGTGCCAGGTTGAGACCAAGTCCCACAATGGCAGCACAGTTCATGTGAACTTTCCTTGTCTCTGGACCGACTACTCCCTTCCTTCTCTTAAAGGGCCACATTGTCTCAGAAAATAAACCTCTCTATTTTGTGTAAGAGACTTCCCAAGCACCTGTGAAAATTGCTGACTGTGTTAGGTTTTCAAAGTGGTATTATCAGCCACAGTAACTGGATGTCAGGAAGGTCAATGCAGGTGCTTTGGCTGTGCATGTGTCTATCTAAGCCAAGTCTGCAGTGGTCTTCACAGCACTAAGCCAGACGTGCACACAGGCAGCCAGCTAGACTGCAAGCACAAATCTAACTAAGTCATGATAACTGTATATGCAAGATCTAGAAGTGAGAAATATCAGGAACTACCTCAAAACAGGACTGGTACTTAAGCTTGAACTCAGCTCAGCCTTGCTTTTTTAATGTTGGTCAGAATTGGGCAGGACCTGCGGTTTCCATTTTTAGAAAAAGGCAGAATGTTATAAAACTTCTGTTTCAATGTGTGTTTCCTAGACGCAGTAACTAATACGTAGTAGACTAAGAAACTGGTTTACTTAGCAGAGAGCACAAAAAGTGTGTTCCTATTCTTCAGTTTCCAGTGTATATATTTTTAACTGTTTGATCATCTGTTGACGCTTACACAACATACTGTTTGCTATCTATAGTATGGAAGTCACCAGAGACTTCACAACTGTCTACAGCCGTGTCCTACACAGAGTTGGACTCCATGGAGCTGCAAGTAAACAGCACATCTGTCTGCCATGAAAGCCAAGGCCTCTTCTTTTGTTTTTCTGCAGGAAAGAATAGTGCTAACAGTGCAATGTCCAAAGCACACAGTTGAAATATTTTTAAGTACGTTTAAGCCAGAAGTTCTACACACACTCAAAGTATCATGACATGTACGAGGGAGTAATTCCAGTTTCTTAATTTCAAATAACTTGTTGATAATGCCTAGTATTGCTCAATGCAAAATAAATGCTGTGAGCATAAATGGACACAGAAGATCACTTTGCTTGCCATCTCTGGGGTAAGGAGTAAAATAACTAAAGCACAAAGTACTGCTTACTTAAACATATATATCCAGGAACGGAAGGAGTTTACTTTTTGTCAGCACAAGGTCACAGCACAGATTGTGGTACTAGGTCTTGGGTTCATTAACTGAACACATAGTCTAAAACTGCACGATGAACGAGTAGTGTGAAACACAATTCAATTTTAAAATGTTTAGGGATTCTCGGGAAACATACACATACACCAAAAAAAAAAATTAAAATATTACTAATAGAATGTTCTTGCCAGTCAGAATTACAGCAAAAATCAAAAAGACTTACATGCCATTGATCAGGACCTGGACCGGGCGGTTGTTGACGTGTTTGTCGCTTTTGTGTCGATTCTGAAAATTGGATCAGTAAGTTAAAAGGCATTTCCAGGAAACCAAGCACACTAGAGCCGTAGGCTGTTCATTAACATTTTAGGTTTCCACCCAGCTGGCTGAATGGGTCAGGCAGATTAGGGTCACAGCTGAGTCAGAGTCTAGTGCATGTTTACACTCGTAACACAGGGCATAACTAGTCTGCAAAGAGCAACAGGCAACATGGGGCTTATTCTTGGAGGGAGGAAGGAGGGTAGAGCCTTATATGTCACTTAACAGACTTCTAACTCGGTGTTGCTTCTGTCCATGTCAGTTTGTAAACACCAGAGAAATTCATTCTTCTGCTTCGATACGGAAAGTGGCCACAGATGTTTTGGCATTGCTCCATAGAGCATCAAAATTATTTTAGTAATGAGAGAAAACCAGATTATAAAATTAGCTCTAATATCACCCCGTGAAGTCATTGGGACTTTGACTATTAGCCCTGTTGGGAGCAAACTTCGGCCAAAGCTAGGCAAGTTTGAAAAATCACAGGTGGGTTGAGCTCTTGCTTCCTACCAAATGTTTTTTTTCCGTATACATTGAGCTAGATGACAGAGGATGAGTTCTCCAAAGTGGAAGCCTAAGAACAGACTTCTGTGCCAGCATCCAGACAT
Organism: Pipra filicauda; assembly: GCF_003945595.2. Classification (NCBI taxonomy): domain Eukaryota; kingdom Metazoa; phylum Chordata; class Aves; order Passeriformes; family Pipridae; genus Pipra; species Pipra filicauda. The sequence goes on along the minus strand of NW_024104658.1, from coordinate 141,876 downwards.
ATCTATCGGTGACCACATTTTCAAACATGCTGAGTAGTTTCAGAGAAAGTCAATGGGGCTGCTGGGCCGCTCAGCAATATGAAAATTCTAGCTCCTTTTTAGGTAACAAACTGTAGATTTGGGGATCTAATCTCAGACCCCATCTTGGCCACAGACTAGTTCTCCAACTGCCTGCCTCCGGCTGTGTTTAAGTGGTTTGTTTTAGTCACTGCTGAAGTATCACAGGCAAACTCCAAAGTACAGGTCAGAAATCTTACAAAATCATCGATGGCATCTTTTACGCCTGACACAGCCAGCACCAGCACCAGGGGCACCACTGTTGTAAACCAGGCCAGTGAGGAAATCTGGGGAATCAACTGTGGGAAGAAAAGATCTGAGTTAAGAAATTTCCTGCCAGTTCAGAAAACCATTGTTTCCTAATCAAGCTTCAGACAACATTTTTCTGCGGTATCTGAATATAGAATAAAGACAGAAATGCAGCTCTATCCCTGATACGTGACCCCACAAAAGTGGGAGAGCCAGGGAACCCAAGCTTTGCTTACAAACAAGCTGTAATTTAAGTTATAAACTTGGAGCTGTCAAAAAGTGTAGTGGGTTGCTATTTCTTCTTGTTTGTAAAATTAGGACTGCAAAGTCCCCAGTGGATTTCCTTGGAAATACTGACATGGGTAAGCAAAGCCTGCTGTGAGGAACTCAGAGCTATCTGAGCAAAACCAGCTGTGCAGAGCCTTCAAAAGCTTCTGTTCTTTGTTTCAGTAACTCTTAACATTTTGCTGAAGTAAACTTCACATCACCCAACTGGCAATATGCATGTCCCACTGGTCTGTGACAAAGGAGTAGGCAGGCAAGAGTCCCCACAGCCTACACATCACATCCACTCCCAGTGAAGGAATTGATACACCCAGTGCCACAAGGATGGTGTGAGGGGAAAAAATTAAATGGAGCAATATGTAGATATAACAGACTAATGTCTGCCCTCTTTAGACTACCTTGATGTCAAGAGAAAGCTGTGTGCTTTTATATACACTCTCTCCTAGATGGCTCAGCAAAACACACAGTGAAATAATTTAAGGCAAATAGTGTGAAACAGTATGAATTTGACAGACAAACAGCTAGAGTGCAGTACAACAACACAGGAACAGTACTGTCAGCTTGGCTGAAAAGGCATCTTCACTAGTTTGTTGAAAAATATACTATCACTGAAATTTCCAAAATTCATTCCCTGTAAATAAGCAAAGATATATGTGGTCTTCTGCAGGCTTGACCACATTTTACCTATGCTTTTTTTGAGCTGAAATTGTAAAAAAAGCATTTGAAATGAGTTATTTTGCAAATTTGTGTGCACTGGAATGGCCAAATTTAAAATATCATCCTTAAAACACAATCAAACTTATACCCTTTTTCCTGATAATGTGTGCTCTGATATGACTCAACAATAACAGAGTGCACTGCTGTATTTTAGCAAAGTGCAAAGGGTCGGAAATCCTGGTATCAATTTCTCCAGTACGTTCAGCTTTCAGGCAGAGTATTATTACCAGCAGCAATGAGCAAGGTGCAACTTAACGCCACTATGATCCACAGGGTTCAACAGTGTCACCAGTGTCTGAGACACTCCATATTGGACACCTTCCTCAGCCTGAAGCAGGGAGCAGCAATATTCCCCTTTATTCGAACTACCCACAACATTGAGCCTTCCTGATGTTAACTCCTTCCCGCCCAGGGAAACAGCATAGGTTATACATTTATTCTTCTTGCTGTTGCCTTTGAGACTGCCAATGGAATCTGCCTTAAAATCTATTGGGAAGAGACAACTTGGCTTTATACTACAGAAGGAATAAGTAATGCAAATCTGAGGACAGCCAGGAGCAGTCAGATGTAGACACAAAGGGGCAGTAGGACATGACATGAAAAGTTGCACAATTTGTTGAAAAGTTTAATTAAATTTTTTTCTTCATTTAGTTCAAATCCTCATATGCAAAGTTAAGAGACAAAATTGCTTTTTCTCTGCCCTACTTTCTATCTCCTATAAGGTTTTACAAAGACACTAATTCACAACAGGGATATAACTTGCTCTTCATTACATCTGTCAAACATAGACTGGCTTTGATAACAAAGAACACAAGCTGCTGGAAACAGCACAGTGAAGTCATACCTGCAAAATCAGCAAGAAAAGAAAGTAGGCATTGGCTATTCGCTGAAACTGTTCAAACAGGTTGAGAGGCAGGAAAGTGAAGAAATTGTATTTCGATGTTTTAATTGAATTGTTCTGTAAGGAAAAAAATATAAGGAAAATAAGTAGGATTGGTAAAACAGGAAACAAAATTACAGCACAACACATTTCAACTGTGTTTTACTTGCTTATATTTAGCAATAGCATTGTTTCCAAAAGCAGCTCAAAAAACGTTTCCTTTTCCCCCACACAATCATGCCAAGCCTGGATAAACAGAGAATTCCTTTTGGAACTGGTGAAAACATGATGCTCAGTTTATGCCAGTGCTGATACAGGTACATATAGTTACTCACAAAGAGATACATTTTCACTTTATTAATAGTCTTCTTACACATGCACAAATAAAATTAAGAACTGTAACCAGCACACAAACAATTTTGTTGTCAGAATCTACAAAGCGGTGTTAGAAAACACATGCCAGGTCAACCATCTGCAGCTTGCCTGAGACTCTGAAGCACACATCAACTGGACATCTCCACAGGAACTAAAGGTCCTCTCGTGAGCAGAATACGACATTATTATTATTTTCGGCTGATTCAGCAACCTTTCAGCTCAGCAACTTCAAGAGGTGGCTTGTTTCTATTCCACAAAGATCACCTGAATGTGGTGTTTTGCAAACAGCCACAAACACCAGAACTCGCTATTTCAGCAAGCGAGTTGCAGCTCTGTTCCCCATTTCCAGTTTCCTTTTCTAATTGCAGATGGCCCCTCCAGCCACAAGAAGCAGCTGCTCCCCTGTCTGTCTTCTGCAAACCAAAGACCCAAGCTCTAGATTAATGAACTGGGCATTTTCTCCTGCAAAGCTCGGAGAACTCTGGTCCAATACTTGATACCAGCCAGTCAGGCTCAATCCATCATACTGAGCCCACCAGCTTGGGCTGTCCCTTCAGTTTTCGATGCTAGACTTTCTTTTCATACGAAGTTTAACAGGCACTCATTCAGGTTTAGTCCTGGAAGGATTTATGTCATCTGTTCCCAGCACATCTAAAATTCCCCCCCACCCTGAAGCTCTCAAGATGATCCCTATTAACCCCCTCCCAGGTAACCTAAGATATGACAGCACAAGGAGGCAGATATGAAGTGCACTGTCATTCCATAATAGGTTTGCTGGTTCAACAGAAGTGAAAATGGTGAGTGCAATATTGTAAGAGCCTTTAGATATTGCTTAACTGGTGGGAGGACAGAAGTTACTAAGTATGAATCACAGCCCACTTCTAAATCCCTGCATTAATCCACGATCTCAACATCTACACTGGCACACATCAGCATTTTTCCACCACTAAATCAATTACTTAAGATTACCAGTGTAAGGTGTGTAGGGGGGAAGCTACTCCATTTTAGGCAGTTACTGGATTTCTTTATGCTCAGACACAAAGTACAGCAATGTTATTCAGCATTAACTTCATGTTTTATCCCTAGGACAAGCTGAATGAATAAGTCTCTAAAAGGGCAGAAATGGAAACACTCTTCATGGAAGAGCTAGAGAAATCCTCCCATTGATTGCACTCCAGCAAGAAAGGATATTTATCAAAAATCATCATATAAACAATATTGCCTCTCTTCTGGCATTGCATAGCCACCCTCAAGTGTCATTAACTCTGTGTCATGACACATAGTTAAATTTGGTTTATTTCAAAATTCTTTACCATGGGATATGTATTGCAGACAGCCTCCATGGACACTGCTGAAACAGAAGCAAAGGAATAGCAGCATCCTCTTCAAACCCAGCATAATGAGAACTAAACTGCTTGACATGACTGTGTCCACCAGACACAGAGTCTAGCAGATTTTTTAATAAAAACTGGATCTAAATATCCTCCTGCCCACTTTTCTGAAGAAAAGTATCACGGTCATTTACTTTAAAAATAAAAAAAAAATGAAACAGAAAACAGTAGCTGCAGGAAAAAGTATGTGGAGAGGACCTGACCTTTGTGCATCAACAGATTTCAGAGGGTCACATACAACATGGGAAAAACTACTCAGTAAACACTCAGATAAAGTTCATAGATCTTTGCCTGCAAAAATCTCAGAGGGGAATAAGAAAAGAATGGGAGTGGTTTATTTCAAATCCTGTCTTCTATTTCTGTCCATTAGTTACGTCAGGAAAACCACCGAATGAACCACAGCCATTCACTTTGTTTCCTATTGCCATTAGGCATGGTAAAAACCCCAGACATAACAGCTTCCAAATGCTTAACTACAGGAATCTGGATATCCAATGTATTCTCCGTAGTTGTTCAAGATCATGATACTGTTGGGCACACACTGTCTTTTGGGACACTGGAACACTTCAGACCTCAGAATAAGGACAGGGAGTATTATCATGGATTTTCTCATTGTTCTGGAATCTATAATTAAAACTAATCACCTGAAAAAAACCCTCATAACTACTATGAAGCTTTCTAATTCAACACATAACTTGTTCATGGACCCCAAGGGCTAAAAGAATATCAATGGTAAATTATAATGACAAACTAGGGAAACCTTCAGCCTTTCCAGTTCAAAGCTTTGCATTCCCACATCATGGATACAGTTGAACTCTCTGCAAGGTATCACAGAATCACAGAATGGTTTGGGTTGGAAGTGACCTTAAAGATCGTGTTGTTCCAATCCCCCTACCACGGACAGGAACACCTTCCACTAAACCAGGTTGCTCAGAGCCCCATCCAGCCTGGCCTTGAACACTTTCAGGCATGAGCCATCCACAGCTTCTCTGGGCAACCTGTGCCACGGCCTCACCACCCTCATGACAAAGAATTTCTTCCTAGTATCTAATCTAACTGTACTCTTTCAGTTTGAAGCCATTCCTCCTTTCCCTGGCACTACATGCTCTTTATAGAAGTCCTTCTCCATCATTTTTGTGGGGTCCCTTCAGTTACTGGGAGGCCAAAATCAGGTCAACCTGAAGCCTTCTCTTTTCTAGGAACAAGTCCAGTTTACTCAGGTATCATTTATGTTTTCATGGAACACTACAGGGCTGTGTGCTTTGATAGCTCAGGCTCTTGGTTGACTACAGGGAAATCTCAGTTCATCTTTGCTCTTGATCTTACCTTTCTATGTGATGCTGAACACCATCACCCCCTGTTACTCTTTTGAGCTGTTCCAGAACGTGACTCTGGGGTGGGAGGGGTGCTTTGGGAACCTACAGCACCGCAGTGTGTTAAATACTCCATATGCAGCCATCATTTTATAAGCAACGCCTCTAATACATCATCTGCCTCACATTCCCCGTGCTCTGCCTTCAGCGAGGGAGACTCCCATAGAGAAAAAGTCGTGGAGAGGAAAAACCTTTTTAACAGCAACTAGGTGTTGAGAGGCCTTACCAGAACTTCTGGTTTTCCTATAGATTTATAAAAATCAACAGCTAAGCAAAGCAGCCCTATGGGCTAAGCACAAAGATGGGAATGGGGAGCTTTACTCTTACTCCCAGATTTGCCCTAGACTTCTGCTTTTCTGAGGGCAGTCCCTGCATGCACCTGTGTCCTAAACGGACAGGTTTGAGCGTGGTTACCCACCGTCAGCCTCAAGCTCTCCAGATGCGAAGTTTGACACCAGAGCAACGTTGTCTGTGGGTGAGGGATTATTCTCATCTGCTCTTTTCAGGGGCTAGATTCACACCTCCTGGAGGTGTGACTCCACCAAAATGCTGTCCCTAAGAATAGTGCTCATCGCGCCACAGTTACACAAGTCCAGATCTGGAGGATGAGCTGTTACTTTGGGGGTGTTTTCAGAAGCCCGCCTGTGACGTCCGACTGCAGGCAAAACTCAGCAGATGGTTCCTACCTTTGTTCGCTGAGCAAACAAATCATCTCCTCGCCACAAAAGTCACTGGAAATAAGAGACACTGCTGCTTTTGTGGCTAGATTATGGGGGACTAAAGGGTATGGCAGGGTACTGACCCTCTGAATTTATACCCCTGGTTCAGTGAAATAATAGTTCCCAGTAGCTGGACAAACTAGCCCAAAGCAAATTTTAGCAAAACTTCAGCAATCCCACAGGGAGGTGTTATGCCACAACACGTGGCAATTTCCCTGGTACCCGTGTAGCACTAGGTACAGACCAATGAACAGCTGAGAAGCAGAAATGTCTTTCCCAGGTGTTTTGATAAAGCCTTGCAAGGAGGCAGTGGGAGCACAATTCCATGGCATTTTGTTTGACTGCAGCAGCACTACTGGAAAGCATGCAGATGCTATAAAGCGAATATGTGACCATAGGGCTGTGAATGTGCTCAGGAAGATATTTAACAAACTCATGTAGCAGTGCACATGGTGCCACAGAGGCTTTGTTTCCACAGGGAGTACAGAACAGTCAGATCAGATCAGTTTTAAGCCTTCAAATTTCACTGCCTTATTCCTGACTGAGAAAGGCCAACAGGATGTAATGGTGTTAATCTGGTCCCTGTAAAGGTCCCTGTAAAAAAATAAACTCCCAGGAGTAAAAGACTGGCCAAACACCAGAAATAAAAATAACTAAAACCAAACAACAATTTTTGGTCTTTTTTCCCCTTTTTTCTTTTTTTTTTCTTTTTTTCTTTTAACGCAGAAACAATGGGAATGTCTTACATTATCTAACCCCTCAGCCCCCTCTTGGCAGTACTAATAAAACGAGCTCCAGGATCTCATCACATATTCGGTATTCCAGGAAAGTCTCTAGGAAAATGTGGTCATTGGTTGTGTTTTCCTATGTTGTTCCTTCTGCCTGCTGTTATCCCATTTACTGAGCAGTTAATCATCCCTGTGGCGAGTGTCCTCATCATGGTGGTGCAAAGGAGGACACAGAGGTGCCAAGGCTTGACAACCTCATGTCATTACTCACAGGTGGGCCAAGCACAGGACCTCATCCTCTTTGACCACACTGTGTTCTCCCCTGGCTCGGCTCAGTAGCTGGAGCTGCTGCCTGGAAGGAAGGAGTAGAGAAGGGCAGGGCACTGCTGAGTGGTGCAAAGGAGGCAAACTCCCTACCACTGTACTCTGTTCATTAGGGTCTCATACAACAAGATTCCCAGCTAGTATGGTCAGAGTTTTGTCCCCATGAGGTCTAGTCTGATGAAGAGTGAAGGACTTGGTCCTAAGAAGAATATACAGACTTCAGTGAAGTTCACATCTGGCACAGCTCAACCTTAACGTGCTTATCAGGGCTGTAATATGCCTTAAGGGCCTTGACCTCACCTGGTGTCTCCATCCACAACCGCAGGAGCTCATTTTAGCCCAGCCTTGAGCCTTCTATCCTCACCTAAGCTACACTGTAGGAGTCCCTCTCTCCAGACTGACATCTGTCCTAGTTTTCCAGATAGACCTATCCAGCTCTACCTCCTGAATGGACCTTGGATTTGTCACACAGACTACTGCTCCTTCCTGGCTCCCCAGGCGGGCCCTGGACCTGGTTCATCACCTCACCTTGTCTGGGATGGTCAGGATGGGCCCCATTACCAGCATCCTGCCTTGTCTCCCTCAGCCAGATGCTGCAGGACTGCACCCTGGTCAGTGAGGGCTCTGCCTGAGCTGGGATCACCTCCACACGCACTCCCAGCTTGGCCCTCTTGTAGGGCAGCCCTGCTCTGGCTGCTCCCTGGCAGTGCCTCAGCTGGTCTTTATATGAATCCAGCTAACACCTTTCTAAATGCAGGAGCACTGCAGGTTGCTGCTGCATCTATTCCTTCAGAGGCTGCTCAGACCACTTGTCACTTGATCAGACGATGCTCCCTTCGGTCTTGAGCATGAAGGACACTGGGAGGCATTTGAAGCTTGAGATGGGAAGACAGGGCAGCTGGTGCCACTACCCTGACCACTTTGATAAGGTCCTTGAGGATAACCTACAAGGCATCCTTCTGAGATCAAAGCATGCAGAGAACGTGCTTCAAAAGCAGAGTCTGAATCCACTACTGGAGCTCCCTGCTCTCTGAGTAAATTTCAAAGAGATAAGAACCCAGCTGCTGATCCAGCCAAGGGCAATGTGTATTGGCCATAGGAAGTTATATACATCCCTCCTATTTCACTAAAGACTTTATCAGGTGACCCAAGAAAACAGAAGCAGAGTCCAAGTGGCCCCCTTGCTGCTGGTTTGACAAAAGAATGTTTGACCCTGAATCCTGATCCAAGATGAAATTTGTCATTGACTCATAGGCCCTGAATTTCCTCTCCTATTGTCTGAAAGCCAATTTCAAAGTTGTTTTCACAGCCCTTCATGATGTCCCAGTGCAGCTGTGCTAAATTCCAATGTGAAAGCGAAGAAATAAAAGGGAACTGGGATCAGAGCAAACATTAAAAGCCTTTAGAAGAGATTTCCTTCTTGAGAATGCTGATGTAGAGCCCATCGTGGTGGACCCACATGGGCAGTCTCCTCTGTAGCTGTGCTGGGGACAGTGCGGACAGACTGGGGACAGTGCAGACAGATTAAACTGACTCAGATAAGAACCTTGATTAAAGCCCTTAAATCTTTCTGTACCACATCTGCCACCCTGCTTTTCACTTTATTTACACAGACAAACCTCTTACTGAATTCAAGAAGGATCTTTCCACTGGCAGCGTGAATAAACATGGGATTAGGACTTGACTTCTCATTTTTACTGACCTATATTGAGTCCTTTTTTGTGCTGTTCCAAGTGCCTTTGCATGCCACTCATTCACACTTGGTTTCTGAGTCATTCCTAACTAATTTTGTCAGCTGGTGGGTAGTACCTACCTTCACGCTCAGCCCTTCCAGTTAACTGCACAGCACTTTGTTTTGAATTTAGTTTTATTTTCTAACCCTCCTGCTCAGCTAGAGAGGCTCCGTGGCTGGAGGAGCATGGCAGGGACACTCTGCAGTTTAGCAACTTGTGTATTTTCTGATGAGCTCTGGAAGGGAATTTGCCCTCTGAAGTTTTCTGCGAGTTCTGGTGTGATGGATCTGGACATGCCCTTGCACGCATTGGCTGACATGGCTTTCCACAGTGCAGCATCAGGATCCTGCAAAGCTGGTTTCAGCATATTCAGGAGTCTCACTTCATACCAGGAGGGCCAGCTTTCAGCAGCTGCCAGAGCTGATGTCACACACAATAGAGTTTTCAAGTCTTTATCAGCTCCTCTTTTCTCCCTTCACAGATATCCTGTAAACTTTGCATCGGGAAGGGACAAAGTCCCACCAGGGATAGCGATATTCAGGGACAACACACCCACCTCTGGTTGTACTTTCCCACTTCCCTGTTCTCACTGAGATTAAAGGAGGACAAAGCATATCTGTACCTTTGATCTATGCCTACATAATAGAGACTCTCCTTTTAGCGAAAGGCTCAAACCTTCACACCAGCTGGGACGTGGAGCCTGGCTGCAGCAGTAAGGCAATACACAACAGCTCAGTTTGCATTTCCCTTTCTTTTTCCTTACTGGCCTTTCTCAGTAACTGCCTCACCCTAAAGAAACATTTACTGCCTCATCTAGCATTGTTACAAGAACCTGTTCTATAGGTTTCACGGCTAATGTGGCCTTAAGTTACCAAGTAAATTAAACCTCACTCCTGCGGCTTTTACTGTCTAAAATACTTTGTAATATTGGTGAGTTTCCTTTGGATCTTGGTGGGTTTTCTTTCTCCTTGGACCACATCCACGTGCTTAGCAGTGCAACCCCATGATGTTCAGACAAATCTGAACGTTAGGAAGGGGCCCAAATCTGACCTTTGCCTGGAAGAGCTAACTTTTAGGAGCATCATGTGTACGTTTATGGGAGGGTACCAGGAGACTATTTCTCTTTTTGGCATTTGCAGATGCATCCAGCAATCTATAGCATGGGATCTGAAGCAATTTATGAGCAACGTTAGTCCTTTTCATACGCCATAGGAATGCAGGGTTAAACAAACTGAACTTTGGCCAGGACTTACTGGAAATAAGTAGCCCAGGAGAGGATGTACAGCTGTTACAGTTAGGGCAGTGCTTGCATCACCACCTAAGGTCTGTTAGTACCTCACCATCCACTTACCACTGGAAGGCTTGTCTCTTTTGTGGCAGTTTTCTGGATTTCCTAAGCCTCAGTCTACACTGGACTCCTGAAATCATGAGCCAGAGCTGACTAATATGAGGGGCAGGATTACTGAAACTCACTGCCAAGTTTTAACAGATTATACTGAGCTAGCTTTTTGGCTGCCTTCACTTGAACACCTAATCATAAACTTATGGAAATTCTGAAGAGTTCTTAAAGTCATCTACTTAAGTGTGGCTATTTGCAAATCCCTGGGCATGTAAGCAATCAGCTGGGAAGCAGTGTCATGCAAAGTCAGTTTTATGAATGGCTTTTCACAGAAATAGGCTCGAAACCAGAAGAGTTGCTTGTTCTCTCTACCCTGACACCAATGCCCATCTCCCTCCTACTTTCCTGCTCCCTTACAGCACATAGCAATCACTCAATGGAAGATGACAAATCCATATGTAGTGGTAACACCCACCCCACTATGCTATGGGCAGGTTCTGTGCAAATCAAGTGCACTTTCCCAGTCTCAAATCACCAGTCTTGATAAGACATTCACATTGCATAGTCCTTTACATATATTAACTTCCATCTATTTCACATTCAGGACTCATGCAGCAGCTCTGGACCTTCGAAGACTCTAACCTGTGTTATGTAGTTTGTGGAAGAAAAATGACCACTGAAAACCATCCAGCTAATGTTGCCATTAGTCCAATCTGTTGGCAAGTCAGACTGTTGACCTCATGAGAAGTTACAGTGTTCTAAAATTATGAGTTTTTTTAGATTTAACCAAGAAAAATACTTGTAAGTAACTGAATCATTAATTTCACCACTGGAATTCAGATATTCAGAGGAGAAAAATGCACAAAATTAATTTCACTATTAACTGGCAGCTGCAAACACTTTGAAAGAATTCAGCTTCAGGATGGCCTCCTGGAGGGGATGACCCTGGGGCCAGGCAGGACACGTCTAGTGGTTGAGCTAGCCCTCCTCCTCACATTGCATCAACAAATGTTGCACATGCTTCAGAAATCAAGTTGCTGAAGGGGCTCCCTGGCACATTAGCCTGGCACATCTCGGTCACAGCCAGCCCGTGTCAAGGCCTTGGAGTCACAGATTTAACTGCACAATGTGAACCTAAGTAGGCTGTTAAGGAGTTGGCAAAAAAGCTGGCAGGAAGCCACAAGGGCCAGATTCAAAACCTTCCTGACAGAGAGGATTTCACTCCAAGAGCTGAGGAACTGACACATTTCCTTTCATGTTTTACTTTAAATGGAGACACATTTCCACAGTAAAGTGTCATGTGTTGTTCCCCCCCCCCCCCCCCGGTTCCATTATTGAAAAGCTTTGGAGCCTGATCCTGCAAATGCTTTGACTCACAAATAATTTTCTGGAAGTGTAATACCACTATGTCATGCTTTTCCAGGATTGGATCTCCTTCAACTGCCCATTTTGCAGGCTGACTCAGCAGCCATCCATTTCTGATGGTTCACCTGGCATGTGTTTGCCTGGTTTGCAGATACACGGCTGGTGTGTAGTTCTGTTCACTCCCTGGAAACAACACTCAAGACGTGAAGCAGATGCAGCCACATCTGTGACTACATCTCCATGAAACAACATACGCTGGTTACTTACAGCATATTCAAACTGCAGATTAAAATCCCGGTTGTTTGCTTGAAGTTGTCTCTCTTCCTCTGTAAAGAAGAAGAAACACATCAGACATGCTTGAGGGCAAGTGGAGTCAATACAGATACAAATGAAGCATCAGAAAATGAAAGCAGAGCTGCTAAAAGGCAATGGCACCGTGAATCTGTGCCCTGTGCCAACTACCCCATGTCAGGGAACTGGAGAGGGTGGTGACACTGATGGAGCAGAGCTGTGGACTGATCCTATAGCACTCTAACACCCTATGCCAAGTCTCCCCTACCCATAACTCACTGCAATGCCAGTGCTGGTTTTACAGGTTGTAAACTCTCAGGTAAGAGTTGCCACTTAACTAACGGTGCTCATTATTCTTGTCCTGCTCCATCTCTTCCCCCTGAAGTCTCTGGAGCTATTGCCATCAGCCTACTGCTGGTGCCCTTCCTCCAGTACAAGTGCATCTCTGAGCATCATCCCACAGATGGGACACCACCACCGTAGCTATCATGAAATCAAAAACTACTGGAAGGGATATCAAAAGGTCATCAAATCTACCCTCTACCTCAAGGCAGAGTCTCACCTGTCACTCCAATAAATGTCATAGAAAGCTCCATGATGGCTGTTCTTCAAACTGCCTATTCTAGGACTGCAGTCTCCTTCCCCTGGGGGAGTTTTTTTCTTCATTATCTAACATAAAATTACTTCAATTTAGGGAGGTTTTATCTTCTCCTGGGATGGTGAAAGGTGCTCTTCTTATTTCCCTCAGTTCCTTGTGCTACTTGCCAAGGACACAGAGTAGGGACAGTCAAAGGAGGGAATTGTCCCTCTCTATTCTGTGCTGGTGCAGCCTCACTTGAGTCCTGTGTGCAGTTTTGGGCACCACAGTATAAGAAAAATATAATAGCTATTAGAGGGCATCCAAAGGAGGGCCATGAAGATGGTGAAGGGCCTAGATTGGAAGCCACATGAGGAGCAGCTGAGGTCACTTGGTTTGTTCAGCCTGGAGAAGAGGAGACTGAGGGGAGATCTCATAGCAGTCCACAGCTTCCTTACAAGTGTTAATCTCTTCTTGCTGGTGATCAGTGACAGGACCCAAGGGAACAGCATGAAAGTGTGTCAGGAGAGGTTTAGGCTGCATATTAGGAAAAGGTTCTTCACTCAGAGAGTGGCTGGGCACTGGAAAAGGCTCTCCAGGGAAGTGCTCACAACACCAAGCCTGCCAGAGTTCAAGAAGTGTTTGGACAATGCTGTCAGGCATGTGGTGTGATTCTTGAAACTGTCCTGTGCAGGGATTCTGTGGTTCTGTGATCTGAGTTCATATGTGCCGAGGGCTGTTATGCCTTATGGTAGTCTTCCCAAGGGTAAGCAACTCCAGTTTCTTCAGTCACTTCTTGCATAAATCTGTCAGTAATACCATCAGTCTTGCCACTCCAGTGGGCTTCCCAGCTAGTACAACCCACTCTGAATGCACAGTGGCCAAAATGGGCCATAGTTTGCAGCTGAGGCCTTATCAAAGCTGACCAGAGCACAAGGAACACTCCACTTACCCTTGCAGAGAATGCATATTATATGTAAGAATTCACCTAGACGTTTTATTTAAAGTAATATCCTTATGCCCTGCCAGCATGCAGAGGCTCTTCAGAATATGATCCATTTTGGCAGATCCTTTCTGGCAGAGCCAATGCCTCATCAGGGAATGCAAATCTTTAATTTTTCCTGGCTAAACTGCATCCAAATTGTTTCAGACTATTTCTCTAAGTAGCCAATTCTAACCCTATCTTTCAGTGTGCACGTAGCTTCTGCCAGCGAGGTGCCATTCGCAGATGTACTAAGTGTGTTCTTTATTCTGTCAGCCAAGATGTAGAAGTAAATATTGAATACCAGACTCAGGATGGGATATAGCCTTGATGGATCTCTCAAGTTTCATAATCAGTCATCTATATCTATTGTTAATGCCTTTTTTTTCCCCCTGAAAAATCTGGCACTAACTGTGCTGTGATTTTATATCAAGCATGTATCTCCCATTTACTTGCAAAAATGCCACAAGTGACAGTCAAGATACACGGCAGCTATCTAAGGCTTTTTCAATAGCCCTCTGGCTACCACTAAAACAGAATTAATTTTGGTTTGATGCAGTTTTTCAGGACTGCTAACTGTTAATCATCTCTTCCCCACACACACACTTCTCATTACTTTGAAGTGGTTCGTTGGATTGTTTTAACCTTTACTCAGGTGAAGCCAATCTATCTATAATTGCTCAGCTTTTCTTTTTCTCCTGTTTCAAGATAGATGCTGTGCTTGCTCTCTTCCCAGCCTCCAGAACTTTGCCTGCCTGTGCACCAGAAACTCTCAAAGGCAGCAGTGCTCTCGGGCATACTTTACCTTACACAGCCAACCCAGTCTCTCTCTACTGCGGCTCAAAACCTCCCCCCTTCTCCTCTGTTTTTGGCAACTATTATGATAGATGTCTAAAGAAAAAGAAAAAAAAAAAAAGGAAAAAAGAAAAAAAAATAAACACAACAAAACCCCTCTGATTTCTTAGGCTTATTTGCCAGGCTTTTTTGCATTGAGCAGCAGACATAAACTGTCTTTGATCTCCCTCTTACTAGAAGGGTTACAGAACCCCAGAGACCCCAACTCTTACAGAACAACTTTTATTGTCCTTTATGTCCTTGATAGCCTTTTCTCACGTTGAGCCTTTGCCACACTGTTTGTCCTGGATAAAACAAGCTGTTTTGCACCTTCTAGAGGCATCCTTCCTCTGTTTGAAGCAAATGTGGAGCTTGTGATTTTACCATTTTGCTCATCCTTCTGAGCCTTTCCCTGAAAGGTGATAACTTCTAGATGTGCCCTTAATATCAAATAATAACATATGTGTTCTTAAGATCAATTAATATTATACGTGCCCCTAATATCAATTATTTAAGGAAATGATAGCTCTGTTTAATTCTCCCTCCACCCTAGAATTCCTTCCCATGAGATCTCAGTTACTAGTTCTTCGTATTTACTGAAGATTTCCTTCTTGAAGTCATTTTCAAACAATTTCCTACTGTCACTTTTTCCTAAGTATCATCCCATCATTTCATAATTATTCCTATTTACACTCCCTTCTGCTTTCACAGGACCAGCCAGCTCCTCCCATTCCCTCCCTTTTGGAGGGAATCAGTTCTGGAACAACCTCCACTCTAGCTACAAAAAATTGCCCATCTCTGCACCAAAACTCTGTGCCAACTGAACAAGTCAGGTTCCTCTACGCTCCTCTCCAACCCTGTCTCTGCACAGCTGGAATTCTTCATTTGCCACCATGCCCTGCCTCTCGGAAAACTATTATTTTTTTTTTCATGGAAGACTGCTCTTCTCGGTTTGCAATGGCTGTGTTATTTACCCTTGTAGCATTACTCAGAGTTCTGCAATTTGTTCATCTCTTTCTTCACACTGCATCTCAGACCACGCAGTCATACAAGGAAAACCTCTGTTAACCTTACAGAATTAGCTTTATTCTTTTCTATTAATATTCCAGCCTCATGAGTTATCACAGCACGTGTCTGCTACACCTATTAAATGATGTGTTGAGACATCTAGTTCTTCCTGTTTGTTCACTCTTGCATTAGCAAACGTCTAAGCTGTTCAGTACATTGAACTGCTATCCTTCCTCCTTTCCCTCCAATGACCCTATAGATAACACAGCATTCCTAATTTTTAAGCCATTTTTCAGATCACCATTTTTTGGTTTCTGTCTGTGGGCTGTTTTCATCAAGCCCTCTAAACACTAATGTAAAGCTATGTTAGCAGGCAAATGTGCTTTTCGCCTTCTTCAGGCACATCCAGTTGTGTCAGTCACTTTGGAATCAGCTCCCATCTGCCCCAACTGGGTGATTTGGACCAACCACAGAGGCTTCATTCAAGGCCCTCAAAGTGCTTAATCCTTCACTGCTTTCCTTGGGCACATTTTTCTCATCCTTCACAATGGGAAGAACAAAGTACTGAGAGATCAGAGTGACTTATCTGGTGTCCCAGAGGAAAACAGAAGCAGAGCTCAAGGGGTCCAGACTTGCTGGGCTTCAACTATTGAGTTATGTGCTCCTTCAGGAATCTTCCTGAGAGCAACCAGTATTATCAAAGCCGATGAAAGATAAAGCTATTTGTTACAAACAGAACTTCCCAACACTCGCATGTTTCCTGCCATACAGTAAGTGCTGCTCTTCTCCCTTCCCCAGGGGCTTCCAGTCTAAAGAAATGGCACAGAAAAGATAAATGGCGTTAATGTAAATAGGAATAGATGACAGAGCTTGAAAGCCTGTTGGGCTACACAGCAGAGCCTCAGTGTCACACACAGGCTTCTAAGAGTCTCTGAAGTCCTCAGTGACCTTCTGCTTTGCACGCAGAAACAGAAATCCAAGTGCTACAGGCAGCAGTGTGAGCTCTTTTGCTCTTACCAGGGCTTGCTGGGAGAGTAAGGAGCCAGCCATCCCTTTCCTCAGGTTGCCCCCAGGGTCTTTGCAACCAGGGCAGAGGCACTTAACGCATGAATTTGAATTCAAGGGTCTCATATGCTCTTAGAAACAAGCTGACATATGCGTGTGCTCCAGTGAGGAAAGGAGACCAGCTTCTCAGCACAGTGAGAGATAACATTCTCCAAATGGCTTTTATGTGAGCCACACAAATGGCTGCAAATGGCTCAGGGATGGCACAGAAACATGAAGCAGCAGGACATGAAACAGAACAGAAATTAAAATCAAGGCACTGCATTCCCATGCCTGATCATATGGCACCTAAGGGCAGGTTTTCTATGACAACACATTTCTGAAGGCCTCAGATAACTCTGAACCTGGTTCAAAAACTGAATGGAGCCTCTGGCTGCCATAGCCATCCATCCCTCTCAGAGGCAATGTCCTTAAAGGCCAAAACATGAGACTAATTTCTAGTGATGAGAATTTAATTCTTCCTACTGGGTAACAGCCAATACCTTTGGCTAAATCAAGAAAAACCACAATAAATTGCACAGGGAGCCTCATCCAACAGCATCAGCAAGGAGAACTTTCTGTCCTCTGGCTACACCAAAGGAGAACCACTCTGACCACACACACAGGGAAACACTGCCTCAGTGGGTTCATTTTTACCAGCTGAGGACTGTGAGATCCTACTGCTGTGCCTCCTAACCCAGCAGTTCTCAACTACCATAGACCATGTGACTCCTTTTTGTTTTGGAACAGTTTGGACAGAAATTAAGTCTCTTGGATGATCATAATAAACAAAAATATAGGAAAAGTCAAGCATTACACCAGCTTTGTCTGGAAACCATAACTCAGGATTTTTTGGCTGCAGATCCAAGCATGCCTGTCTTATCATGCCCTGTTGATTCTGAAAGCAATGAGGAAAAAGGGAGGGGGAAAGCTGTAGGGATATCAGATGAGAAGTTTTTAATTTCTTGAAACTTTTTAATATCTCTAAGCAACTCAAATGTTCTGCTTTTGCAAACTGCATTCACTGGAAAGCAGGAATGCTATTTGCGCTCCAAGTTATCGTTTCACTGCCACTGAACACTATTTTAAATTATTCATCAGTGGAAACTCAGCGCACATAAATATGGCTTAGTGCCCAGTTCTTGGTCTAACCACTGAGACCAAGTCACTGGGAAAGTGCCTGTTTTCTCAGGCAGACAGTTTTAGGAGCTAAACCGCAGAATAACATCTGTATGTAATAAAATTAAACCCATGCCAAAAATCAGCTATAAATGTAACTGGCCAGCCCACCAGCCTTCTTCATTTAGGACTGCTGCACGGAAAAGTCCTGCAAAAGGTTAGACTCAAAATCTGGTCAGACAGCCTGGAAATTTGTTTCTGGTTTATGCTAAGGAGGATGTGCCAACAGCAATGCTTTTAACATGCTTTTGTAGATATTGGGTCTTGTGGCTTCAAGAAATGGGAAATTAAGATCTGCCTGGTTTTGCCAAGTCCTATACAAACTAGGCATTGATACCTCATGCATGAAATGAACAGAGCCCAGTTAGGGGAGCATCTGCGTAACCAACCCTAACAACAGAAGAGAGACAACATAAACTCTGTAAAAATAATAATCTCTACTCCACCCTTTAAAGAAGTGACCTCAAGAGGAAAAACTCTGCCCTGGACCAGCTACAAAGAGTGGCATCCAGGAGCTGGACTCATCTCCCTGGATTCCCATATAGCATGGTTCTTAGCAAAGCTGTTACCTTTATCAAGTTGTGAAAGCTGCAACACAGTTACTCTGATCCCAAGGGCACATAACTGACCCTTCTGAGACTGTAATTCAAATCTCTCCTCCAACAGGTTATAAGCTCAGAAGACCTCCACGAGTCTCACATCTCATGATGTGCCTCCTGCCACCTCTTCCTGTCCCATCTTCCTTCAACTTTTGTTGTCTCCACTTTTGGGCACCTCATCATTGCTGTGTGACCCAGCTTTTGGCATCACCTCTCAGCAATGGCACAAGTGCGACCTCGCATCCAGCACCCAGGAGATCACCCGTCTCTTTGCAGGCAGAGAAATCCCAGCCGTGTCTTCTGGTCTTTGCTGGACTGTTCCTCCATGTGCACAAGTGACTGAATGAACTCTGCCATGGTGAGTCACTACCTCTATCCTCCTCTCAAAAAACAGACAATTACAGTGTCAATTGAAAGGCAATTCCATGGGAGAGGGCAAGTCATCACATAGTGTGTTAGGCAACTAAAATCTTTTCTCCTAGGAAGGTTCTTATACAAGCTAATAGCCAAAATCTCCTTGCACCTTAAAGCAATAATTGCCCATTTTTGCAATCCTGAGAGATGAAGGAACCATGCAACAAGTGTCTCGATTTGCAGGTGCTGTATCTGGGTAGAGACCCTGCCATTGTGTTAAAGAGAATGGGATTATTTCTTATAGCACTGATACCATAAGATTTCACGTTCATAACCCAGCAGTGACTTCCTGGGATCAGAGCTGCAATGAGTGAACTCCATACAAAACCAAAGCCAGGGATCTTTACCCAAGAAGCTTGGCATTTAATATGGATCAGAGGATAGGTGGGTGAAGGTGAGCCATGTGACAGGTCTGGAAGGTCACGGTGCTTAAATATCCATACTTCACAGCCAGCCTGGGACACAGACCTTTGCTGAACCCCCATTACCTGAGTGTCAACCCAACACTGTAACCTGACCGGTGCCGGCGTGACTGCTGCTCTGCGGTACGAAACCAAAGCCCATCCCAGCCCTGAACTGCAGCCAGAGCCTGGCAGGGTTCAGTAAGCACGGCTGGGGCAGGAGGAGCCATGAAAACACGGTGGGATGGAAATGGGGAGAGGAAGGTCAGAGCCAAGCCCAGCTCAGAGAGGGAACATGCCCAGCTGCCTGGTAAACAAACACGTCTTTTATTATTGACTCAAAGGAGGGGCTCTCCAGGGCTCCACGCTACAAAACCACACAGTTTTAATGTCTGGATGGCCCCTCTTCTACGGAGAGTCTCTGGCTGCTGTGGCTGGAGAGGATTTATGCTGGCAATCACTTGCATTTTCATCTGTGAAATGGAGTAGACTGTGCTGAGTGTGAGGGATTTAATTTAAAAAAACCTGCGGCAAGACCTTACAGAGACATCACCACCAATGGGTTTACCCCTGTTCCTTCTGCCGGTTCCTCCATTATTAAATATATTTATTATGTCCTTTTGCCTCAAAAAACCAAGAATCCTCCTTTCTCCTGAAGAAATGAAATGCAAGAGAGACGTTTTTGTGGTCATGGACTGTGTCTTTGGTGATTGGTACTGAGCTCAGCCTCCTGCTAAGCATCAAACAAACACCACACATAGTGGAATTTCTCACACAGGTCAAACATTTCATATGTCCCTGGTATTAAAGCAAAACGACTTTTTTACTAGCATCACTAACAGAGGGCCCACTTAGGAGATATACTGACACACCTCCATTTTCATAGAGGAGATGAAAGGTCTGAAATAAAAAACCCCGAGGGTGAACTGGAAATATTTCTGCCTCGGGTCTAGTAAATTTTTAATATGAACATAAAGTTCAGTGTTAGATTCTGCCCTTTTCTAAAAGCAGCATTTTATATTAGCACCATAAAGGGAGAGAAAACAAGAAAAGAGAGCTCAAAAAGGAAGCCTCAGATTGGCCCAGCATGTACAACACTTGTGGTCAAACAGCACTCTTGGGATACAGGCCTGGAAGAACTGCTAGATAACCTTAAAGCAGAAAATATTTCCATTTAGGTTTTTCTGGGAAGGGACAGAGCCCCTTTCCCCATCTCCTGCAATAACACCAGTTCTGGTTTTCCTTCCCTTCCTACTCCTGGTCATGTCTCACCCACCTGTCCTGGCCCTGGGCAGAGGTGAGGACTCACAACATCTCAGAAATGCCTGGCAACAGACTATTTCTCAAGAAGCACGTACATCTTTTCATGTTTGTTTCAGTCCACTTCAGAAGGAAAGTAGGCATTTTTCAAATATATTAGCAGTGGAATTGTCTCTTCTTCATTTTGGAAAACTTTTAATTTATTTTTTTTCCTTCCAATTTTGGCTTAGAATTTTATATCACTTTGTATCCTTGTTTTATATGTAACAGTAGTTCACAATATTTTGACTAATATCAGCATGTCAAAAAAAGCAGCTGAAATAGTCTTTTGTTTTTATTTTAAAAACTACTCTGACAGTGACTGGCTGGCACATACAATTTCCTTTATTAGAAAGCAGTATCTCCTGGACCTGCTGGTAATGCCACAGCTTGACACAATTGCACATGTTGTTAATAACAGCAATACACAGTGATAGGAAGTGATGCAAAAAATCATAAAAATAAATACAGCTCTGAAACGAACTTTGAGAAGTTTTTCAATTCACAGTTATTTCCCTCCTGGGAAATTAAGTAAAAATAAATATATTTTTCATACTCAATGTCTATTGTGGTGAGACATTTCCTATCAGATCAGAATGGGAATCCCAGAAGGCGGCTGAGCTCGATGTTCTGTAGAGCCAGTCGTGGGCTGCCTTCTCTATGAGCTGCCAAGCTCTGCCCAGAGCCTTCTCTATGAGCTGCTCAAAGCCCAGCTGCCCTGGAGAGCAGGCTGTCCCCAGCAGCAAGAAGGAAAACTCAGTGAAGCTTTCCAAATGCCCTAGCTCAATGTATAACCTTCCTCTTCCTCTCACAGTGCCCCTAGTCTGGGCTTATGGAGACGAAGCTGCAGCAATGACTTCTCTTCCCTCTTCTGCAAGCACACGCCTTGGCATAATGTTATTTGTGAAGATGAGTTCCCCCTGCTCCCTATTTCTGTTTGTTTCATAGACAGTACCTGACTATCCCTATCCAATGCTGAGTCAAACTGCCACGGGGTGAAGCCAGTAAGCAGAGATATTCCACATTTATTAGCCATCTCCCACTTTCCACACAGTCGATGAACGAAAAGTGTCCCCCCTCTCCATTTCACCCATGTTTATTGTAGGTTAAACCTCAGTGTAAAAGATCTCAGGCATCTTTTCCTCAGAAACATCACTTCTGCTTATCTACTTTCCTGCTTCCTCCTGGAAGAGCTTCACCAAGGTCATCCAGGAACTGGTTTCCTCCAGGCGTCTTTGTGTGTCTGACATGCACTGAGTTTCAGTTACATCCCTAATTACTTCTATAAAGAACTTAAACTATAAAAACCTGACTCTTCTCTCCAAGAAATTTAGACCATGTGACCTGTCTTCCTAAACTATACCTATCCAATTTTCCCTGCATCTCAGCTCATGTGAGAACTATGTCTTGCTGTGGAGAAACATAGGTTCTCATGGGAGCAATCCCGATCCCAGGTTCAGCACCTGATGCCTGAGGTAATCCATTCCCTCCCATGAAAGTCATACCTTTGGTAAGGTTAAATGTCATCCAGCTTTGGTTTTGGAACAGAAATTTTGTCTTTGAGCAGTACTGGACATCCCTCTGAGAGGAGCACATGGGATATTCCCTGAAGAAGAGCCTTGCCTGCTCTCAGGCAGCACTGTCCTTTGAACTTCTGCAAACACAAAGGCTTTTAAACTCTTGGATTAAAATAGCACTTCAACACTGGAATTTGCTCCAGTGAAATGTTTGCAAGGAGCAATCATAGCCTTTTCAGCTTTTGGGAAGCAAGACAAAATAATTAAAAATAAAAGAGGAGGAGAAAACACTCTTCTAGCTTCCTGTTATGGAAGCTCCTTACTCCCTGATCACCCCAGATTTCTTTATCTTTCTCTGAACTTCCTCCAGTTTGCATTCTTTGGTTTTGAACTGGTGATCAAATGTGAAAATAAATTATGTTTCCCTATAAAATGTGGGGTTTATATCTAGGAAGATCTGAGTTTCTTAAACACTAGGTTGAAGGGGGTGGGCTGAACATTTCCCTGGTAAAACACACGCAAAGCACAAAACTTTCCTAATATAGCAACAAAATCTTTTTGATAATCAGAACAGCTACTGCTTTTCAAGTGGGGATTTCCCGAGTGGACAGTGGCTCACAGACAAACCTGTGCTCCCTCATCTGCAAAGCCAAGATGGAGAAAAGAGACGTCAGGCTGGCAGAGACCCTTCCCTGGGAGCAATCACTACCTCCCCTCCTGGGACTATCAGAGCAGCAAACGGATGCCCCTGTCCTAACACCAGGGCTCAGAGTCTGCCCTGTGCCAGGAAGGGGAAATAGCAGTACAATTGCAAAAATAAACCCCTGGGAAAAAGCTATTCAGTCTTCTGAGCTCAGAGAGGCTGGAAAATAATTTCATGTCAAAACACAAGTAGGGCAATAATCTCTGCATTCATCAAATACAGGGAGGAACACCCTGAAAGGAAAGGCTTGAGACTTTCCCTCTTCACCATGTCTGCATCCCTGGATCCCTGACCAGGGATTGCACAATGGGCCTGGGAGTGGAGCGATAAGTCACAAGATTTGTTTCAGTGGCTCTTGCTGCAAAGCCTGATGGAAGACGCACCCTAAGAGGCTGAAAAGCGATATGACAGTAGCCTTGCTACAGGACTTCTTCCAAGCATTCATCTCTTCAGAGATTTCTGCTGCAAAGTCCAGTGAGAATTATGATGCAGAGGATGGTTGTTGACTATCTTCACACATTTATTTGGATGCCACATGGAGCTCACATGGAAGAATTACAAAAGATCCTCCTCCACAGTTAGTGTTGCCCTCAGCAGCCTTTCCAGTGGTCTCAGGGTGCATCTCTGTAAATTTGCCCTTCTTCCTGCATCTCATTGAAGAGAATATCTGGGCTACTGCCATCATAAAACAGAATCATACAATTGTTTAGGTTGGAAAAGACCTCTAAAATCAGCAAATCCAGCAGTTAACCCAGCACTGCCAACTCCGCTATTAAACCACATCACTGAGTGCCAAATCTCCACTTCTTAATACCTCCAAGGATGGTGACTCCACTGCTGCCATGAGTAGCCTGTTCCAATGCTTGACAATCCTTTCTGAAAAGAAATTTCCCCGAATATACAATCTAAACCTGCTCTGGTGCATCTTGAGGCCATTTCATCTCATCCTGTCACTTGTTACCTGGGAGAAGAGACTGACCCTCACGTCACTACAATTTCCTTTCCTGGTTGTTGTAGAGAGCAATAAGGTCCCCTCTGAGCCTCCTTTTCTCCAACCTAAACAGCCCCAGCTTCATCAGCTGCTCCTTGTGTTCCAATCCCTTCACCAGCTTCAGTGCCCTTCTCTGGACACACTCCAGCAGCTCAATTTCTTTTTTGCTGTGAGGGGCTCAAAACTGAAGACAGAATTTGAGGTGCATCAGTACATTTCATCATGAAAAGACTGCATCACACCATTCCCTGTTCATTGCTCATCCTCACGCTACCATAAAAGATTCTTGTAAGAAACCATCAGAACTCAACTTCCCCAGAGCAATCGGGTGCATAAACTTTGCAGCCTGTTCTGTTCCAGATGTGCCCCCGTTCACTGGCACACAATCTGCAGCACTCCTCCAAGGGAGTATGAAATGCAGGAAAAGGAAAGAAAGTGTGTCTTCCCCCACCTGCTCTATGGGTACAGGACATGCTCCCAAACATGATATCAAGGACTCACACGTGTGCTGTATTTCTTACCTCGTCACCCATGACAATGGTATTATCAGACCACACTCACCTTTCAACTTCTTCTTTCCAAATTTTAATTCAAATAGAGACATCCCAAAACTTTATTTTAGTCCAACTCCATGGAACTTCTGCAAGAAAAAAGAGAAGGCAACTCACAACACATACTGTAGCACATACATGTAATTCTGTGACTGTAAAATGGGGGAAACAAACTCCTAGTCACCATGGCCAACAGCTACAGTTTATCATCTAGAATGTTTTAAATGCAAAACAATCTTAGGTTTTCAGGTTGCACGACATCAGTGTGGGCTACCTTACCTTGGGCATGTTGATTAATTCATCTTCTGACATGGCACAAAGAAAAGGCTGGTGTAGGAGAGACTGAAAAGGACATTCCCACTACGTTGGTGCTATATGAAAAGGAGAAAAAGCACTGGGTTTGCATTTAAGGTACAGACGAACTGTATGACTACCCAGAGCAAGACCAGCCTCCCTAAAGAGAAGGAAGCAACGGGAAGCACTGGTTTCCTGTACATCCGCCTGTGTTCAACATGTGCTGGCTCACACTGTTGTCCACTGCTGGTTACTCTCTGTGTTGGGGTGGACTAGAATAAAATTTCTCTCCCACTGTCTTCAAACTACTTGCCCCAGAAGCCTAAAGCCAGGCACCAAAACTGCATATAAGTCACTGAATATATCCTGACAGGCAGAGGAATTGAGCATTAAAAAAAATCACACCAAAACCTGTTGGTAATGGAAGTTTCAGTGTTCCAATCATCATACAAGTTTATTTAAAGGACTTGAAGGTGATATTGGTGCTGACAGCCTAGAGGATCTGTGAACATGAGAAAAGCCAGCATTGCCTGGCATGCCTGGCTGACCAGGAGCCTGAATCAATAGGAACACCGTGCCAGTTGCTTAAGTGGTCAGTGAGCCAAGCTGAGACATTTGAGGGAGTCACAATCTATCTAGAACAAGTTTTCTAGGTGACAGATGTAGCTTTTGCACTTTATCCTATGCTATCTGTGCTGACCAAGGGCTCCTAAGGAGACAGATATAGCAAATACATAATATTTTGGAAACATGCACATGCCACTGCCCAAATGCAAGCCTGATACAACATCACCAGTGCAAGACTGGGCTGATTCACGTCTTTTCAGAAAATAAAGGTAAAGTTTAAAGAAGACTCTACAATCCTTGCACAGGTCAAATATCTGCCCAGATATCTACTTCAGATCCTAAAACAATTTTATTGTTATTTTTAACTATTTAGCAGCTGCAATTCAGTGAGTCTGAGACAAGGCAAACAGCAGCAGGTAAGCTTCACCCAGCCAGATAAGTGCTGCACACCCTGAGTGCAGAGCACCTTGACACTCACTGTGGGGTTTGGGAGCCCTTCCGTGCCCATTCTTCTTGGAAGAGATCATTTTTTTATTTACTCATCCAATTGTTTCTGCTCACCACAACAAATGCTTTGCCAACACCTGTCCCTAAAATTTCTCTGCCCATGGAGCTAAACCACTTAAAGTTACAATATATGTCACAACCTAAAGCTTTCTCAACACTGCTGACCAAACTTACTTTCCATCCCTGACCTCAGTCTATTATTTTCAACATATTTCTTTCATGTTTTAGAATTCCTATTAAGTCTTACAAAACCCTACTACACTAGGACAGATAGTTCCGCATAAGATAGAGGACTGAGACACACCACCCACACACACAGAGGTAAAGACCTCAGATTTCCTAAAGCACTACGAGCCACAGATCTGCTAATCACTGTTCACTGGCAGCACCAGGATGCAAAAGGTCGACAGATTGCAATCATCATATGGATGACTACATGATCCATATGAACTCTGGATTTTGCTGTATTTGTCAAACATTTTAGAAAAACAATAATCATTGTTCACTGGAAGCAGAAGGATACAAAAGGTTGACAGGCTGTAATCATCATATTGATGATTACATGATCCATATGAACTCTGGATTTTGCTGTATTTGCCAAAAATTTAGAAAAACAATCCCCAGCTACCAAACCTCTCCCAACTGCGTACTCAATTGACAAGGCATATAATTTCAGCAGAAGGGAAAAAAGAAGTTTTATATTTGTGGGGGAACAGAGAAGAGAGGGTGGTTGTAAGCCTTCTTTCAGCAATAACAGCATGAAACAAACAATAGACTTTCACGTCTCCCAAACAAAAACTTGAAACTTCCTTCAGCTTTTGTTAATTAATGTGATTCTTTGAACCCTGGTTTCTGGTGGGATTGCAGCATGACAAGAAGATTGAAACAATACACTGTTCGGGATGGAGGGCACCTTTAGTTCCCACAGCTTCTCAGTCCATTTGATTAGAATTGCATCCACTGAACATCTTCACCCAGCAGCAAATTTAAGTTACCACCAAATATCCTTACAGGCCAGCACTAATATCCTTACAGGCTCACCATTCCCACAAAACTTTGCCTTTTAGGGCAGACACAGGGTGATAGCTTTGCCATATACATTTGTACCAATTACCTCTCTGGTACGGCATTTCCACCACACAGACTTGGCACAGCTGCTTACTTACTTAGATCCTAGGAGTTATGAATCCTTCCCAAGCTGACCCGGTCCTTTATGCAAAGCTCAATTCCTGGCTTGCCCAAACCACAGTGTTATTTGACAATGTGTCAGTCAGTATTCAATGGGCACACAGACGATGGCATTAAGGGCTGGACACACCCCTATTGCATTGAGGTGTACCCTTTATTTTCATAATATTGCAAATATCTGCCTTTGCTGCTTTGTTATTGACTCACACATCTAATCCCCATACTTCTTTACCTAGGCAAGCTACTCTCATGCTGGCTTTAGCTTCTGTGTGTGGCTGCCTGCTCACACTCCCCTCGGTGACAGGACACCACCACACTTCCGTCTGTTTTCAGTGTGAGAGTTCACTGACCACCGGCTGCAAGTGTGAAAACACACACACACGTAATGCTTGAGTTGTCCCCTGTGGTGGTGCAGCAGGTACTGTTCCCCTTCTTCTTAGTTAGCACAACCTTTGCAGATAGGTGTTGTCTCTTGGCTGACCTTAGCTCTTCCGGCCCCGGAGTCCTAGGTCTTTTTCTTGGGGTATTTTGGACTCTCAATTCTACTTGCAAGGTCCAACACCTTTGCCCCTGCACTTACCAATAAATTACCTCAGGGTATTTTTTTGTCCATCACAGATTTCACTTGTAATCAAAATTCATGCCCCTGTTCAGTTTTCTTTACTTATCTGTTTTTTAAATCTGAGATTCAGTTTCCCTTCCAAAATCACCATGATGGATCATCAGCCTCATATCACTCACGTCAATTTTTAATTACAGTTTTAATTTCTCTTTGCACTTTCTGAGAAAAAAATTCTCTCACATTTCATTTGTTGTGTGGCATGAAGTGCTTCTTAAATTTTGGTAAGACACTTTGACAGCCTTCTTTTCCTGAATTAATTAAAAACCCATAAAACACATGAAAACTTTCTGTAGTCAGAAAAAAGGCAATTTCCTGTTTGTCTTAAGTTTTCCCTGGCACCAGCTATTTTCAGAGGCAAAGTGAAGAACTGCTTCAGTATCCTGAAGTTGCTTTCCACAGTCTGTGCCAGACCTTCTGGACTTCTTGTTGTTGTTGTTCCATTTTCCATTTCATTATTTTTGGATTTTCTTCATTTTTGTTTACTTCAGGTACTCTGCACTACTCAGTAATCAACTGGGCCCATAGAATTTGGTCCAACCCCTCATCTTAACAGGAAACTTGTTCCTTCCCCATGTTTTCAGAAATTAAAGTTCATGTTAGCAGAAATTAAAGTTCAAATTCGCAGTTCCTCTTTTATGGAGATTTGGGGGTATAAGCTATGAATAAATTATCTCTTCTTACTAGAGAACACTTTTGCACCTACGGGGCTCCATAAACTGTCTATCAATGGCTTACACTTCTGCAAAGACAATCCACCTGCTTTATGGCTACTGACAGTTTAATCATGGGCTCAGAGCACTTTTATATCCACAGCACCTCTCTGTGAAGACAGGCTGCAAGAACTGGGGTCGGTCAGCCTAGAGAAGGGAAGGCTCTGGGGAGATCTTAGAGCACCTTCTAATACTTAAAGGGGCTACAAAAGAGCTGGAGAGGGACTTTTTACAAGGGCATGTGGTGACAGGACAAACGTAATGGCTTCAAACTGGAAGAGAGTAGGTTTAAATTAGATATTAGGAAGTAATTCTTTACTGTGAGGGTGAGGCCCTGGCACAAGTTGCCCAGAGAAGCTGTGGCTGCCCCAACCCTGGAAGTGTTCAAGGCCAGGTTGGATGGGGCTTTGAGCAACTTGGTCTAGTAGAAAGTGTCCATGGCAAAGGGGTTGGAATTACGCGATCTTTAAGGTCCCTTCCAACCCAAGCCATTCCAAGAATCTAAGATTTGGCTTGAGAACACAACTGCAAAGCTCCTCCTGCATGAGGGGCAAGTTGCAATGAGCCACGATGTGTGGAATTTGCAATGGCTATACTGCAAACTGGAGACAGAGGGAGGCCCTTCCCACCATTACAATCACGAGTAGCAAAATGAGAGAAGACATGGCAAATTTGGATGAATGGAGAGCAGATGTTGCAGGTGGAAAGCACAGCTCATTTCTTGGCCCCATTTCTCTGGACAAAGCTATATGATATGTCAGATTCAATGATAAATACAAATCAGAATATACTTGATGCTTTTGCTCCCATCACCTCATTCACAGACTCTGTGAAATGATCCATGTTAAATACAATCATTTTTGGAAGGGTTATTTTAATCCAGATCATGGGGTGTAGTTCAGTACAGACTGAAATTCCTGCCCAAGCACTGGTCGTATCAGATTTGAGAGGGCAGCAAATTGGGCTATAGTACTAAAAGCAAGAACACAGAGAGGAGGAGAATGTCAGATTTCTCCAGTCAGTTTTGCCACCAAACATCCTGTGGTATATGTACACCCTAAAACATTTAAACAACCCTGTCCAGGTACAAATTCAGAGAGCACACCATGCCTCCACTCCCCTTTACATGTCAGGTCAGTTTTTGCACACAAGGAAGATTTGTAAGTTAAATTTTTTTGTAGATCTATGTTCAGCTGGTGTAACAACCACAAATATCCACAGGTCTTAGAATTCTGGGGTTTTTTCAGGCTAAAGTACTAAATATCAAACGAATAACTCAGCATATGACAAAGCAGATCCCAAGCCCTGGGCATTGTGACAGACAAGGTTGAAAACTACTTGTGCTGCCCATTGCTCTTGGTGGACTAATGATGTTAAAATACCACGAGGTGAACCAGACCCAAATCGCTAAATTTTGAACATGTATCACTTTACACTGGATTTGGATGCACAGCTGGGAGAATATTAAAGGTTTAAAATACATCAGGTCCTCATACCTCCTATTTTCTCCATGCCTTAGCTGTATACCTGCTAAGGGCGTGCACGTCAGGAGCTAGAGCTGGACAGTCACACTCACTCCCAGGTATCACAAGAAAGGATATACTAGTCCATTGTTTGCCTTACCAATGCTCTGGTAAGGCCTGGCACAGCTGGCATAAACTGACCTTGCCACATGCCACACAAAGGCATGTTTGCGAAGAGACCCCTTTGAACTACAGGTATACTGTTTCAGTCAAATTTTTCAAATTTTGCTTCCAAAGAGAACAATGAATTCGCTTTTTCCTTTCAAAAGCAGGTGCAAAAATTTCAGCCATTAGAAATAATTAGTTCTAATCATCTTTCAGCTTTGAAATACATTACTATTTGTATTTCTCCACCCCTTCTTACATCCTCTTGTGTTTGAATACCTGAAGAGCAAAACAGGTGTTGTACCACTCCCTGCTTTGCAAACACGGCGAGCTGCAGGGTGGACAACTGAAATGTGTGTTTTGAATCCCAAAAATACACTTTTTCAGGACTAAAATCAGATTTGACTGAATTCAAGCTGGAACAAGTTTAAGGCGCTATAAATGATCACTCTTGGCATCACAGTTTACAAAAGGAGTGGAGACTCTGGTTTAAATCTATTGACTCAATGCAAAGAATCTGAACGTACCCCTGAACCCCCACTTTTTCCGCACCTGAAGAAGTATCCTGGATGAGGTGAGCCAGCCCTACAGCTATTTTTAGGTGCTTTTCCAAGCTATATATACAGAAACCCATGAAACTCTGCGTTCTCACCCCTACACTCAAATGTGCCAATGCAATTAGCTGTAATTGCCGGGAAACAGGCTCAGTCTGTTATCTGCCACGTTTTAAAGTAATGATCCAATATCCTCCATCTGTCTTCATTAAAACACTCTTTAAACTGACACCAGGACGGCAGTCAAAAATTTGCATTCAGCTCCTGTGGGTAAGTTAGTTGCAACGACGCTCAAGTTACGGATCAACAGCTGTGGCAGAGCGGGTTCCCAAAAAGAAACGCAGTCTGCTCCCTCTGAAACAAACAATAGCAGCTTCCCCGGGCGGCTGCTGCTGCTGCTCGGAATCACACGCAGCCCAGCTCACTCCACCCAGACGTCTCTCAGCTCGCCCGCAGAAAAAACTCAACCCCGAGCACTTTGATTAAGCTTCGCAAAACTCTTAGGTCTCAAAAAAAAAAAAAAACCCAAAAAGTTTTCTGTCCCCCAAAACTTGCAGAGAAAACAAGCGAGCGCAAGGAAAGCATTAAATCTTACCCTTGACGGCTTGTAAAAGTCACAACAACAAAGTTGCTGCCCTCCATAGCACTCCGGTACACTCCTCTCTTCTCATTTACACGCAGCTTTATCCCCTCCCAAGACCGACAGCTTCGCTCGTAGTCACAGCGCCGGGACATTCATCTAAGGAACCAAACCTTCCCTGCGCTGTGAAATGGGCATCACGTGATCGTCTCTGACACCCTTAAAATCCACCGGTGACTCGCTCTGACATACAATGTCCCAGTAACTAAACTTACTCCAAGTTCCCTACTTCTTACTTCAGTCACTGGGCTTGGCTCCTTGCCAAAGTCTTTTTTTTTCTTTTCTTGTTTTTTTATATTCTGTTTCCTGTAGATAGGGAGAGTGTAGTAGCTCCCTTAAAAATAAAATGCTTCAGCACTACAAACTGTGAAAGAGTAAAATAGAAAAGCCAAGCACCTAGGCTTGGGGAACCCCAATTAATTCGAGAGGCAACAGCTGTTTGCTTTACCTACCTCCTGCTGACGCGGAAGCTTTCAAAAAGGAAACCAAGCGAGTAAAGAAGTCCAACATATCCAATTGCTTTCAAAAAGGATGAACTTGGTAAGGAATCCATTTCTCAGCAGCAGCCCCTCTCTCTGTATCTGTAATACTGGTGTTGGTGAGGTTTCCTTAAACCCAGAGACACTGTCCTATGAGCTGATCCCAAGGCTCCACCTCACCCACTTTCCAGTAGTTGTGAGTAGCAAAAAGTCTGCAGAGAAAAACCTCATAGAGCACAATTGCCTAATTCAACCACAGAGTTTCCTCCAGCCAGCCAGAGGGTTTCTCTGGTGCTGAAATGTCAGGCGCTTGCTCATCCCGAGAGCGTGACCTTCCCTTTGCCCTCTGGAACATCTGCCTGGCCTCACTGTGGTCACAGGGACCCTCCTCACCAGAACCCCCCAGCACTCTCATAAACCTCCCAACCTTCCCACCTGTTCTCCCACCTTCAACCAAAACAACATTCACTTTTTTTTTTTCCCCTAGTTTGTGGGACCCTTCACAATACAGTGCCCTCCTGTATGCCAGTTCCCTGGTGTTTTTCCTACCAGGTACACTACAAGACCAAAACTAGGACAACTACAACTTTAATCCACTTCTTGCTTCCCTATACCTGTGAATTGCAATTATTTTAAGACCACCATATTCTTTCCCTAGTTGTCTTCACAGTAATACCTCACAGGAATGTCTCAATCTATTGCAGACAACAAGAAAATGTTTCACATAAAGGATTTCTAGATGTATTTGTCTCTGATTTTTCCTTCAGCTTCTGAGTCCCATTGGGTTTACATGAACACTGTTAAAATTAATTTCAAGCCTACCCACAAACACTTGAATGCATTAATCAGCTGATTAATTATAGTAACATGAGAGTTGAGGCTTTGCCAAGGAGCATTTTCTAGAAAGTGAAATTTTCTGGAGTGCTGTCCAGAGGAAAGCTATGGATCACTCTGGATGCTGCAATGGCATTATTCCAGTGGTCATGAAGATTGCAGAACAGAGAGGGAATTAAATGGACCATATAGCACCATTTCTGAAAGAAGAACAAGACCCTATGCCCCTTTACATGACTCCAGGGTTATTCCAAGCAACACCTATTTGAGACAATATTCATTGAATTGGCTTCCTACTTACAACACACAGTATCCATTCAAACAGCCAACCTGGGACATGGCATGTAGGACTAATCTCCTCAAGATCCAGGTCATTTTCAGATGATTTTGAACTTGACAGCATCTAATTGGAGAAGAAATTCCCCCTGCACTAGCCATTTCTCATATTCTCACCACGCACATCTAAATAGCAACAGCCAAAGTATCACATTTTTTCCTTCGAGCAAAAGTACAAGGATCTGGATTAATTTTGGTCCTTCTACATATTTGGGGAATCCCTTGTTCTTGCTTCATTCTGGAGCTTTCCTCCTTCTTTTAATTGTAATCTGCGTTTTTCGTGGCATCTTAATATGTCAGTTGATGACGATTCATTCCACACTACTCCCACTTCCTTTGCTGCTTTCTTTATACTTGCTTGTTACCACTTTGACCTTGGCCACAGTCATTTCTTCCTTCCGAGAGTTAGGTTTATCTCCTTCCCTTGACATACAGGCATATGCAAGTGCTGGGGCTTGTTTAGACTTCAAAATAACTAAAAGTTTAGTAGGCTGATTTGTTAGTGATTTTTCTTGGCACTGAAAATCCACCTCACATACATTGCCAATAACTTTTTCCCTCGGCTATGCTTTCCTCGTGGACTTCAGTGAACCTGCTCATGTAGGGAAGCTCAGCATACATGGAAGCACTCAGAAGAGCAGGAGTGACTCAGGGTTATGAACTCAGCTCTGAGTTCTCTTGTCCTTGACTTACAGTTTTTCCCTGGATAGCATCTTCCCAATCATCACATCATTTGCATCAGCCTTTGCGGATTTCTGGACACACCAGGAACCACTGCTGCCCACAGTGTCAGTTGTCGGAATTTCAGTTCCAGTATAAAGGGTGTACACGTATGCTGGGTGTCTGAGTGTGCACTGCAGCCAGCATGGTTTGGGCAGGAATTCAGCTGGACAGCTGCAGAAAGGCAGCAGTGACTTGCCATGACCCACAGTTTTGGGAAGAAGTTCATTCTATAGCTTTTCCAGTAAATGAGCTGTTTTCTTGGCCAGGCAGCCTCCTCCATACTGTGGTCCTTCACCTTTTAATCCTCCACTTTCCCAATGGCCCACTAGTCACAGAGGGCTAGCCAGAGTGGGGTGGATTTAAATTCATGCCATTAAGATCTTATCCTAAGATTCTATCTGGGAAAATGGCTTCCAGTCATTCAGCCTCTGTGGCATTTCAACTACAATCAAGATCTAAAAATGAAGTCTTACTGACACTGATGTGTAAGGGGTGCCCTCAGCCCACTCTCCAGACCAGATTTGCTCTCCCTCCAAACAGCAAAGCTGACAGAGGAGAGGATACTCTCTGGATCACCCAGAACCCAACATGTCTGGTGACCTAGTAAAGCTTTGAATGGCTCAATACACCCCAGAGTAATTGGAGAGGAGAACTAGAGGAAAGGAGAGAAACACGCTCTGGAGCATCCCACAATGTAGACTTAAACCAAATGTCAGTCCTTGAGAACCCTTCCCTATGACAATGCCATTTTTAAAATTTCTGTCATCCATATGCTTTCCCAAAGAACCTGTATAGTTCAAAAGGAGTACTGATGGACTTTGCTTTCCCTTTCTGTCTTGTAACTGCAGTCTGCAACTCCTGAGCTGCAAGGTTTGAAGCCTGACCTGCTCTATGATGGCTGGTACTGCTCTCTGCAGAGAAGCAGCTGTGACCTATGGAGCCAAGATGGGTTCCCCAAGCACCCAGAGTTGGTACAATCTCCAGGGATCATTTCCACCCAAACTTATCTCCATCTCCTAGAACAACACAAGTGCATTGCTCATCCTAACCATGGTTGTCACAGTTCCAGAAAAGCCTTTCTACATGGTGCTGGAGGATTTCCTCACAAACCTCCAAGGGTCAGCCTTAGATGACTGAATCTCCTCCCATAGCCTGTGCTTTCCTCATCCTAGCTTTTCTATCTTTTCCTCACTAGTCCTGACCAGTGAGAAGCTCCTTGTGTAGGGGAGGGATAAGTAGCCTATTTCACTGTGGGGACCCCTGCCACATCTGTTGTTATGAGCACCTGCAGTGCGTGCAAGGGTCAGATAGGCATCGTGTCCCAACTGCCTTTGTTATGAGAGACCACAGAACATGCCAAGTTGGAAGGGACCCACAAGGACCATTGAGTCCAACCCTTAGCCCTGCACAGGACCATCCCCAAGAGTTACACCATGTGCCTGAGAGTATCATCCCTACACTCCTTGAACTTTGCCAGGCTTGGTGCTATGACCACTGTCCTGGGGAATCAGTTCCAGTGCCCACCCACCCTCTGGGTGAAGAACCTTTTTCTAATATCCAACCTAAACCTCCCCTGACACAACTTCAGGCCAGTCCTGTCACTGGCCACCACAGAGAAGACATCAGTGCCTGCCCCTCCTCTTCCTCTCACAAGGAAGTTGTAACTGCAATGAGGTCTCTCCTCAGTCTCCTCTTCTGCAGGCTGAACAGAACAAGCGACGTCAGCTGCTCCTCTTATGGCTTCCCCCCAAGGCCCTTCACCATCTTCATTGCCCTTCTTTGGACACTCTCTAATGGCTTAATATTTTTCTTATATTGTGGTGCCCAAAATTGCACACAATATTCAATTTGAGGCCACACCAGAGCATTGTGTGTCCTCTTGCTGTCAAAAGTCAGTGTAAGATGCATAAGAAATACAGGACTGAAAGCAACAAATTGGGACACTCTTGTCCACCCCTGTAATATCAGAGAGTTGTTTAAAAAAAGGAGTGTAGGAAGAACATCCAAGTTGTAAATTGCAGTAGTCCAAGAAGCACCAGCACAATCATAAAATGATTAATGAATGACCAAAGGTCCTAAAATATACTATAGCACAGGTGAGGAAAGATGTAGTGCACTGGCAGTGTCCTTGATCCCTGCAGAAGATGTGGCAGGTGGAACTGTCCAACTGGCACCAGGAAGCACACCTCAACACTGCAGAGGAGGGAAAAATTAAACACTTCGTGTTCCTGTTACCATGACCAGCCTGTAGGAGGCAAATGAAATGGGCAGAGAAAGGCAATGTCACAAAATGACCAGTTGCTCTAGTGCTGTCCTTAACTTTTGGGAGCCACTTAGTCAAACTCATTTGACTTCTCCACCAAGGAATTAAACTGGTAGAATTCCAAAGTAACTCAATTTGAAGGAATACTCTGGATTCGTAGCTGTATGTATCCATCCCTCTGGGTGTAATCTGAAGTGTGTAGAATTGGTACTGCAGGTTAATGCAGAAGTATTCCCATACTTCATCAATTACTCCAGAAGCTGGGAGCTGTCACAGTACATGCTACATGGAAATGGTCAGAGAATAGTTTCTGTGGGTGTGTGCAGAATAACTTGAGTCATACTGATCAGGATTTGGTGGACTGCAGCAGAGAAGGAAGGGTGCGTGGCTAGAGATGCCCTTTTTCCACCAAAACCCCTTGCCCAGTATTCCAAGCCCTTGACAAACAACAATCAGCTGGGTAAAATCATGAGAAATCCACAAAACCACAGACTCATGTCTTTAAAAAGATAACAGCAACTTGCTCTGGTACTATTGATCTCATCTTCCTGGCACCAACACCTGTGAATGTGATACCTCCTGATGTTTTAAAACAGAAATTGAAATAATGTCTCTCAGTTGCCTTGTAGCCCATGGGAGACAGAGCAGAGCTGCAAATATTTTGATTGAAGGGCATTCATCTGTGTTGAGCTGCTCAGATTACACTGAAGGGGAGATAAACCTTCAGAAAAAATCAGTTCTGCAGGGAACAAGCCTGAGATTAACTCATTACTGAGTCCAGTTTCCACCAGATTTGGGATCTTGTGTTTACAAACTCCCTTCTGGCCAAAAATTTCATTGCCCTGATAGAGAAGGGGCTGTTGCAAGGGCAGGAGTCTCATGGCTCTCCTGAAATATTCTGTGTGATCCTTTGAGAAACCAAGTGATTTGATGGTCACAGATATTAGTGGGAGCTGATGGATATTCATCTGTCTCAGGATTATGTTGTTGGAGTATAAATCTGAGTCTCTTCATTGGCCTACAACACTGCACGTGCCTGACGGTACAGGCAAAGCACAGGGATTAATCAGCCGCTGCAGCAAACCCCAGATGTGTCCATACTGTGATTAGTGCATATTTCCTAATCATCACCAGTGAAAAAAGGGGAATCTCAGGGGGATGCTCAGGAGGGCTCATTAAAAGCTAATCATGCCTATGTGAATAGAAAAAACTCAATAGCTGAGGGCAAAGCGACAGCCCAGCTTGTTAGAGCCTCCAAGGAAAGCGCGCTCTGTGACTGGGGTATTGCACAAGGCTGCTGGCTGCTATTTGCAAGGCAGTAGCTGCCACAAACACATGTGCTGTGTCTGGTGGCACTTCAGACACTGTCACATGCACAGCCCTCAGACACGCATCAAAAAACCCAGCTCATACCACTGAGGAATCAGGATACCCCGCAGTGGGACCCCGTGATTGAACGTACAGAGCAAATCCAACCTATGCAAAGCCTTGGCATTTTACAGAGTCTTCCCATATGGGAAAAACGGGCAGCACCTGTGGGAGAAATGGCGCTTTCGGCATGGAATAACATCACCTGAAGAGCTGTGTAATGGTTATACAATATTTAGTCTTAGGTAGCCTCCCAGAGATGCTCTAGTCCTAGTTATGCTTAGCCCACGTACTTCCCCTGCATATTCTGCCAAGGCAGAGCAAGCACTGCAGCCTAACAGATGTGCTGGGAGAGCTCAGCAGATGGATGGGGCTGTGATGGATCTGCCCTTCAGATTTCCAGGGGGGAAGCACAGGTGACACTGAGGAGCAGTGTCCATGACACTGGACAGGCTATTTTGTACTGTGGTCATGCAGCCTTATCCCCCACTGCACACTCTTGTGTGCTAGGCATGTGTGGAAAGGATGGGAAGTCTCTGGATCTGCATTCCCTAGAGCATCAGCCAAGAGATCTGGAATTTATTTCTTTAAGTCCTTCATGAGGTTCGTTATATATTGCTCTGACAGTCAGTCATCTGTCACATGAAAAACTCAGTGGGGCGTCATCACACCCATTATGCTCATAAGCACGTTAACCATAATTCCAAATTAAACATACCATGTGCATGTATATCTCTACTGTCTCTTTTCCAGGTTACAATCGTACCTATCCTGCCAGGAAAAATATGGATGCAACCTGCTGCCTTCCAGGACATTATCAATGATCTTTTGTGTATTTTGAAGTAGTATTTACTGCACTAGGTGTTCAAGGCCAGGCTGGATGGGACTCTGAGGAACCTGGTCTGGTGGAAGATGTTCCTGCCTTTGGCAGGGTATTGGAGCTAGATGATCTTTAAGGTCTCTTTGACCCAAACCATGCTATGATTCTATGATTCTATGATTAAGTCCTTGTTATATTATTACAGCTTTTGCCGGCTAGATGGTGATAAGCCAGCCCACTTAAGAGAGGTCAGGAGGACCTTGGGGGTGACTGAATGATGTTCATTTTAGAGATATGCAGCAGCACCAACATTCCATAGGGCCATTATCCCAAAAGGGATAGGAGCACATAGAAGAATATTATTGTAGTACTGGTGACCAGAACTGAGTGACTTCTTGACCTGTCATAACTCAAATTTTGTGAACTCTGAGAAGAACAAGGAAACCTCTGCCTGGTAGCAGAGGAGCAAGGTTGGAAAAAAAAATAGCTATCATATAAAACAAGGCCCAGTGAGGCTAATGTATTAATAAGAGAGAATTTGGCTCCCCTCTGGAACATCAAACTTTAAATAATTAACTGAAAATCTAAAATGTCTACGGTAATGCAATATGACTTAAATAGGAACAAAAACATTTATTTCCCTGAATATTTCCCCAACAAAACTGCATGACATTTTTATCGACAGTTTGCACTTCAACAGCAGCACCATCTTGGCAGTAAATAAGCCATATATAACCACAGCTCCACCAGTATGGCCACAGCATAGCCAGGTCTCATCACTGCCAGCCTTTGCTTTTATTCAGTGCAAGTTTAATTAATCTTAGATTGTTCCTGTATCTGTTCTCCAGGTGTTTAACAGACGTGCGTATTCCTTTGTGCTTACATGCCTGAGAGCAAAAACCTGTATTATTCCCATCTCTGTGCACATGGACAGTCAGCATTTAAGCATTGAGTTCCTGTTGACTGAAATAGAAGTTACAGAATCACAGAATATGCCAAGTTGGAAGGGACCCACAAGGATCATCAAGTTCAACCCTTAGCCCTGCACAGGACCATCCCCAAGAGTCACACCATGTGCCTGAGAGTGTCATCCAAACACTTCTTGAACTGTCAGGCTTAGTGCTATGACCACTGTCCTAGGGAATCAATTCCAGTGCCCACCCACCCTCTGGGTGAAGAAATGTTTGCTAATATCCAACCTAAACCTCCCCTGGCACAACTTCAGGCCATTCCCTTGAGTTCTGTCCCTGTTCACCACAGAGAAGAAATCAGTGCCAGCCCCTCTGCTTCCCTTCATGAGGATGTTGAAGACCATAATGAGGTCTCCCCTCAGTCTCCTCTTCTCTAGGCTGAACAGACCAAGTGCCCTCAGCTGCTCCTCACACAGCTTCCCCTCAAGGCCCTTCACCATCTTCATTGCCCTCCTTTGGACACTCTCTAATGGCTTAAAATTTTTCTTACATTGTGGTGTCCAAAACTACACACAATATTCAAGGTGAGGCTGTCCCAGCGCAGAGCAGAGCAGGACAATCCTCTCCCTCACCTGGCTGGTGATGCTTTGCCTGATGTCCCCCAGGACATTGTTGGCCCTCCTGGCTGCCAGGGCACTGCTAACTCATATTCAACTTGCCATCGACCAGGACCCCAGGTCCCTTTCTGTGGCACTGCTTTGCAGCATCTCCCTCTGCAGCCGCAGAAAAGAGAGGAGTAACCTGGTGGGTGCATGGGGCCTTCAGGAGGTGATGGCAGTGTTAAAGAGGGGTGCTCTTCTCCCAAGAGTTTAGGAGAACCTGCAGGGGGAAAAAACAGCAGCAGAGAAATCAGAGAGAAATGTGCAGTGCACACAGGCACAAGGACGCTGCGGGTGTAGCTCACTTGAGGTTAATTTTTACCATTTCTACAGTTGGGGTATGATGCAGTATCACAGAAGATCTCTTTAAAATCAAGGAGATACATGAAAAGGCAGGCAGGTATTTAAATTAAACACCTTATTCCCAGAGTTGGCAGGTATTTAAATTAAACACCTTATTCCCAGAGTTACAATTTGTTGCACCACGTTTGGTTTTCATATGCTGCTTGCAGGGTTAAGTAAGTTGTGGGCCCCACAAGAAGAGACAGCATTTTCTGCTTCTGACAGAGTGACCAAGGTTTTGCCAGTGTAGCTCCGGAAGGCAATGGCACACAGCCTGAAGCTGGTAATGTGCTAATGAAGATACACAGCAGAAAACATAATTAAAGACTCTGGAACTAAAGGGAATTAAGTAAAGTTTCAGCAGTGCTGTGGGGCACCAAATGCCTAGTCAGGAGAAATAAAGAAACTAGTTTTTTTAATAAGGAAATAAAAAGAAACACAAGGGCCATGGCCCTCTAGCTTG
Source organism: Pipra filicauda (assembly GCF_003945595.2). Taxonomy (NCBI): domain Eukaryota; kingdom Metazoa; phylum Chordata; class Aves; order Passeriformes; family Pipridae; genus Pipra; species Pipra filicauda. The sequence goes on along the minus strand of NW_024104658.1, from coordinate 102,043 downwards.
GTGTGGCACTGAAGCAAACTCAATCAGTTTTGGTGCCTCTTCCCCACAAGGCAATAGATAATCTTTAGATAACTGCAGGACATCCCAGCTTATTATAATAGAAAGAGTGGTGGAAGCCACATAAGGATTAATGCAGACAAGGAGGAACTGTACTCTTAAGCATAATCTTCAGGGTATGATTTTTTCTTTTACGTTCTTTTTGTGCCATGTTCCATTATTTCAGATAATGCATTTTTAACTTTCTTAGCAGCCTTTCAGTACCTAAAGGGAGCCTACAAGTAGGCTGGAGAGGGCATTTGACAAAGGCATGCAAAGATAGAACAAGGGAGAATGCTTTTAATTTGAAAGAGGGCAGGTTTAGATTAGGTATTAGGTAGAATTCTTACTGTGAGTGTGGTAAGACACTGGAACAGGTTGCCCAGAGAAGTTGTGGATGTCCAGCCAACTTCCCTAGATGAAGCAAAGTACTAAAAAAGACATGTAATCCCTAAAGACTTAGCAAAGGTGGTGTAATCAGAACGGAATAAATGCCTTGTGTCAGTAAATGAAAGTCATAATTTCTCTTAGAAGAAGCAAGATTGGATTAGCTTTGGGGATGAGCTTGGTACAGACATGTAGTCAGCTCAGAAAGAGGTCTGAGTGTTTCCTTGGATGCCATCTGCTAAACAGGTTGTGTCTGCCCAGAAAGGCATGAAGTTTTTCCTACAGTCAAACTGCTATTTTGGCATTAGGAGAAAAAAAACACCAGCATAAAACACAAAGGGATTAGGCAAAGGCAGTGTCCCAAATCAGTTTGTGCAGCAAATTTGGAAAGAACATATGTACACTAGTCCATGAAAAAAGTGCTGAGAAAAAATGCTGTTTGTAAACCAAATAAAGAAGAGCACATTCTTCTGGCCAGTCCACCTGCAGCACAGTTTGCAGCAAGGGTTGACCAGAAATGAAACTGGTGACAATCCAGAGATTGTCTGGCAAGCACACAGAGTCAAAAGTAGTGTCTGGTGTCTGGCTGGAGCTGGGAATTCACTCTGGCACGTGGTAAAGTTATGCATCACACAGATATACCTTGAGACTCCTGAAAATATTTGGGCTATGAGGTAACCCTGTCTGTGAGACATGACATTTAAATAGACCAAAGTATATATTGCTTCATTAATCAATATCTGATGTAGTGGAAAGGTTTTAAATGAATGATTTCTTGGAAACTCATTGCAGTCTGCAGCTGATCTTGCAAGTGTCCTACAATTTTGTTCAAGTTTTTGGTTTGTGTTTCTAGTCTTCTGTTTCTTAGCAAAACAAGAAAAGGCCTCCATGGAGGCTCTTACATCACTTGAAGAAGAAGAGTTAAAGAAAGAAGAAACATACTAAGGAGCTGTGAAGGCCAGGCAGCAGAGGTAAAAGAATTCACATGTGAAAAAAAAAAACTTTGGGAGCATACCAGGATGAAGAGAAACAGGCCTAGAGTGAGACTGAAAGACAAACCTATTGCTTGGTGGGTATAATAGTAACAAAAAGCACTGGAAATCAGTGATTTTAATGTGGGATGCCTCTATTTGGAGGCAGTAGAGATTGGGGACTTCTGTAAGGTACCTGGGAAATCTAACACAGGCAGCTGAGGCATCTGATCTTGCAGCATATATAGCTGGAGAGGATGTTAATTGGAGTAGTCATGGTTTACAGTCACACAAATAAACATAAATCACCATCAGTTTTAGTTTATGCTTACATGACAGTTCCTACAAACTACAGCAGCTCAGGAGGAGATACACATCAGTTTGGATGGCTTTGTTATGGAGGAACAGCCTTCAGGATACACTCCAGCCACCCCACCCAGTGCAGAGACAGAGCCCTTGGGAAAAACACTCTGAGGACATGGCTCCAAGGGTGAAGAGGTCTAGAAGAGAATAGCAGGGAGAGCAATTCTAATTGGAATGCAAGACAGCAGTCCCTTGCAAACAAGCATAAATTAAGCAAAACCATTGTTCTCACTCCCCTCACACCTGTATCTTTTGTACTCTTGTAAAGCCAAATCTGTACATTTAAGATGGAAAAGTAAACTAAGTCTTGTTTGTCCAAGAAGTGCAATGGCTGGTGGGGAATGCATTGGCAACATTTCCAGTGACAAGCGTATAAATTACACAGAATAGCTCTCACCAAAGGTCAGGGGAAAGCAAGTGAAGGTCTTGATGTTAAACTACTTGGTAATCCATATTGCCCCTGAAACTGCAGCCCACAGTAGCTGCATATCCCAGCAAACTCAGAATCACGTGAACAATGGAGTAGGAAGGAAGCAATGGATGAAAGAGTAGTGCTAAATCACATATGGAGGTGATTCAGGTGATTCAGGGAGCTCCACAGGCCGCTGGAGTGAGTCAGGGAAAAGGAAAAGGAGTCTTGTTTATCTATGGATCATATTTATCAGCCATGTCTACAGGGCATGCACCCAGCTCTGACCTTGGAACCACTGCAGTGTTGCCCAACTCTCAGTCTAACCATCTCACACTGCTGTCTGTCATTGGAGCACATGGGGAAAAGTCGTTAATGGACTGTGATCTACGCTCTCAAATGCTCCTGCTTGGGCGATGGCATTGGAAGCACCAGTAAAGCCACATAATTCCACCTTTAAAATGTGAAAATTGGCTTAAACAAACAAACAAATAAATAAATAAACAAACATTATATATATATGTGTGTGTGTATATATATATATACACACATTTATACAGACAGTGGAGCAGAACTCATCGCTTTGAGTTTTCCTGATGTGTGAGTCTTGAGTGCTCATGTGGGTTTCCTCCTTACCCCGTATCACTTCACACAGGTGCAAGAACCTCATCCTGTTTCTTCTGGAGCCAGTGCTGAGCACATGCAAACATTGGTGCATCCCAGACTGGACCCATGAGTGTAAGGGACTGGATGGCTGTCCAGACTAAACACTGCCATGCTGAGTGTGTGGAAGGTGAGTCACCAGAGAGCACAGAGTGGTCCCTCTAACATAGACAACTGACTGTCTGGTCATACTCTGGGGATCTCTCTTGTCCAATGGTGGTGAACTATTCCCAGCGAAACTGAGAGCGTGTTTCCTGGCTGACTTGGAGAGAAGTCATCATGCTGCCACCAAACAGCATGATTTACTGTGATATCAGCAGACCAGCCTACATCTGTGTTTCTTCCACCCAGTCATTTTTTTTTTGCTTAAGCCTGGAATGGTGATTTTCAGTAATGCTAAACTGTGTGTAGGTCACAAATAAGATAACAGCTAGAACCGAAGCTAAAGTGCAGTAAGTCACACGTTTGACTAAATAGAGATCCACAGGGAGTTTTTATCACTAAGAAAAATAAGTCACTCACTGGGAAGGAAGTAAACAGTTGCTTCAGTAATGTGAATTGCAGTGTTACCTTCCTCTGATGCTTTGCAACCAAGTTATCGCTGAGAAATAGAGACTGCCTTTATCACCAATTGTATGACCTTAACCATTGCTTTCAATACTGTTTTTGAAGTAATTTGACATTTGCAGAGTCAGATAGTGCAGCAAATTCACTTTAGCTAAAACAGAAAGGTTCCTTCCCCTATGGCCTCACTTAGCAAAATCTCCTGTTGGCTTCCATGGGACTTTTGCCTGTGTCAGGATACCTGAATAATCATGGGCAGAGAGAGAAGGGCAATACCTTGTGGTGAAAATCCTCCTTCAATACATGCTAAGGTGTCTTACTCCTGGGGTGAGAGTCAAAATAGTACCAGATGTGAGGAAACATTCCAGGACTTCGTATGTCAGATGAGCAAGGGGGGAAAGGGGTACTCTTTTTCACTGGTACAGAAGATACTTTGGATGTGTTTCCTCTAGTCAGTTCTCCACCTTCAAAAAGTCTTTGGGCATCCATGAGTTGACATCACCACTCTAGCTTAATGAAACAAAAGTAACTGCGCTAAGAAAAGCATATCCAGGAGAATCCTAACATTGGGATTTCTATATAAGGGTCTTAAGCAAGTGGTGCAAATGCTCCATCCAAATCTCACACCCTCCACTTTTAGAGGCAGTGAGACCATTTATCGCTTAGCACATAACAGGCCAGAAAACAACTTGTTAATTGTCCCATCTACCAGTTTGAGCTAGGGCATATCTCCTCCAGAGACAGTCAGTTACAATACAAAACCCTTCATGATGAAGGATCAAGACATTCCTGTGTTTCAGGCCTTTATTTTTAAATTAAAATGCCATGTAATAAGGATAGGGAGAACTTGGAGCACCTTCTACAGAGGAGAAGCCTGGCTCTCTCTATTCAGAAATTTTAAATGGGGAGAGAAGAGAGGCCTGGATCCAAAGAAAGTAAAATGGACGTGTACTTCCCCACTGACTTTGGAGAGCTTTCTAAAACCACACTGCAGTGGTCCAAACTCGCTCTACCTTTGAGTGTCACTGACACATTAGGGCTAGCACTACATGCAGAAAATTAAGACACCAGACTCATTATTAAGAACCAGCATTTGCAGATGCACCATAACCCAGTATGCAAAAGGAAAAAAATGCACAGGAAAACATAGCTGAAATCTGGGTTCCTATGCAAGTTTTCACTGTTTTGTCCTAGAAGAAGAAATGAAGAAATTGTCCTACCTGGCTGTTTTGTGTCCTCTTTTCTACCTGAAGCTGTTTGTCACAACAAGCAGAAGGGATTGTTTTCAGCACCATACAAAAAGACACAGCTTCTTTTAAACTCCCTGGGTGGTTCCTCCACGGAGCACGCCAGCCTTCTCCGCAGCTGGGAGGTGAAGCTCACGGGGGCACACCACGCTTTCCAGGATCTGGAGGCAAATCTGTGCAGGAGCACGCTGAACACGATCCAGAAGTTACAGGATGTCTTGGCTTGTTCCGTGTACTCGATAAGGGCTGCAAGAGAAAAGGCAAAGTTCCCGGGGCTGTGGGTGGAACATGGCACCGTGCAGCACTGAGCAAATAAAAGGCAATTGATCGTTGGACTCGGGTGTGACACCGGGTATTACAAAGGTTTATGTACCATAGGCAGGACTCTATTTCATCTGAGAGAAATGCAGCCCAAAAAACCCACTGGTGCACCCTGCTGCAGCTAAAGCAACAGCGGGACACTGAGCTCAACTTCAGGCCATCAGCGGATTTGTCTTCTTGGTCAGCACTCAGATGGAGAATTCCAATCACAAGTTATATTCTTTCTTACAGGTCAGACATTTCACTATCTCCCATAAGGACTTATAAAATGTATGCCACTTTTGTGGGGTAGTCGATTATTTGGGAGATTTGTGGTGCCAAATACAATAGGGCACTGATTCAAGTTTCTGGATTCCATGGCCCATCTAAGTTCAGCTTTTGACACAAAGTTTTTTGTTTTAACGCCCTCTTCAACCTGAAAAAAAAGTTTACAATGATAATTCTGAGATGGAGAAGAGGTAGAACTAATCTAAAAAAATCACCCCAGTACAACTGTGATAGGGTGCAATAGGAAAACTTAAGATAAAATTAAATTGTCTAAATAATGACATTTATCTGCAACACCAGTATTGCATCTTTTCCTACAATTCAGTAATGCAAACTTCCAGTACTAATTCACAAGCATTGACTAGCTCCTGTAAGTCCTTTTTGCCGCCTACTTTTAGATTCAATGACACCTTCTGCCTGAAAAATTCTGAATTAATGTCAGGTTGAAATAGATAAAGATTTTTTTCAAATTTTTTTTTAACATTCCTTGCAATATGCTAAATTATTGAAGCAGAAGCCTTTCTAAATGGTAATTCACATGTCCTTAACCGTCTTATCTATTTGGGGTTTTTTTTGTATTCTGTCCGTTCTTGGCTAACAAAAAGAGATTTATCAGTACCACTTTCTCTGTAGCCCTTTTTAAACTAAATCTGTTCTTTGGCTTTCAATGCAGCAGATGAAATTGCAAACATAGCAGTGAAAGCTTACAATTTTATTTGAAGATCTCTCATTAGGTAGTGGACCATGGTTATGACTAATAGGGTCATGTGGACATGACCTAAAGAAGGAAGGATAACAGACCGAGCAACACTGAAGTGAGATTCAGATCCCCTCTCATATCTGTGGCAGATCCTGAGTGAGTGAATAAATGCTGCTGTGCTTCTATTTTCTTATTCATAAAAGGGAACAATAATTCTTCGCTTCATCAAGAGACCAAGTAGCAAACATCAGCAACTAAAAGGTGTTTAGAGACACATCAGTGATATCTCAGAATATGAGAATTTTTCAGTCTCTTTCATATAACAAATGCCTTATATAATGGAGGCTGTCTCAAAGTCCTGTTAAAAACACTTTTTTTCCCCCCAAAATGGGAATACTCACTTCTGTGTGGGGTAGAAATGAATAAGCTCTTTTTCTGTTTACTTTCCAGTTCATGTATCAGTTCATGATATTACTATTGAAACAGAAGGTCTTCGTAAGGAAAAAAGGTGCCACAGAGTGCAGATTTTAGTTTTAATACCAACAGAAATATGACAGCCTCTCCTGTTAGCGTTTTGCCTCCAAGCACTATAGCTATGAGTCAGCGAGCTGATAGGAAGACTTTCACACAGCCTTCAGAATCAGCCTTGGAGGATACACAAAATTACAATTCTTTCCTGTCTCTGCTGTGTTGGTCACTAAAGTAAAAATAACTTCAAAGTAACAATGGTTAACAGTTTGGAACTGGGAGTGCAGCTTTAGGTTAAAGTTTTTGTAGCATGAGAACTCCCTTTGTTTGGAGTTAAAAAGCTACTGTTTAAGAATGATGCAATTTTTAAGGGGAAAAGAAAGGCATGCTGCTGCCTGATGGAAAGCTGTGTTGCAAGAACTGCTTACGTGATCTGCTCTTCCCTTAATGACTCTCAGCTCTTTTCCAGAAGATTTCTTCCAGAGAAGTTCTTTCCAAAGCTGTTGTCTCCTTTACAAAATATTGGGGAGCATTTCCCCTCTCTCCCATCTTGTGGAGTATGGGTGGTACCAGTAGGTACCAATAACCTCTTTTTCTTGTGCTCAGTGAATTCAGTGTCTGTACATAGCTACTGACTGTGTTTCTTCACCCTCAGTTTCTGCTTTATAAATATCCTACTGTGTTGTGGCTTCCTTCTGTAGCTGTAAAGTGCTGGGAAAGAGGCATGGCAATGGACAGAACTCTCGTGACTTCTTGTGGATACTCATCCTCCCAGCAATAAGCACACCAGCCATCTTGGAGTAAGAAAATTTAGAATGACACTGATGGGTGAAGCAGAAGGTATTTGGGTTTGGCCCTTCTGCATATCCAAAAAGATGGATAAAACCAGCCTACCTGAAGACAGGTCCTGAAACACAGATGTGTTCATGAGCCACATTCAACTTTTTGGGGCATCCTTCTCTAGGTCTTTGCCATGCAAGAGACCAAATGGTTTATCAGGTATACATAACCAAGTATCTAAGAACATGTACTGGTTGGGTTGAAGAGAAGTGGGCACTTTCATTTACGGATGCCAAAGCTCAGACTGGTTTGGCACAGAACTTCCTGCAAACAAAGAGGTTATGCTACAAATCCTCAGGGCAGTTTCATGGGTCATCAGCTTCTACTCAAAACCCACCCCCAGAAGCTCCTGTTGGCCCCTATCCTCAGACTGGGAGCTGATACGGAAAACAAAAAAAGAAGTGTATTTATTTGCATTTTCACTGCATTGTTTCCCTTATGGTGTTTCTCTTGAACACTGAGAAATTATAAGAATTAAGGGGTGTTCCTCTAGGGAGGTGACATGGCCAACAGGCCAACTGAGGTGCCTTTACACCAGTGCCTGCAGCATGGGCAGCCAACAGGAGGAGGTGGAAGCCGCTGTGCTGCTAGAAAGCTTAAACCCTGTTGCCACTACCAAAACTTGGTGGGACAAATCCTGTGACTGGAGTGCAGCTGTTGATAGCTTTGGGCTGATCAGAAGAGGCTGGAGAGGAAGGAGAGGCAGAGGGATTGCCCTCTGCATCAAGAGTCAGATTGAATGTGAAGAGCTGTCTTTGAATAACAGCAACTAGCAAGTCCAAAGCCTGTGGGTAAGAATCAGAGACCAAGGAAACAAAGGGAACCCTGCTGTCGATGTCTACTACAGGCTGCCTGACCCAAGGGAGCCTATTGACAAATCCTTCTTGCTCCAAGTATGAGAGGCATTGCTCTCACAGGCTCTTGTCCTGTTGTGGGACTCCAACCACCCTGACATCTGCTGGGAAAGCAGCACAGCAAGCTGTAGACAATCCAGGAGACTCCTAGAAGGCATGATGGATAAATTCTTGACCCAGGTAATAGACAGCCCTAGCAGAGGGGGTGCATTACTGGATCTGTTGGTCACCAACACAAACAAGATAATTGGGGACATCAAGATTGGAGGCAGCCTGGGCTGGAGTGATCATGCATTAGTGGAGTTTCAGTCCTAAGGGACATGGGTCAGGTAAGGAGTAAATTTAGGCCCCTGAACTTTAGGAAAGAAGACTTCCAGCTCTTTAGGGAGACTGCTGGTGAGATCTCCTGGGACAGGGGAGTAGAATAGAGCTGGCAGATCTTTAAGGAAGTCTTCCATAGAGCACAAGAGCTAGCAATCCCCAGAATTAAGAATTCAAGCAAGGAAGGACTGACCAGTATGGCTGACCAGGGACCCATTGATCAAACTAAAGGGAAAGAAGAAAATGCACAAACAGTGGAAGTTAGGACAGGTGAGCTAGGAAGAGTATAGAGATGAAGTAAAGTTGTGTAGGGATGGGCTGAGGAAGGCCAAGATGAAGCTGGAACTGAACCTGGCAAGGGTTGCAAAGAATAATAAGGAAGGGCTTATATAGGTATATTAACCAGAAAAGGAGGGTCAAAGAAGGTGCAACCCGTGATAAACAATGCTGGAAAACTGGAAATGATGGGCGAGGGGCAGGCTGAGGTACTCAGCAGCTTTTTTGCCTCAGTCTTGGCAACTTCTCTTCCCACACCTCTTGAGTGTGTGGACAGCAGGATGGGGACTGGGGGAAAAACGTCCCTCCCACTGTAAGAGAAGATCAGATTCATGACCACCTGAGGAAACGGAACATACATAAGTCTATGGGACCCCATGAGATGCATCCCAGAGTCCTGAGGAAACTGGCTGATGTAGTTGCTAAGCCACTCTCTATGATATCTGAAAAGTCATGGCAGTCAGGAGAAGTCGCAGGTGACTGGAAAAGGGGAAACATTGTACTCATCTTTAAAACAGGGGAGAAAGGATGACCCTGAGAACTACTGACCTGTCAGCTTCACCTCTGTGCCCGGTAAGGTCATGGAACAGATCCTCCTAGAAGATGTGCTAAGGCACATAGAGGACAGGGAGGTAGTTTGAGACAACAAACACAGCTTCCCCAAGGGCAAGTTGTGTTTGATGAACCCCATGGCTGTGCACGATGGAGTGACTACATCAGTGGATAAGGGAAGGGTTACAGATGTCATTTATCTGGACTTCTGTAAAGCCTTTGACATGGTATCCCACAACATCCTTCTCTGTAAATTGGAGGCAGATGGATTTGATGAGTGGACTGTTAGATGGACAAGAAACTGGTTGGAAGGTCACATCCAGAGGATAGTGGTCAATGGCTCAGAGTCCCAAGGGACCTCAGTGAGAAGTGGTGTCCATATTGGGATCAGTGTTATTTAGTATCTTCATTAATGACACAGACAAAGGGGATCGAGTGCAGCCTCAGCAAATTTGCAGGTGACACCAAGCTGAGTGGTGCTGTTGACACACCTGAAGGACAGGACGCCATCCAAAGGGACCTGGACAAGCTCAGGAAGTGGACTCATGGGAATCTCATGAGGTTTAAGACCAAGTGCAAGGTGCTGCACTTGGGTCAGGGCAACCCCCGGTACCAACACAGGCTGGGGGATGAACAGATCAAGAGCAGCCCTGCTGGGAAGGACTTCGGGGTGCTGGTGGGTGAGAGGCTGGACATGACCCAGCCATGTGCACTCACAGCCCAGGCAGCCAAAACTGTCCTGGGCTGCATCCAAAGCAGGGTGGGCAGCAGGTGAGAGAGGGGATTCTGCCCCTCTTCTCTGCTCTGGTGAGACCCCTGGAGCACTGCATCCAGCTCTGGGGTCCCCAGCACAGGAAGGACAAGGACCTGTTGGAGCGAGTCCAGAGGAGGCCATCAAGATAATTAAAGGACAGGAGTACCTCTCCTACAAGGAAAGGCTGAGAGAATTGAATTGTTCCACCTGGAAAAGAGGTTTCAGGGTGACCTAATTGTGGTCTCCAGTGCCTGAAGGGAGCCTACAAGAAAAATGAAGAGGGACTTTTTAGAAGGGCATGTAGCGACAGGACAAGGGGGAATGGCTTCAAACCGAGAGAGAGTAGGTTTAAATTAGATATTAGGAAGAAATTCTTTACCAGGCTGGATGGAGCTCTGAGCAACCTGGTCTACAGAAAGGTATCCCTGCTCATGGCATTGGGGTTGGAACTATATGATCTTTAGGGCCCTTCCATCCCAAACCATTCTATGAGTCTATGACCTGACTCACGGGCTTTAAACCAACGTCTGCACAATATAGTGACAATAAGCTAGTGGAAGTCTGGTTATGTTCACTTGAAGTTATTGCCATACAAATCAGACACAAAGGGTTTGTTTGTTTTTTTAATGCATCTTTTCAGCCACTGAGTTCAAATAAGGTCTCACAAGGGCTTGCATCGCCACAACCCCCATCACAATGAACTGTGGTGCTGGGGTTAGGCAGGGGTTAACTTCTTAAACCAGACAACTTTGCTGGCTGAAACCAGTGTCTCATGGGAGTGTGCCTTCACACATGGCAATAACACAAGCAACAGAAGTCTCACAGTGGGCCCTATGATATGGGCCAGAGAGTGGATGTTACTGGAAGAAGAGAATGTTGAATATTCAGCTTGACCGTTTACTGAGAACCCTATTTTATGAAGCGAATTTGCAACAAGGCAGCATTAACTTGCCTTCAAAGACAGGGTTTAAATCTCTGGAGGGAACTCCCATGTATATTCAGGACAGCTACCCGAACTCACTTGCAGAATTTAGAAGTCTCCTACTGAAAAATATGCCAGCAGATGCTTCCTGACATTTAATGCTAAACATGCTATAATGAGGCTATAAACAGCCTTTCACTCCAAAACATATGAAGGAATAGCACAAGACCCCAGGGAGGGACAGCTCTGTAGAAATGGGTTTGTTGTTCCTGATTAGAATTCAAACAGCCCTCCCTGGTGTTCTTAGTCTTGGTTTGATTTTTTCTAAGGCATGTCAGATGTTTGTCACACAGACTCCCTGATGCTTTCACTATGATGGAAAACTAAAAATAAGAGGTGCAAGTAAAGAAAGGGAGCCACAATATGAGTCTAAAAGCAGCACATGGTCATGTAGTCACTACAACCCACTGCTGTCATGAGAACTCCTGACCAAAGTTTCCATTTTAACTTTTGTCATAGTGTGGTTGTCACCTTCCAGTGAATTTCAGGAAGATTCATGTGCCTACTTCCCTTTGGCTGCTGTGAAAAGTCTCAATTTCCCAGCATTTTGTTAGAGTACCAGTGACATAACCTTCAAAGCAACAATTTCTAAGGCTTCTGGAGAAATAGAGATATTTCAGTCATGGCTGAATACCTGAAGAGAAACTTTTTGGCTCTGTGACCAATCTTATTAACACTTAAATGTAGAGAACTATACAAGAAAAGAATATTGAAAGGTGTGAGAGACACCTGTATAAAATAGAAGCTAAAGAGCAGGAACAGAGTAAAATCTGGCTCCAATCTCACACAGGGGTGAATGGCATGTTCATAGCTCATTTTGTTAGAGGTAGGTTAAGGCTTTTGCAAGGTTTCTCAGGCTCAGCTCACCTTTTCTGCGATTGAAGTTATCATAATTAGCGTGATCCACGATTAACAACATTAATGTGATACATAGGTAACCTCGTTAATGTTACAGAACTTTGAATTTACAGCAGGATCGTAAATTAGAATTTGACCCTACGCACCTAACTGTGCAAACAAGCAAAAGATCACAACACGTGTTAAACTCAGAGTTGTTTAACACACATGGACTCCTACAATTGAAAACTTTTAAAATGTTATTGCAAGAGATCACTGACATACCTCTGTCTGGCATCATCCACCCTGAATTAGTCAGGGAACTCTAAAACATTACAAAATATTTTTATTGAACATACCAGATATACAATCACGATAGTGTTCACTAAGAGCAACATAGTGCATACAGTTCTAATCCCCCACAAAAGCAGACTCGGACACACCAATACTCATTCTAGAAGAGGAAAAATTTTGGTGGACTTCCTGTGGAATAAGCTATTAAGAGCCAATTTCTGGCCCAGCATAAGTCAGAAATGAGGCTACAATACTAGGTGCTAGTCAAGGATTGGCCTGAGTTTTTGGATTTTCGAGGCCAGATGTCTGTGTCTAACCTTTAGACAGTCAGTGCCAAGAGTCCTCAGTGAAACTGACCTGCAGTGTCCAGCAGATGAGAATATATCCCACTGCTCAAGTTCTCAAAATTTGCTGTACTGCAAATCTTACATAGATTTTGGCTCTTCATTATTTGATGTGTCCCAAGAAGTGCCTGAGGCTGCCAAGATTCTGGAATATGTTTGGATTAAAAATTAGGCAGGACTTAATATTTTTCTAGGGCTTTTCACACATTCCCATGTTCTGAGTATGTGAAGAGCTTTCCATCTATTCTGAGATCAGTTTGAGTTAAGGTAATATCACAGAACACTTCTGTTTAACCCAGCAGTAATATTTAGGCTTTTGAAAAGAGGCATTTGACAAACAAGAACAAGAGAAATTATTTCAACAGTGATATCCCTCAGTACATTTTAAATTGTCAGGGGAGGAAGTTAAACAATGATGTTACCTTGTTAGCATCATTTCCCCTTTACCCTACATGTTTTTGGAGTGCCTGAGTATGTTCCTTGCATACTGGGGACATCAAATATTGAGAGATGCAAATTCAAAACCACTGCGAAGACGCCTCTGATATCCCCCAGCTACAGAAATAAACTTTTGCTTTAGCTTTGCAAAATCATCAAACTTCCTGCTCTCTCCCATCTCCTCTCAAGAAAAGATAAAGGCTCGGTATAATAGGTGCCCTACTTACCTAAGGCTTTGATCTCTCATAACTCTCTGCTCACAGATTTCTGGAGGAGCCCCAGCGTACGTGAATTTACAACCCAGTGAGCTGCTGTGCTTTCCAAGAGGGCTGGCTTCAGCACCGCGTCTGCGAGACTTGAAAGGAGAGAGGGAAGTTATTTTCTGTTTATCGCTCCAATTTCCCTCTCCGCTGCCTCTGGACACTGTCAGTCCTAGAAGATCATAGAACAGCTTGTGTTGGATATGACGTTTTTCAGGACAGGCTCTACGCTGAACATCTATGAACCATATCCAAGGCGAAATATGCTCATGAGACATCTTGGGGTTTTTTTTTAAATTTCCTTGCAGGAGTCAGGGTGCGAAATGCTGCCATTAGATAAACTGGCCTTTGCTTCAGACACATAAATACACACTTCACTTTGAAACAGCTACCTGAACCAGTAGGCAAGACTGTGACAAAACCAGCACTCTACTGCAACTTCCTGGGAAGGGTGCTTAGAACTTGACAAAGCATGGACAGTATTTTGAGGGCTTGGATTCCTGCCCCCTAATTTAACTGCAGTGACCAGTTCACAAAGATTATGTCTAAACTGGTCACGTGGGAGCCTTTCCAAGTCTCCAAGCATAAATCATGGCTGCATACCAGTTTCTGCACTACTGGGTCTTGCCCTTACATGTAATCTCTCACTGCTGGGGGTCATGCCCTGCCCAGTAGAAACTGGAAAGAAACTTGGGTAAGTAGTGTTTGTCCCTGGGGACATTCCAGATGGCTGCACAGCACCCATGGGCCAATTTATTGATCTGGACAAGAGGGGTCTTCCGCGCATACGACGTGCACACCTGGGGGGCAGCTGGGACTCTGCCGTGCTAGACAGGATTTCCCAGAAAAGCTGTGGAGGCTTATGCCTGGAAGTGTTCAAGGCCAGGCTGGATGGGGCTCTGAGCAACCTGGTCTAGTGGGAGGGTCCCTGCACATGGCCGGGGGCTTGAAATTAGATGGTCTTTAAGGTCCCTTCCAACCCAAACCATCCTGTGATTCTTTGAGCTGCCTTTCCAGTTGTGCCTCCTGTTCTGGTGGGTGTTTTAATGCCGAGCAGTCAACACAGGGATACACATTGTGATTGCACAGTCTGTGCCATCACTGCATGATGCCATGAAGAGGCAGAAAAGTCAGCTTGCCCAACAGCATGAAAATTAACCAAAGTTCGAGTCATTCTTTTGTTAAAATAGCCCTTAATGCTATTTTAACAATGACCTTATGTATGTAGTAAGGCCACATTTTATTTAAAATATTTTCTTCCAGACAATCATGAGTTCTCATGATTTTCATCGTGTCTCACGAGCCTTTGGTCCAAGTTGTCTATTAATGAACTCATTGTGCTATATTGGAGCAATATGCCTGCCAGACCTAGCTCCAAAGGAAAACAGTGCAACTAACCTGGCAGGCCCTGTGGTTGGCTGGAGTGGCACGGGGCCGGTAAAAGCACAACACTTGCAGCATCTCATCCCTGTGTGTCTGCACAGCCCTGGATTTTGTAGTATCACCCTACCCAAGGTAGGATCCTAACAGAGGCAGGACCTTAACTGAGTGGTGGAGGATATTCCTGGCTGAAGGCCCACGTGCAGGACTCGGGAATGCTGGTGCAGCAGGTATGTGGCTTGTGCTGCCGGGCTCTAGGGAAAATGAGGTTTCCTCTCCTACCATTTGACACTTGTCAGTGTTTCTAGCTCCGCAAAGTGGTCCATTACATAATTGCAAAACACCCTCTCCGCACCAATGACAAACATGGAGGGGCTGCAGGGCCCTAGAGGCCTCCAGGCACCTGTGCAGTCTGGCTGAGAAACCCACCCAAATCAAATCCATTCTCCAAAAGTGACAAGTTATGAAGGAAATGAAAGCAAAGACTCTGCCACAGGAAGTTTCGCTTCGCGGATTTGTGGAGCAGTGACATTTTTAGTTTGTTTGTTTTGGAACACTCCTGAAAAAGGAGAAATGAGAGAATTTCTGCATAGGTTTCCTATTCTGTGGTCAGATAAGATGCTCTGAGAACAGGCTAAGTGTAGAAGAGAAGGTGGTAAGAGCCCAGACCACTAATTGACAAAAATAGCTCAGTCGTCAGACGGCTGTCCTGCTGTTTACCACAGGCAGGCACAGGATTAACTGAGAGGCTTCCCACAGGAAAGGCCTCTTCACTGGAAAAGCTTTACCTGGGACACATACAGGTGCTGGAGGAGCTTGGAAGGTTATCTGAAGCCATGAAGGAGAGCTGGGTGGAAATCCTCTGCATCATGAGTCAACATGACCTGGAAGAATATTCCTACTTGATCCCAAATCCACTGACTAGTATGACCTTGGGCATTTGAGCCCCATCCTGGCCCTGGCCCACAGCAGGACGAGGTGTGGCCAAGGCATCCTGTAATCCTAATGGAAAAGGGACTTCTGGGAAGACAGATGGTCCTTTCTGGTCAGGAGAGAGTACGGTGTGATGGGGGTGTGATGGGGAGGAGCCGGTCAGCATTTTGTCGTGGGCTTTCCCTGTGAATTGTTTCTTTGTCTGATACCTTTTGTTATTAATATTACTGCTGTCACTGTTTGTTTTCTTATCTTATTGCCGTTTCCAGTAAATTGTTCCTGTGTCAACCTGTGATCTTTGCCTTTTGTGCTTCCAGCTGGAGAGGGAGGAGAAGAAGGGGGTGGCATGTTTGTTTGGTTTTTTAAAAGAGGGACTACTAAATTGGAGAATCATTCCTAAACCGTGACATGCATCAACCAAATACATAAGAAAAGGAAAGATTTGAGCTATCCATAGACCATAGAGGAGTGTATAAGATCAGTCTCTGGTGCTTCATGGGAAAGGTGGGAGAAGGAAACTTATGTTTAGTTTTAGCTTGTTTCTAACCAGCTGTTCAGTGGGATGGAGAGGGGTGGGATACTGCCTGATCATTCCAAGAGAATTCCAAAATGCCCAAGTACATGACAGTCTTGGTCACCACAACATAAGAAAGGTATTAAGCTATTAGAGAGTGTCCAAAGGAGGGCAATGAAGGTGGTGAAGGGCCTTGAGGGGAAGCTGTATGAGGAGCAGCTGAGGGCATTTAGTGCGTTCAGCCTGGAGGAGACTGAGGGGAGACCTCATTGCAGTTACAACTTCCTTGTGAGGGGAGGAGGAGGGGAAGGCACCAATCTCTTCTCTGTGGTGAACAGTGACAGGACCTGAGGGAATGGCCTGAAGTTGTGTCAGGGGAGGTTTAGGTTGGATATTAGATTAGAAAGAGGTTTTTCACTTGGAGGGTGGTTGGGCACTGGAAGAGGCTGCCCAGGGCAGTGGTCACAGCACCAAGCCTGACAGAGTTCAAGAAGCATTTGGATGATACTCTCAGGCACATGGTGTGACTCTTGGGGATGGTCCTGTGCAGGGCTAAGGTTTGGACTCAATTATCCTTTTGGGTCCCTTCCAACTTGGCATAATCTATGATTCTGTGACCTGGCAATAGTTTGTTATCTGGCATTTCTTTCCTTTTTGTTCTGGACTGATTTGGTCGATGTGGGTTCATTGCAGCAACTAATACTGTTCTGGTAAAACTGCAGTTACACCACACCAGTCAAACCTCTAGACCACCCCAGTCGAAGCTCTCATCTTCTCTTCCCCTGAACACCTGACCTGCTGTCACAAATGTGTAATAAAGTAAGAACCAGTGTCTGGAAATCTAAAACCAAGTAAATGAAACTTAGAAAGCTAAACCCTTCTAAACCATTAACCAACAGAACAAAACACCAACAGTTGATCTCCATTTCTTAGAATTTTAGCAGCAAAATAAAGAATATTTTTCTGTGAGAGTTATTATATGCATCCAAAGCCATGGAGCTAAATGCAGAGTTCACTGATTGATGCGCTATGGCCTGGGCAATGCAGCAGGTGAAAAGATCTGCAGGTCCTTCCCTGGCTCCAATCTCGTAGATGTTACATAGAGAATCAGCAAATCACAGAATAGTTTGGGTTGGAAGGGACCTTAAAGAACATCTCGTTGCAGCTCTCCTGCCATGGGCAAGGATGCTACACACTAGACCAGGTTGTCCGAAGCCCCATCCAGCAAGGCCTTGAACACCTCCAGGGATGGGACATGGTGCAATCATTGTTGCTTTGGTGGAGTATAGGAAAAAGTCACAACAGTCTGCAGTGAACTGGGCAGATGGTGGAGTGGTAAACTATGAGAGAACTGGTGGGCTCTTCTCTCGCAGAAGTTGATGGCCTTTATTAAAAGTCATGCTATCAGCATTTTCTGCCAAGTCTCACTTTTCTGTTAATCTCTGAAACCACATTACATGACTCAGATGAAACCCACGGCATGGACAAAATTGGCTGCAGCATTATCAGCTCTTGGTTTACTGATGCTTGTTAAATAGTAAAGATGGTGTTCTGCAGAACAGATGTGAGTAATTACCAAGGGTGAGCAATTGCTGGTTTAGGGATGGCACCAGACAGGCACTGGGTACTGAAATGTATCAATGTCAAGAAGCAAAACAGATTTCTTTTTTAACCATCTCATCATCCCACACCATGAAAAGAAAATTAAAGGCAGATATCCTCAAGCTACATTCTCTTCTTGCCCCCTCCCCTATTTCCTTTTGGTTCAAGCCTCATGCATATTAGCTATCAATTTTCAAATTTCAGCAAAATAACTGATTATTGCAGTTAGTCCAGATGGCACAAGTGATTTTTTTCAATGCAGATTTTTTTCAATGTCAGAATCAAAAGATTGAACACAGGAACAACTCACTTTGGCTATCTGGACCAAAAAAAATGTTAACTTATGACATACAAGAGAAAGCCAGTAAATGACTTGTCAAAGGCAGAGAGGAAGAAGACTTCCCATGCAAAATGTATCATTCTCCGTATTGTTTGCTGCTATTTTTAGTGGAAGAAAAGCATTTGTTGGCATCGCTACAGCTATGAAATTTAATTATATTGCTTGCAGAGGCATCTCTTTACTGTGAAAGGGACCAAATCAGGCCAGAGCAGAGGTGATCACCAAGTGCCATCACACCAATTATCAGGTGACCGCAGGGAAGCGTGGCTTGTACCTGCTGGCTTATGGCCATGGGAATCCTTGCTTCTGCTGGCACATAAATGTAGAAACCGTTTGAACAGATAAGATTGCAAGTTGACCTAGTGGGAGAGGTTTGATTTTACATCCTGGGGCTGTCAGTCTCCTGTTTCTCCTTTTTCAAGAATGCTCCCGAACGAAGGAAAAATGTCACTGGTCTACAAATCTGTGAAGCAAAACATCCTCTGGCAAAGATTTTGCTTTCATTTCCTCCACAACTTGTCACTTTTGGATTTGGTGGCGTGCAGCACTCACCAGGTGTTTGAAGCCTTCACAACCTCCTTCATTTGGGGAATAATGGCAGGAGTTTAGTTAATCTGGGCTCCAGCTGAAAGACCAATATGTTCTCCAGCTGTTTTTTTCTGGTTCCAGTGTCTAGTCTGGAGTACAAGCTCCCTCCCTGTCCCAAAGACTTCCCATCTGTCGTGTGTTGGGAGGGTTAAGGGTATCTGTATTTGTTGGAAAATGTTTCAAAAATGAACAAAAAACTTCCCTGAAACACAGAGTGTATTTATGTCTTCAAACTACACACAGACACACACAGGGGAATAAGGTATTGCTGCTGCCAAGCTTTGAGAGAAAACCTTAGTTGCTATTGTGTGGGTTTATTGCATCTGTGATGGTCATCCTCAGAAACTTCCTCCTTTGATGAAACAGATGACCTGACCTAGGCTTGAGTCCAGGCGGCTGAAAATAATTCCAAATAAGGATCTGCAGCCTGACAAGCTGCTGTGCTATAGAGAAGGATAAAGTGACCATGTTTACCAGCAACTTAAATTAAAGGAGGCTCTTTGACTTCATCACCTCTTTCAGCTGCCAAAGTGATACATCTCTCTGCACCTCTAACTGTGATTAGGAAGGAGGTAAATCACAGTAAATTGTATTTTCTGCTTCTGGAGGTGCCAACAGACAAGGCTTATGTTCCTCAGTTTGCCAAACACCAGTGGGTAATGAGGGAGCCTTGGGAAAGAACATCTCAAGGCAGGGGGGCAGGGAGAAAAAGGGGAAAAAAAGATGCTCAGCAGGCACTGAAAGCACTTCTTTCTTTGCAGAATTCAGTTAATTCAAATGTACATCCTCATAGGTTTGTTCACAGGGTTGGTATTCTCACATTATCTGAATTATGGCAAATAGATGAGAATTCTTTTGGATGACAGTTGCCATTACAGGAAAAAAAGCATCTCAGCAATTGGTGAATAGCTTCTATGAATAATGGTACTTCCAGATGTGACAGCTGACAGGTTTTGTCAGCACACAGTCACAGAGATGATAAAAGGAGGTGTTATTCTGGGTTTAGTTCCAATAAGCAGCAAAAATACTAGAAAGAGCAACTTATAAAAGCACTATTGTCCAGTGAATAGTTACTTATAGTTTATATATTGTCTAAAGCCTATTTTGTGGCCATGGGTGACTGAGGGGCAGCCTGAGGTTCCTTCTGTCATATGCTGTTTGTCAGGGAGAAGGTAGTAAAGGACAGATAGATGGAAAAAATCTCACAAAAGAAGAACTCGACCTCAGAGGGACCACCCATAGAAAAAGAAACTGCCTGAAACAGAAAACAAGGAAACAGAATATGCTGAGCTATGGTCACTAGAAGTTCAGAGGCCTCGAACTCCTCTGATCCCTGGGAAAGGATCAGTTCCACGCCACACTTCTGGTAACACCAACATGTGGAACTGAAGGCTTGGCAGAGAGCATCTATTCACCTGTGAAGGTGGAGGTGATGTGACTGGAGAATAACATCCAAAATATATGCCAACTCCAAGTCACTTCAGACTTTTGTGGCTGACCTGAACAGCATTCAAGGCTTTAGAAGGAGTCTTGAAGAAGAGTAAAAGGAAGGGTAGAGAGACAAGATGCAACGTGAATATAGCAGGGCTAGAACGTGCAGGACTAACTTGACCCTGGCTCTGATCAAGGCTTTCCCAACTCTAACCTGCTCAAGGTGTACATTTTTGTAAGGTGGCTCCATTGCTTCTGAGATTACATGGAGAGCAGTGGCCACTTGCAGGACTAAATGCATGATAATAAGAGGCATTCAGTGTCTTTTGTGAACCAGTGGAATCTTACCACAGACTGTGGGTGGGCAAACTTAGTTTCTAGGTACAAATCTGGCAGCTCAAATCTAAGTGGACTCAAAAAAATACCCATTGCATACAATGTCAGATGGAAACTCCTGGTGAACTGGAAGAGACTGGGGCTGGAGAAAGGACTGTGAGGTAACACAATGGAAATGGGCTGAGAAATATGAAAAGCCCACAAAGAGAGGGACTGATAATGAGCAGTGCTTCTTAAAGCCAAGGGAAAGTGTTACTAGAAAGGCTGTATATTAGAGAAACGCAAAGAAGTTATGTACACATGACTGGAAATGCAGAGCACTACTTAAGAGCAAAACCCCATCTCTTGTCTGATGTAGCAGAATAAAGTTTAGTGGAGATGGCAATGTTACCCACTCAGCAGGAGACTTTACCATCATAAACGACACTGTTGAAAAAATAATTATTTGTAAGTTGGCTATAAATCACAGGCAGCAACTGAGAAGATAAAATATCAGAGAACCGGCATCCTGAAAAACTTCCTCCAGCATCTACACTCCTGGTTTAAAAGAAGAGTCTGGAGGCTTACATTCCACAACCCCCAGAGAGAGCTCAGACCTGCAGTGTACGTTCCACCAAGCATTAGGGAACACTGCCAGCCTCATTAGCCTATTGCAAATGCTCACAGGCCCATGTCCAGATTTTTCTCTAGAAGGGAGGAAATGAGAGCATAAGAGCAGAAAAGGAGGAAGATGACATGTCTGGAGGAAATCCCACAAGCAGCCTGACCTCCTTCACTGCCACCACACTGCCTACTCCCTCCCTGCTGCTACCCAGAAAAAGGGAAACTGAATCCCATGCTTGAAGTGCTGTCTGCCTTCTCAGTCTGTGCTAGTCACTCCCCAGACCCTCCCAGTTCTCCTCCTAGTCTTCTTGTCTCGATCCATCAACTTGCTAATCTCTTCCAGGAAAGGCTGATAAACCACCCTTCCCACTCCTGCCCTTGGGTCTCCGCTCTTGCCCATCACATTCCCAGAAACATGACATCCTTTCCCTTAAGGACCTTTCATCCCCATCACATGCTCACAAGAACACATCATCCCTTTGAGTCTTGGCTATCTCACTCCTCCAGCAAATTTCTGATGGTGTCACAGAACCGAGTTGGCTACAGCTTTTAGAAGGTGATTTCCTAAAGGTCAAAAATTTTCTGAAGTCCAAAAGCCAGGCTTGATTTCCTTCTCGCTATTGTTATAAAATTATCTAATATTTTAAAACAAAGTCTAAAAATAAAAGGATTGTCAAAAGGTCTCAACCATCCACCAAATCTCATCAGTGTGACTTCTTTCTTTCTCAGTTTGACTTCCCGAGTTGCAGCAAC
Source organism: Pipra filicauda (assembly GCF_003945595.2). Lineage (NCBI taxonomy): Eukaryota > Metazoa > Chordata > Aves > Passeriformes > Pipridae > Pipra > Pipra filicauda. The sequence continues at coordinate 80,415 of NW_024104658.1, read as the reverse complement.
CTCTTGAATTTCCCCCTTTGGGATTCTACAAAAGGTCTCCATGTCAACTGAAAGATCTGGTGGAATATTCTGCTGGCAGCCTAGAAGACTTCTTTGAGATTAGGAGCAAACTGTTATCCTCAGAAGGCTTCCTCCTGGAAGCTGGTCCACATTTTGCAGGCTGGATGCTGTTTTGGTCCTCACAGTCCTGGTTCTCACAGCTCAGAAATGATCCACTTTAAGGGGAAAGGTTCAAAGAAGGGCAAAGATTATCAAAGGTCTGGGGAAATTGAATAAACGGGAACACTGTCACCCCAAGAGCAGTGACTAGGGTGGGATATGATAGAGGTCTACAATATCTTCATTGCCCAGGACTGAGTGGCTAAGATCAGCACTTCAGCATCTTTGTGGAAAAAAAGAATGGAGGGCATCAAATTAATTAGTTGAAACCAGGTTCAAAATAAGACAGGTCTTATTCAAGAACTTGTAAATCCATGGAGCTGCTTTTCAGGGGCTCAGAGAGGGATAGGAAAATGATAGTTTAAAATTTATTAAAGAGAAATCGTGGAGTCAGGAACATCTCCCAAGTTAAAAATTACCAGTACCATAAAGAGCACCAGAAGGAAGCATCATTAGTTTACCTTGTTCTTGCTTTTCTCTGGACAGCTGCTTGTAACCACTCTTGGAGGCAAGATCTGGGCAAGAACAGTCAGACCACCAACAGAATTCACCTGCCTGCCTTCAGCATCCAGCTCATCTCTCACTTCCCTCTTGTCCTGACATAAGTTAATGTCACTGCATTCTGCAGGTGACTCCTGGATGGAGCAGCAGGCAACTTACCACTCCCTGTTCCTTGTCATCTTTGCCACAATGTTCTTGGAACAGTCTTTTCCAACTCAGGATAGCCATTTCCACCCCAGGTACACCAGTATATAGATATTTATAAAATAAGTTTTCTATTTATTAATTTATTTTTTAATATATATATTTGATACCTACAGTGTATATCCTATATCCAGCTGTCATTTTGAGGAGGGTTCAGACAGAGTGAAGACAGCCATGTGCACACCACAGTAGTGTTGCCATAGGTACAAGCAGATCTGAAAGATTTTCTTGGATCTGAAAGGTTTTCCAGGCAGAAAAGAAAATGTTGAGGCATCACAATTACTGTAAACTCAAGAAATGAGGCAAGATGTGCAGACAGGTTTGGATGAACAGGTTAAAAAGCAATGTTTCTGGAAACTGATTCTATGACTAAACAGTTCACAAACCTGGATGGCAGGAGAAGCGCTAGACTGGTGGATACCTTTGGGAGTTCCTGGCTCTGTTATAACAGCCACACCTCTTGCCCTGCCCAGGCCTCTTCCCCATGGTTACAGACAGCACTTTTCCTTTGATTTGCTCTTTATTGTTTTTTCTCCACTGCAGCACCTGCTGAGCAATGACAAGCAGGATACCAGTGAGTTAGAAACCTGTGAACCATCTGACTTGATACTGAAGTGGGGCTTAAAAGTCATGCTTTAAACAACACATCACATAGGATATGCCATCAAATTCAGCAACTTCCCCATGATGAAGCCAGGACTTTGAGCTGCATTTGAATTAGCCAAGTTACTGGCATTGAACTGTAGAACTATAGAATCATCTAAGTTGGAAAAGATCATCAAGTCCAACCATTAACCCAACACTGCCAACTCCACAATTAAACCATGTCCTCAAGTGCCAAATCTACACATTTTTTAAAACCTCCAGGGATGGTTACTCCTCCCCATTCCTGGACAGCCTGTTCCAGTGCTTGACAACCCTTTAGGTGAAAAAATATTTTCTTAGTATCCAATCTAAACCTTCCCTGGGGAAGCCTGAAGCCATTTCCTTTTATCCTATTGCTTGTTACCTGGGAGAAGAGATTGGTCCCCGCCTTGCTACAGTGTCCTTTTCTGTGGTTGTAGAGACCGATAAGGTCCCTCCCAAGCCTCCTTTTCTCCAGGTTAAACACCTCCAGCTCCTTCGGCCACTCCTCATTGGACCAGTGTTCCAGACCCTTCCTCAGCTCCATTGCCCTTCCCTGGACATGCTCCAGCACCTCAATGTCCTTCTTGTACTGAGTGGCCTCTTTCTTGTACTGAACCCAGGATTTGAGGTGAGGCCTCCCCAGTGCTGAGTACAGGGGGATGGTCACTGCCCTGGTCCACCTGGCTGACACAGGCCAGGTGCCATTGGCCTTATTGGCCACCTGGCCACACTCTGGCTCATGTTCAGCCACTGTCGACCAGCACACCCAGGTCCTTTTCCACCAGGCAGTTTTCCAGCCACTCCGTCCCAGGCCTGGAGCACTGCAGGGGTTTGTTGTGATTGGCCCTGCTGAACCTCACACAATGGGCCTCAGCCCATCGATCCAGCTTGTCCAGACACCTCTTCAAAGCCTTCCTACCTTCTCACCTACCTTGGTGTCATCTGTGAACTGACTAAGGGTGCACTTGATCCCCTGGTCCAGATCATTGGTAAAGATATTAAAAAGGACTGGGCCCAGTACTGATCCCCAGAGGATCTACTGATGACCAGCTGCCAGCTGGATATAGTACCATTCACCACTACTTTCTGGGCCTGGCCATCCAGCCAGTTTTTACCCAGCGAACAGTGCACCTGCCCAAGCTATGGGAAGCCAGTTCCTCCAGGAGGATGCTGTGGTAGACAGTGTAAAAGGCTTTGCTGAAGTCGAGGTAGACAACCACCATGGCCTTTCCCTCATCCGCCAAGCAGGTCACCTTGTCACAGAAGGAGATCAGGTCACCTTGTCACAGGAGATCAGGTCAGTGAAGCAGGACCTGCCTTTCATAAAGCCCTGCTGGCTGGGCCTGATCCCCTGTTTGTCCTGCACATGCCACGTGATGGCACTCAGTATGCTCTGCTCCATGACCTTCCATGGCACTGAGCTCAGGCTGCCAGGCCTGGAGTTCCCTGGATCCTTCTTCCGGCCCTACTTGTAGGTCGGCATCATGTTTGCCAACCTCCAATCCGCTGGGACCTCCCTGGTGGGCCAGGGGAAATGGTAAATGATGGAAAGTGGCTTGTTGAGCACTTCCACTACTCCCTCAGTGCCCTTGGGTGGATCCCACCCGGCCCCATAAACCTGTGGTTCTCTAAGTGGTGTAGCAGATCATTGACCATTTCCCCTTGGATCATGGGGGCTTCATTCTGCACCCTGTCCCTGTTGTCCAGCTCACAGGCCTGGGTACCCCAAGAACAACTGGTCTTGCTATTACAGACTGAGGCAAAGGTGGCATTAAGTACTTCAGCCTTTTCCTCCTCCTCTGTCACTATTCTTCCCACCACATCCAACAAAGGATGGAGATTGTCCTTAGCCCTCATTTTGTTGCTGAGGTATTTATAGAAACAGTTTTTGTTGTCTTTTATGGCAGTAGGCAGGTTAAGTTCTAGTTGGGCTTTGGCCCTTTCAGTGTTCTCCCTGCATAATCCCACAACATCCTTGTAGTCCTCCCAAGTTGCTGCTTCTTCGACAGGTCATAAATTCTCCTTTCTTTCCCAAGTTCCAGACAAAGGTCTCTGTTCAGCCACACCAGTCTTCTTCCCCATCGGCTCATCTTTTGGCCCATGGTGATGCCCTGCTCCTGTGCCTTTAAGATTTACTTCTTGAAGAATATCCAGCCTCCCTGGATTCCTTTGTCCTCCAGGACTGCCTCCCAAGGGACTCTGTTGCTGAGCATGTGTTACCCAAGGAAAAAATGGCATCTCAGATCACAGAAATTCAGAGAGCCATGTTATCATGAAATATGACTTTCTGATTTACTTGACCTTGTCTGCTGGAAATTGGCAGAATCCCCAAAAACTGAGGAGAGGGAGTAGTTTACCTGACATCAAGAAGGCTTATTCTTTCATCTCTTGTCAATACAATCTACAAAGTATTAATGATCATATGAGGCTGAAAGTTATGAATCAAGTTTGTTACATAATTATTTTTCTTCCTATTTTATCTGTAAAATATCCGACTGCCTGTCTGAGTCTTTCCACTCAGCACCTTTATGAGACTATGCTAGTACAAAGGAATGTGACTTAAAGGCCATACAGGAGAAAAAAAAAGGAACTAAGCTATTCTCTATGCTTTTCTGTGATGTCTTAGTGTGTTATCAGAAGTCACGGACTTCGGGGAAAGATGTCCTAGATAGAGGCACCATGGAGGAGGGGGGAATTTGCTGGGTATCTACAGCACCAAAAAAATCTATGTGCTAAACCAGATTTACAAAGATGCTGTTGTGATTCTTCTGTACATGGTTTAGCAAACCCAGTTACAGTTATATTTCCACAGATGACTCCAAATGCTGCTAAAAGAGTTTATTAAAGACCATACTAACAGTTCTCATAACAATGGCACGTACAATGATTCAAAATCATGACAAATAGCGTGGAGTTTTGAAGAGCATTAGTATAACACACCATGGACAAGAACAAAGCAGATGTGCTGTCTCAGAACTCTACCAGCAGGCCTATGAAATACAGGAGTCACATCATACAGCTGTACAAGTATCAGAGAAAATAGAAAGAAAAAAAAAAGTCATTCAATTGCAGTCCTTGAATTTATTGACAGTATTACAGTACTTTATGGGCAAGGACTGGCTTGTTCCAGATGCACTTTCCAGAGCACAAGGGCAGCTGGAAAAGCAAAAATATCCCCAATAAAAACCCTCCAACAAACATACCTCAGGTGCAATCACCACTCCAGACCTTCCTGCTTACGAATATTCAGTCAGAAATTCTGACCTCCCTGCAATTACTTCGCTCAGGACAGTGTTTTGTTTTGCAAGAAAACAAAAGCAGGATGCTTCTTTAAGACAGTGCAAAAATATTTCAATGGTATCATCAATGGTATCGTAAGATTAATAACAATCGGCGTGGATCAATCACAGCATCTTCAAGATCAGAACCAAACAAACGTGCTGCCCCTTGACCAGCACTCCAGACTGAGGGCTTGCAGAGGGGAGGCTTCTTCCTCTCTCCCAGGCAAGCCATCGTTTCTGGGTTCATAGTGAGGAATGGTCTTAGCTACTCCAGGGTAACAAAATGCTACAGAAAGCCTGCAAGTATGAAATTATCCAATCCTCTGTCAAAAACTAACAAAAGAATATCGAAGTGGAAAAAAAGTACATAGCAGCCATGTAATTTGTCACGGCTCTAACTCTACGACTCTAACGCTGATCCCTTCCTTACCGCGTTGGTCACGGTAGCCGGAGCGTGCCTTGCGGAGCTGAGCAGCTTTACAGCACCCCCACGGCGGCGCGAGATTCCCGGCAGCACGTGGGGATTTATATTCTCCGAGACACACTGTCTAATTACAATGGCAGGGCAGCTGCAGCCTGCTCCTGGTGTGTTGCCTTCGCAGCTTTTGGCTATGAGATCTTAGGCCCCTCTGCACTTGTCTCCCATGCTCAGAGCAGCACACCCGTGGACATACATTCATCCGGTGTGCATCTCCAGAGCGATCTGCCACTTCCTTTTTAAGCAGATGTTGAGGTGTCTGCATACCATGTTGGCATAACCTGTGACAGAAGATCCCCAGGCAACTCCACAGTACATGAATTCAATGAGAGATAACTGTGCTTTGTCAAGCCCCCAAATCATCTCCTCCCAATTTCCACACAGTTGTGTGTTTGCATCGTAGTGTGATTATGTAGAACCTTTTTAATGCCTGCCAACTTCAGAGGATAAAATCACAGTGCTGCATATCAACAAAACCCAGCAACTCCAGCCTCCAATATAAAATAATTTATATACACAAAGCAGAATTTGCATCTTAAATAAGAGATTGTCTCATTCTCTATGGTGTCTTACCCAGCTACTAAAAAATAAATAATTCACATCAGATTGATGGATTTGTTTCCTATACAGCACACGTGCGCTATCGGAGCTGACAAAGACAACATGGAAAAAAACCTTTTGCAATTAATAAAAGAGAATTGTTGAACACTTGCACATATTGGCACAAGGCAGAAGAGAAAAGGGAATATTACACAGCTCAGCTCAGGTGCCTTCCTCTGTGGAGCGGGATTCAGATTTCAACTTTACAAATTCTCTGGCAACTTCATCATTGGTTCTCTGAGAGAGAATCCTCAAGATTGTAAGTCCAGTCTCATCCATGTGAATCCTGCGCCCAAGGGGGCACCAGCAAGCACAGCTTCCTTTGTCTGCTATGTCTCTGAGCTGCATCACTGCTATCCCCAGTACCCGGTCCTCCCGAGCGAAGCAGTAATCCTTCACACAGACTTGGAGCTCATAGGCATCGGGGCCATCTTCATTCCCCAGGATGCTGAAAAACACACACAAATTTCTAAAGTGTATAAATTCCTCTGCAGAATAAAGGTGTCAGCAGCTGACTAGAGTGCTCTGATAAGCCACAGAAACTCATTTCTTCAGAAAACCCTGGTCAGGGAGGGAGAAGTAAAACTTATAGCATGTGGGCATTTTTGCTGATTTATAGCAGATAAGACAACCTGGTTACTTAAAAAAAAAAACAAACCAACAACCTTATCAAGTTGGGGTGTGTGTGTGTGTGTGTGTATTAAACTGTGAAATGAGAGGAGCATGGAACATTAAAGCCATGCTAATAGATTTTCAAGTCAGAAGACTTTAAACATTTCTGCTTCTCTTAAGGGTTGCTTCATTTCAGAATTACTATTTTAATTAGATGAGGTCTTTGTTAAAGATTCAAAACCTTCCATTAAAGCAAAAGCTAATAAAAATAAATCCCCAACCCTTCTGATGTTGCTAAAATTAAACGAATAAAAGGAACAAAATCTCTTCACTTAGAGGAAGCCTGACTTTTCCCACAGAATAGAAAAATTATATGAACATTCTCTCTTCCCCAGAGATTCACAGTCTTTTGCTGGTCAGCTCTGCTCCACTCATTTTTACATGTACAGCTGAGTGAGCACTAGCCTGCAGCTCCCTTTGTTGAGCCTTCAAAGAAGGAATATGTCTTTGTAATAATGAAAGAAAGCCAAATAAGAAGAGATCAATACTCGACATTGAGAAACACTGCAATTTTAGCAGTGCAACCAGCAGTTCCGAGGGCTGTATCCTTGGAAACAAGTTCAGAAAGCATGTCCCACAGGTCAAGTAGGGATAAAAACGTACATTGAGGTTAAGAGAACGAAAAACATGTAGTGAACTTTTAGCCTCAACTCTACCAATAAAAGATACAAAGTTCATTAAAATGACAGAGTAAAATACGTTCATAGGACACACAGTGCATTTCAGAAGGTAGCTAAAGGACTCTCCTGGTACAGAACAGACCTCAGCATCCCACCTGCAGCAAAAATTCCCATGATCTAGTGTTTCCTGCCAAGGAACCAGGCACAGGGCCAAGCTACTGGTTCACACACTCTTCTGGGCCCTGAGCAGGTTGTTTGTGGACACTGAAAACCCCTATCTGCCCTCTGCATCTGCACTTGCCACACCAGATCCCTAGGCTATTTTTCACACTTACAAGTGAAAGGTTTCATTGTATTTTGGAGCCCAGTTGTTGCTCTTTGACTTGGTTGTGAACTTCCTCTTCTTGTCACTCTGATGGGGCCCAATCATGGTGATTTCAACAAATGGACGGAACATGCCAGACGTCTGCCACTTCAGGTCATTGGCTGCCACAACTGGAAAAGAGAGTTATCATCTGTTCCCATTGCTCAGGACACCTTTCCGCCCCACCCTGCTTTCAATTTCTTGCTTCAGGGGGCAATGTCACAACACGCATGGGCAGTGTATATATTTTGTACTACAAAGATGTATATGCTTTTTTGATCTAATTTAAAGTCTGTGAAGGGAATTTAATGTTTGGGACATACAGCTTCTGCTATATGCATTGTCAAAAAATTAGCCCAAGAAAACAGGCATCCCTGCAGCTCTGGGCAGGTTGCCTTGACAGTTCAGTACTTACATCTACCTTATGGGTGGGATAAGAAAAAAAAAAGGAGGATTTTGGAGGCCAATATTAAGGTCGCTGTTGAAAAGGAAAATGAGACTGCAGGTAAGACAAACAAACAACATGAGCTGTGAGTGGTTCCAGAATCCACAATTATTAGATTTTTAATTCTCTTTCTCTCTCAGGTCACTGCAGGGAACAGACTGAAGCAGAGGAAATAGCTCTGAAAATCAGCTTTTGCACTGCAGTGTAGATTTAGCCAAAAGAGAGGCCTGAAGAAATCTTCATGTAAATCTTTAGAGGAAATTATTTAAGTATGTTGTATTCAAGAAAAGGAGACGAAGGAGGAAGAGGAAGCCTGGGATGAATCACTACTTTGGCTATTTTCAGAGTGGCTCTTCAGGGACCAACGTGGCCTTCAGGATGGGGGAGAGGAGCCTCTGAACTCTTACTGGTTCCGTGATCTCTGGCTATACACTGAACAGTTTCGTAACATCGCCCTGTCACGCTGCCCTGTTCTCTGCAGCACAGACTAAACTGTGGCGCCTGGTGAGAGCCATCATCTGATTTTTGTTTACTGCTTATATCGTTGCCAATAAACAACAGGGCTGTACATTGCCATGTCACTGGCTGGACAAGCTCATTTGCTGTTTCTCTACATGTTCCTGATGTGAAACAGAGAAAACAATTGTGGACTCAGATCCCATGAGCTAACACTATCATGGCTGCCAGCTGGAGATTTGCCTCGATGCAGTCACAGAGCCTGAGCAGTAACACATGATTTGCCATACCTTTCACCGTGACCTTGTGTTCACCAGTCCCTGGGTGCGTGTACAGGTCAATCTGTATGGACACTTCACCCACAGGATCATCCACACCGGAGCCTGTTGGAAGAAAATGGACACCCCCCCATGCACACATGGATTACTGTTTATTGGCACCAGTCTTGGCCTCAGCAAGACAACATGGTGTTTTCACAGTGCACCTTCCATAGCCAGCTTTTCAGTCAACACCAATAATGTCACGTTAATGCAAGATATCATCAGGCTCGCATGCCCAACACGCATGAACGCTAACATTTCTTGCACTCCACCGTGAAGATCACATCCTATTGAGAATAACAGTAAGAATTTCAAAAGAATTTAAAAGACCTGATGCTCAACAATGGACCTTCACAGAGAGCAAGGATTTTTCAGAGGTTCCTGCCAAGGTATTGTGTGTACATGCAGGCATTCCAGTGGTGGGCATCGGCATTCCTGTCTGCCCAGGGAAGAAGGGAGGACAAAAAACCCAGCAACAAAAAGAAAGGAGGAGGAGAGGACATCACACGAGAGAGGAAGTTTAGGGGAAAAAAATACATAGATGCTAGTGATTTGCACAGAGCTATAGTGCAGTCTCACCCTCCAAGAACCTTTTTCCATGCTGTACATCAGTTAAAAGTTGTCATCCTGACTGCCTATCTGCTTCCTTTTGGAGGATAATGAGAACCCCTTCTCTGTTGTGCATCAAAAATGATGAGAGAGAAGTACTCACAATTTGCATACTTGTTTCCCTTTATCAATTAGTCAGGGACAAAACAAGATGTAGCTTCAGAGAGGAAAAGACAGCATGTTGTTACAGAGACAAGATCTCATGAACCTTACCATTCATGTATTATGATTTTTTCATCTTTTTAACTTTAAATCATGATTATCATGGAATATGTGGAAATGACATTTTCCTGGGTAGTAAAATCAAGATGTCATGTAATTACACAATAAGACTGTTTAGCAAATGAAAATGAAGTCTTTGATAAGATAGTGAGATTGATTTTACTTTTGCTTTGATAACTGCCTGACCTCAGGTTGACAATTACCAATGCTGTTGTAATTGAGATACCTACAGCCTAATTGAGTACCTATGAGCAGTTTTGAGGCTAAGACACATTACTAAGTGAAAAACTGGTCTGTTTGAAATTCTAGATAAGGAATCAAACATTTTGATTAGATCTAACAAATCAACTTACACAAGAATGGTCTGCAGGCAGCAAAACCACTCATTTAAAATCCAAGAGGTTGAGAGGTAATCTGTGCAATTCTCTGAAGAGAATTACATGCCACAGAACTGTAGGCAGTGAAAGTCATATTAATATAAAAGTAAAAGTATCTGAGCAACCAAAAGAGAACCTCAAATTATTATCTTAGGGTAGATTCTAATGCTTGACCTGCGTACAATAAACAATCTTTAGGCTGTAAAAAACATGATCTTGAATGTACTGTTTCCTCCCCACTTAGAAGGGCAGTGTCACTTTTTTGTATATAAGCACAGAGCTTTAAAATTGGCAGGCATAATTATTGACCTGATTCATCTGATGGTGTGGGTCTGTCACTTACAGATGTTGGTGTTTTCCACAGGAACAGACAGGATTACCAACAGTATGTAACTGCCTAATCCACAGAAACATCAGCCAACAGACACTCAGGTCTTAATTTTATTGATCTTTAGTGTAATTAATAGGTTATAAAGGAGACACTGATGCTTCAGAAGAATGACAGTGGAATTTCACCATTACCTTTGAGGATGACAAAATTTAGATTATTGTTTTATTCCTACCTTCGTTCTTTCCTTTTCATACAAAACCCTTGTTCTACTAACTGAAATTACCAAAAAAAAAATCCACTTTGAAAAATGCCAGCTGAACACGTACAACTGTGTGCATACACGTTTGCAGATTTAATTCTTAACATGAAAATCTCATTGGTATTGCAATACTGAAAGGTGAAACTGCAGAACTGAGCTCGTGCAATAGGTTACAGATGTATTTCACCTAAGATAATAAAAAGACTTTGGACAGCAAAAAATAAATTGAGAGATGAAACATTACAAGACTTAATTTTTTTAGGGGTCTCCTGAGCACCCAGACCTTTAGCTACCCCCCTTCAAGCCAGGTGGTTCAAGCTTGGCATAACCTTGAGTGCAAATCAGACATTTCCATGTATTACAGTAGCTCTTCTCAGCAAACCATACACATGCAAGTCCAAGACTTGAAATACACAGCCCGTGGTAAAGGGTAGGGGAACACGTCTGCAGCATCTCCCAAAAAACAGTCCATTTTCAAGACAAGGTTCATATCCCATTAATAAATCTCAAGCTTGGGGACAGGCTCTCAGGCAAGGTACAGACTTCTAAACCGCACAACCTGTGGCTCTTCTGTGGGATGCAAGCATTCAGTGAAAGTTCACTTCTACAGGGAACTACAGGAAACAGGACTCTGGAAAAGGTTTCTGAGCATGGGCAAGATGACTTCAAAAGCAAGGCAGTTGGGTAATGTTGTTATGGTAACAACATTAATCTTGAACATACCCTTATCAGGAAGAACGTCCTCATTAGCGGTAAACCTTATACCTTTCCCATCATGCACTGAGACATGAATTCAAAAGGCAAGAAGAAAGCAGGATAAAGAGAGAAGAGTATGAATTACAATACAATCAGCAGTGTCACTTAAACACAAGACAAATATTCTAGCTCTTAATAACAGACAAAATATCCTCCTAGGTCTTCTGCCCCAGTCCAGGCTTTGGAGAGCAAGGCTGTCCATGATTAAGGGATTGTCTGGGTTAAAACAGGAACAGAATTTGTGCTGGCGTAACAAAACTGCAAGCCCTGATCCAGATCTGCAGAGCAAATATTTAACAGCCTAGTGCTATCGAAGCCTGCTCAGTAAGGAAATGAGAGCGGTAGGTACCTCACAAACTGGAAGAAGCAACCATTGAACAGTGAAGTAAGAGAAGCAAGCAGCATTTAAATAATTCTGCATGAAGCCATGTCCTCCCATGGGCTTGTGGGACACGACTTGTGCAAAGGGAAACATGAGTCACAGCTGTAAATAGAGGTGCTGTCCTTTCTGCCCCTTCAACGTGTGTGCAGATCTCCAAACCCACCTACCAGCTGTAAGTAGAAGTGTAAGCAAGTAATATTCTTCTTTAGCCCAAATCCCAGGAGAGAGTCATGCCTTTCTCAGAGATATTCCATCATAGATATTAGGTGGAGGAGCTCAAATCTTTTATTCCCCAAACAGGGTCCAAAACTCTCAAGCCCACTAATATACAAGATGCTGATTTGGACCAGCTCAGTGGCCTACCATGCCTAGTACTTGTTCTACAAAGTGGCTCAGATAAGTCACTCAGTCAGCTATGAGATATAATTGATGACCTCGTAACATGTGCATCTTATGTCCTAAAGCTAGAGCTTCATTCTTTCTAAGCTTCTTAAAAAATACATAAATAAATACCCAGGCACACACTTCTGTGGCAACCTTCTATGTTCCTGCTGCTTAGAGATTATGTTCTATTATCTTTGTGTCTCTGCTAAATATTTGCCCCCAGTGAAATTCTACAGTCAAATCATGCATTGCATAAACCTGCTTTCTCATATCATCTTTGAATTTGTCACTTTGTGACTTCAATGGAGCAATTTCTTCCTCTAATTTTAAACACTCCTGACTGTAGCATGGACTGGAGAATGACATTGCATTGCCCCACACTTCCTTGTATCTTGGGTCATCATGGCTATGTAACAGTATCCACATAAAAAAATAGCTTCCATTCGTGGTTTGGATATGTAACGTGAAACATTTGCATAGGGCAGCAAAAACTGAAAGCACTCAAGTGTGCACTCAAGTTCCCTGTTAAAAAGTATTTTGAGTAACTGATGACAACAGCCAAGTTCCTGGAGTCCCTGGTGGATGTAGAAGTCTTTGACCTGTCTGGCCACTGGATGTCATCGTTGCTCTGCTGGGACACAGCTACAGGACCATTCTCTCAGAGGCAGGTACTGACTTTTAGTTAATTTCAATGTTTTAATGCAGTATGTTTCAACCTAAGCAAGAGTAGACCATGCTTCTAAAGGTAGGGATCACAGAATTACAGAATCGTCACGGTTGGAAGAGACCTTCAAGATCATCTAGTCCAACTGTAAACCCAGCACCACCATAATCACCCTTAAACCATGTCCCCAGGTGCCACATCCACACCTCTTGAACACTTCCCAGAGATTCTGCTAGCTCCCTGGGCACCTTGCTCCAATGTCTAACCACCCTTTCAATGAAAAAAATAAATTCTAATATCTAATCTGAACCTCCCCTGGGACAATTTAAGACCATTTCCTCTTATCCTTTCATTTGAGACATATCACAACCAACTCCCACCTCACTACAACCTCCTTTCAGGTAAGTTTCAGGTCCCCCCTGAGTCTTGTCTTCTGATGATTCAGCCCCCCACAACTACACTCAACCTTTCACTTTAGAAACAAACCTTGCTTTGCTTACGAAATCTCTGTACTTTCTACTCAGAGAATGCCAGTATCAAGCAGACTCATTTGCACAAATGGGAAAAGTCTCTCGACTAAGGAGTGCTTTCCCCTTGATTTTGGGGCTCGGTGTGATGGTATGCTGGCAGAGTTAGTACCATCTGTGTGGTTGCCAGCTCTTGGAAGGATTAAAGGAGAAGGATCCAGTGCAAAAAGATGGCCGGAGGACACCCCCATGGAGTTCTACTTTGCTGCTGAGATGAAGCAGCCTAATGACAAGGCTTGTATTTAAACAGCCTGAGAGCTTAAAAGCATTAGTTTTGGGTTTGACCTAACCTCTAGTAGCATCTGTCCCCTCTTACTGAGATTATGAGACTCATAGTCAGCTGGTGAAGGTCCTTGACTAGAGACCAAATTATTCTGTAAAACAATCTGGAGATGCTCACATGACAGCAATGAAAGATAGAGACAACTAACTGTTTACCCCTCCAAATTCAATGAAACAGTACCACTAAGCCATAAGGCTTCCCAGAGAGCCACCAAAAACTGTGGTGACCCATCCCAGCAGCTTATTAATATATTGTGGTGATCTGTAAACATCTAGCTCCCACATATCCTGTAGCTCCATGACTCATCACGTTGGTGTCAATCAGCCTTAGTCAAGCCTGCACGGGCTGTGCTGGCAGCTGGCCTGTGGCACAGGCACTGACTAGTTTCTGCAGTGGTGTCTCGCTGAAATGGTCCCCCACACCACTGTGTAAGTCTCAGTACAGTAACTTCAAATTTCACTTAAGTCACCCACCCACATTAATTCATGAAACGTGACTGATAAGGATTGCAGAGAAAAAAGACCACAAACACCCCAAGCCTTATGTTCCACACATTTCTGCTCTCTCAAAATGTAGTCATGGAGTGGGAAATAACCCCCTTTTCCTCCTTTCCAGTTTTAAACTGAACTGTCACGTTTACAGAAACGTTACTGCCAAAAGCACTCTACAAACTGGCAGTACAAGACAGAGAAATTATGAACAGACTGGAGAGCTCCATTCAACTCTGCCAACAACACAAAAGAGTCTTACCCTGAGCTGTCTGACTCTGGACAAAGGTTTTGATGAGAGTGTCTGTGGTCTGAGTGTAGAGAGAGAGGGCATATCGAAGTGATTGCAGGTCTGGACTCTTCTCCAAGAAGGTTTTCTTCAGGCCATTCCCACCAGCATGGAAATATTGCTAAGAGTAAAAAGAAACAGGAAAAATACTGAGCAAGAACTGCAATCAGCATCCAACATGTATGTGCTATTGCATGTGCAGATAGGAAACAGCTGGAAAAATTCACAAAACAGCTTCTGTACTGGAAATCCAGCTCTTAGAACAACTGATATCAACTGTTGAGCACATGCCTTTCCTCTTCCAAAGCACTATGAGTATGCTGAATCCCAGCATGCCAGTTACCTGAGCCTATTCAGGTTTACACAAACTCCTGCCATTTCCTGAACTGGGACATGTACTGTTCTCTCAAATAGGATTTGGGGATGGAGTAAGGGAATGACAGAGGCAGAAATGGAATCACTTACTTTGATTGTATCCAGTGCCAGGTCCAGAACAGCACACTGCTTTGGAGTGAGACTCCTAGTTTCTTCTCTCACCATATGATCCTGCAAACAACCATTATATTTGACACAGGCATGCTATCAGAAGCTAAAGGAAAAGGAGTATCCACTATCATCCCTTTTTCTGGATTCACGCTGTAGTTATGTGGTGACAGCATAAATTCAGCTGTTTAAGGAACAGTTAATGGAATCTCTCAGAGTCCTTTATTACAGCTTAACTTGAAAATAAACTCATTTTCTCTCTTTTTTTTGCAGGCACAGAAGACATAAATAAGGAAAGGAAGTGGACAGAGATAAGTGACAATTTAAAATCACAGTTTGTCTCTCTAGAAAACCCAAACAAAAGTCTGTCTGCTACCACTGTCATTCTAGAGCAGCTACAACAAAACTTTCAAAACACCACCTAAATCAAGGAATTCTGGTAACTATAAGTCAAAGTTGTTATATGCTGTTTCTGGATTTTTTAGTTCTTCCAACTACAGAGGTCACTAATTCATCATGTCATCGATGTGAAGGAAGAAAAACAAAAACCATGTTCCAGAAAATATGTTTGCTAAAAGAACACATTGTTCCCATTAAGACCCACCATCTCTAATAGCAAACAGCCAGAAATCACTTGAGAAAGAATTCCCTTTCCTGCAGTGGGAGCACACCCCTTTTAGGACTCCTGGCTGACAACAAGGATGTGCCATCCTTTGGTATTTCACTAAGCTCTTTCTCTCTGATGCTTAGTCTAGGTCTCAGGAGAAGACAGCATATTTTAGGAAGCAGAGCTTTGCACAAACTCAAATTCTAACTGGAGGGTCAGGCCAGCTGACTGCAGCTTGGATGCTAAAGCATTCGTGAAGAAGATGCAGGCAAATCAGGCAAAGGCTATTTATGCTACTTTAAGCATGTCATAGCCTCCAATAAGAGACACTTCCCAGGATACACATCTGCTAAATTGCCTTTCAGTAAAGCATGCCTAGTGTGTGGCACCACGTGCACGTTTCACACAGACACACCTGCTGGCTATCTTGCAGCTTGGTGATCCTTCATGCTGCCTGGTGCTGTTCCTATTCATTATCCACTGCAATCCATCTCCTGCCTGATGGAGACAGGGATCACCGCAGTTCAGGCGCAGCACGAGGCATTTGCCACGCTTCTCACAGACATCTAGCTGGCAGCTTCACACAGTGCTGCATTAAACTGCACAGAAGATGCCTCTCAAGTTGTCAGTACCTCAGACAAGTTCACACTGTGCTTCCTTGAGTAGTGGAGACATCCCTCCACTTGCCTCTTTCCCCCACACAGGATGCTCCTGGTCTAGGGACCCATGTGCAGTGGTAGAGTACTCTGTAGGCTGCAGAGTATCTTCTGTTGTGACAAGCTGTCCTGAGCAGAGCAAATACCTCTCCTCCCTCTTCTTCATGAGCTGGGAGTAATTCAGTTGAAGATGATGTGGCTTCACACTTCAGTAGACAGAGGGTAGAGCATTCTTTTCTTTCTCTGACAGTCAGATAAAGTGCAAAATCAGACAGAGCCCAAAGCCACATTTGTAGGAGAGGCCAATTTAGTCAGGGTAGCTGTGTTTCCAAGGCAGAGTGACTTTCACATCTGTTAAAATGACTTTCTAGGCCTGCCTGCCAGATTGCCCAGACTGTGACAGAAACCAGGTGGTTTCTCTTTCTCAACATTTTTCTCTTAAACACCTGAAAAGCTCATTCAGCCCTGTTCTGAGCGGTCATTCCCCTGGTGCCCATGCTGTCAATGCACAGCAACACATCACTGCTTTCTTTGACTTTCCCACATCACTGCTTTCTTTGACTTTCCCAGTGTCATTTACTTCAACACATTATATAAAAATAACCCAGTGACTGGACTGGCAATGCTTGCACCTACTCACAGAGGAGCCCACGACTGTCATTTCCCTGCATACCTGCCCTCTGCAAATCCCACACTGTTCCTATAAAGGACTGTGCAGAGTGCTACCTTGCACTTCCCAGATTGCCAACCAGGAGCAAGACACAAATATTTACGTCAAATAATAAAGCGGCTTCAAGCAGAAGAAGTAAAAAACCAGAACAACCCAACAAACTTGTCAAACTCATCCTTGTATTCTGCACAGGTACTCTCAGGAGAAACTCTGTGGTCAGAGCCTGGCTTTTTAGCCTGAGGGCAACAAAAGGAAGGGGAGGTCGCTGCTCCCTGCTCCAGCTGCTGCCTATTAAGCAAACCAAGCAGAAAGAGTTTGATAAAAAGTGTGAGGCAGCTATGTGGCACCTAGGTTCCAGGTTTATGGTTGGCTTTCTGAGCATTTTAAAATACACTGTGAAATTGATTTGTCATTGGGATGAGAGCCTGTGCTTGTCAGGTCTGTCAGCCTCAGTTTTCAGCTGAGTTATCTGATTCACTAGGGCTCTGTTCTTCCTGTTCTATTTAAGACCAATAAAGCTTAAAATCCATCCCATAATTTTCCCAGGATTTTAGTGGAACTGCAAAATGCAGAGCAGAGTGGCTCTGAAGAACCATTTACTCATGCCTTCCCTGTTAGCTTGTATGTGCCTGCAAAAACAAAAGGATAAAAAATTGTAATATCCACGATGCTCCCAAAGACCCAAAGAATCTACACTCTCGTAACACTCCTGTTCTTCTGGAAGTTTTTGGACACAATGTTGGTTCACATAAAGGTTTCCAAAAATCAGGTGGTACAGTGCTTTCCCACTTGAGCATGACTCTCTTGCCACATATAAAATCCTGGGTACCTGCTGCTGCAGTTCTATATGTGGATATGCAAATAAAGGTTTGAACACACCCCAGGGCTTGCCTGATTTGCATGATTATGTGCATTTCTAAAAGTGCACCCCAGAGTTAACAAAGTTAAGCTTTACTGTAACTGAACTGAAGACAGGTTGCTGCTGAGGGATGGCCTTCATGTGACCAGTGCAAACAGAAACCAGCAAAGCTTCCAACTCATTCCTGGCAAAAGGCACCCTGCATATGTTTGGAAATTCCGCTTCCAGAACGTATGGAACAAGTAAAAGACAACACTGAATGTCAGTGGCCATGCTCAAGAATGCAAGCAAGCCACAGGAACTCACAGACCGTCCTTGTGACGTGGGAGAAGGAACAGAGCAAATCTGGAGCTCTGCCCCTCAGACAGCAGGAGGGCATGTAGAAGGCAGGGATGGTTTCTCTTCCGCAAATGCTGCGTTCTTGCTGATGTTTTTGAAGGGGGAAGGGGATACTCACAGGAAACAGGAGTCATATTTGGATGCTGTGGTTCAGCTCCCATTCTCCCAGGTTGGCTACAAAACTCCTTCCTACCCATTTTTCCCACGGAAGTGACACACAGCATTGCAAGCGCAGGAAGCAGTGAAGGAAATGCAATCCTTAGGAGCCACATCACCAGGGAGGACAGCCTGACCGTGGGAGTGCATGAGGACATCACTCAGCACAAGTGACAGCTATTCCCCCGGAGAGCCACACTTCAAGGTTTATGTTATGTGACTGTTAACTGATATGTAAAGGCCTCAAAATGCAGCTGGAGAAAAGTGTGCACATGTAATGACACACCTGCATGTCCAGATCACTTACTGGGATTGCTAATAAGCACCACCTTAAATGAGTTGCGTACTGGCCTGGCTCATAAGCGTGTATGTAAAATGTGTCTGCTGGGCAAGGGAAATAGATAGGTGTATGAAAACAGCTGTATTAAGTGTGCAAGACAAAAAAAACATTATAGAAAGGGACAAATAGATTTTTAAATTATTCCTAATCACTTAGGAGAATGTCCTTTGGTCTGGGAAGATTTCCCTGATCATGCTCCAAGAGAGAGTTCACGTTCAGCTCCCTTTCAGAACAGTTTGTGTACTGTGACGCTTCAGATTTAGACCTCCTCTTGCACAATATGTGTCTTGTAGCACAAGTCCAACCACAGCATAGTGCAATATGAATGCTGGAAGGCGTCACTATTCTCATACCATTCCTGTCGTGATCAGCGAATTAGTGCTTGATTTGCTTATGATGAGGTGGCGTGCACTTCATAATGCTCATGTCATGCACTGTCATGTCATGCACTGTCAAAACACATCAACATAGCCTTCATGCTAAATGCCAGCTTGCCTGTAAAGAGAGCCCACGCAGAAGGAATTTACAGACACAGGCTCTCTTCCATAACAGTTATTTTTGTAACAGTCCATATAATTCATCCACAGCTAGCACAATCGTCTTTCCAACCAATACCTCATTAGGGACTCCCTTTTACATATGAGGATACAGAGGAACTGGACAGATAATTGAGAAATCTACTTTTTTTCATTTTAAATTGATGTCCAAAACTTACCACTGTATCTACAGAAGAGAAAAACTACTTTGATGATTAAACTCACAATAAAATTAACTGTTAAACACTATACTAATGTTAGTAGAATGCATTTAAAAGCACACAATGCATTTAAAAGCATTTCTCTACAACTCCATTCAGTGACAAACCACTGGAAGCACAAGACATGCTATGCACTACTACACCTCCATGCTTACACACAGGGATAATAACAGAAGCCATGCAGGACAATACCTTCAGCTTTGACAAGTGTCCCAGTTCCTTAGCAGCACTGAAAATCAACTGTGTGCCCTATGATGGCGAGAAGTTAGAAAAGAAAGGAGGGGGAAAAAAAGGTTATAAACAAGCTTTGCATATTTTTCCAAGCAAGTCAAGCCAGTTCACAGCTAAAACTTTACATAACCTTCCCAAGGCCAGACACAACAACTGGACTCCTTGCCTGTTTATTATGTAGTGCAAAAACTGGCATTTCTATGGATACCACATCAGGACCTATTTCAGAGCACAATATTTTGCTAACTGGTTCTCTTGTTTACAGCAGCCACACATTTATACAGTATGTGGCTTCAAACGGATTGCACAGGCTCAGGGTGGAGGCAGTGCACTGGAATCGTATCCATGTGCTCCTTCAGATTTCACATCTAAATACACATGAAAACAGCATAAGATTGGCCAAAGCAAAAGATCACAAAACTGATGAAAATCTCACTGTAGAGGTAGAGCCCAATCATCAGGGTGAGGGTAAAGCACACCTCAGATCACAAACAAAACTGCACCTGAGCTGTTTACAAGTGAGAGATTGCCAAAGTCCAGCGAATACTGCAGTATCAGCTTTAAATGTCAAGAGCTTGGCCAGTGGCTCTTCTTCCCCTACTGTGCCTTACTGAAGCTGTATAACCAATGGAGAAACACAAAGGGAAGATAAATCCCAATGGCAGGAAATCTCGCTTCAAGTCACTTACACTTCCATATAATGTATTTTTATATACTTTTCCAGCAATGGTTGCAACTAAGATATTTTTCCTTTTTTTTCCTACACACCATTTCTCTGTTGTGTAATATTCCCTTTGCCTGGGGAGTGAAGCCCAAAATTTAATGAGAAAGCCAAAAGCAACCAAGACAATTCTCCAGTATCATCTCCCAAAGATACTTAATGGAGTGTGCTATAATTTATTTTCTTCCACTTCACTCATCCTTTTCATTCATTTAATTTTGTCTTTTTCTTTAGAAAAGTCACCGTTGTCTATTATCCCACTTGGTATGAAACCCCAGCTTACTGTAACTCTCTATGAATTTGCACTCCAGCTCTCTCAGGCTAGTCAGATTTGGGCTTTAGGACCAGGACAAAGCTACAGGTTTCCCTAATTAAACCTCCCCTCAATTATCCTTCTCAGGAAAACCTTCAGTATGTCAGGAGCAATGCCCTCCCAAAGATGACCCCTGCTGTCCTCACTTGTACTTGGTCACTAGGGACTGGTGTTAAAGTACCTGTCACTGCAGGTATCAGTTGAGAAGTGCCCGTGGATGTCCCAACTGAATGCCTGAAGTAAGATTCCAGGGATGGACACTTCCAAGAATGCACTTCGCAGTAGGGTCTTTTGCTCAGAAAAACACTTGGGAGATGAATCAAAGAATGGCTTGGGTTGGGAGGGACTTTCAAAGGTCATCTAGTCCTATTTCTCTACAATGAGCAGGAACATCTTCAACCAGACCAGGCTGCTCCGAGCCCTGTTCAACCTGACCTTGAACACTTTCAGGGATGGGGCATCTACTACCTAATCTAAATCTACCCTCTTCTGGTTTAAAATCATGCTTGCTACATGATACCTATGTACCAATTGGTCACTTAGGCACTTGGAAAATAAATATTAACACATAAAATGTGTTTCAACTAGATCAGGTTGGTCAGAGTCCCACCTAATCTGGCCTTGAATGTTTCCAGGGACAGGACATCCTGTCTCAGGACTGTTGGTTCCACTAGCTAAAGGTCTCCAGTAAACCCCATTCTCCTTTCCACAGCCCTCCTTCCCTCTCCTTTACTACCCTTTCTCATCTCGACAGTCTTTCCCTCTCCCACTTAATCACAACCTCTAATTTCTCTGGCTTTGGAAATTTCTTCAAGCTGAAAGACTCTGTGGCCTGAAATTACAGATCACCTCTTGATTTGCTCTGCTTGTAACCATCACCTAACCCTCACTGTTCCTCAGCCTTTTATGTTTGTTGACTAAAAATCGTCACAGAATGAACGTTATTGATTTTGTAGCTAAACAGAAGCTCTTGATTAAATTCACAACTTTTGGCAGGGGTGGAGGAGAAAGTGCAGGCAAGGACAACACTTTCCATAAAGGAAAGCTTCTGAACTGAAACTGGGAGCTTGACTTGCTGTCAGTATCCCTTGGATAGTGTTTAAGACTACTGCTCTATAATCTAAAAGAGCAGTATTTTCTCTGTATTTCCAGCAAGCAAGGTTGAACATGACTGCACACCAGGAACAACAGATTCCACTGTGGGCCATGCCAAATAACTCACCAGAGTACAGGGTTTCAGCCAGCAGATGTGCCTGCTGTTCTGAACAATTGGCCACATAGGGGTTTTTTTGACTTATGGGTCTTAAAATTTAAGGTTTTCAAGCCTATTAACCAAGCAGGGGAAAAAAAAAATCAACATTTTTATATTCTGAAGTCCGAAAAACTGAGTAGTCTCAAAACACACTAACATCAACATTTCTTAATTCAGTATTTTCAACGTTCACTGGATACTTCTTTTTAGATACACTCGAACAACAACATTAACCAGCCTTGGCACGTAGTCTCACTGCTGCAGGCTTCTAAGGAGGGCAGGCCAGTAACACTGAGCAATACTCAGTGACTGGATACGCTTCATGGAACAAAGCTGCTCAGATAACTGCTCATTTCTTGCATGCTAAGAAAATCCTCATCAATCAGTGACAATCTCTGTCAATGCGTCTGCAAGGAGAAGTTATTTTACCGTTACGCCGCGTTTGTCACCAATGCTGGTAACATCTAATGAAAATCTGGACAGCTCCTTCCCCTGCCAAATGGCATTCTTGTAAACAAGGTGCCATACTGCTCAAAAAAGTTATTTATTAATGAAAAACATACCACAAAGGTCTACGGACAGCATCACAGCACTTATTCCAGGGAATTAAAACAAATAAACTTAAACTATCAGGTAGTTTTGAGAAAAGCTGCCTACAGTGGAATTGATTAAAAAGACAAGGAGAGAAATGAGGAAAAATTAAGTCCTTATTATGAATCATGCCTAGCTCTGTGGCAAACACAGCTGGAAAGGGGACAGGCCTTCGTGCTGATTTTTTTGGCTCTTCCCACAATACTAGCTGTATTTTCCTAAACTTTACAGTAACAGAAACACACCTATAGTCCACAACACAGAGATTTTAAATTCCTTGTTAATGGTCTGATGCTTTTTTCTCCCTCAGTGAAAGCATTTAGAGAAGGATCATCAGCTGACTCAAGTCTAATTGTTAGAAGCCAACAGAACTGCACTGATTTATATTCCAAGCAGCTCAAACCCCCAAAGCTTAACTGTCCTACTGCTCAGTTGACAAAGTTGGGAAACAAAAGCCTACTGCAAGTCTTTTGGATTCCAATCCTTTTTTGTAAAACATATTATTAGTGAGGCTTATTTTTCTGAGATATACCAGTGAAAGGAAGTTTCATCTGCTATTGTACATTCCTTTCCCGTAATTTTTTCAATTCCTACATTCAACAACAATGAGATCTAATAATTTTTTAACAGCATTTTAAGTTCATTTAAAAAACTCTATCGTAACTGGCAATGTTCATTTGCATACATTAAAAGACTTTTTTTTTTTTGCCACTGTGGTGTATTAATCACTGACAAAATAGGTTTAAAAGTGGGGATGAAAAGGGGAAAATAATTACCTGTCAGTACAGAGATCTAGACACATGTGCAGTTCACAGACCATAATTTTATTCAAGGCTACAAAAGCTTTTTCTCCTCATCACAGAGGCAGCCTTAAACTCTTCTGCTCCTAGCTAGCACAAGAGAGAGGATTCATTTAAACTAACACAGGTTAAGAAAGGTTTCGGAAAACCTCTTAAAGCCACACTCTCTTCCACCACAAAACAGCTCTGAAGTGGCTCAGGCAGATGAGCCCAAAGAACAGACTGTCTGGAAGTCACATGTCCTCAGCTTAAAGGAAATTTAGTTCTTATCCTGGACCATGTTCTCATTTAGTGAGGAGAAGTCTGACAAGTAGAAAAAAGCAGAGCAGGAACAAACATAAATGGAGCCTCTTGTGAATGGCTGCAGTGTACTGTATGAAATAAATAAAGGAGAGGCTCCAGAGGAATCATCTGGCTGTAAACTAAGCAACTCTTCGCTGACCTCACTAGTCACTGATTGCATGGTATAGTTTCATCCATTCATTCAAGCAGTAAGAAAGAAATATGTAACTAACCTGTTAATATCCCCAAGTGTTGTGCACTGAACCCTGAAACAAAGACTCCCAAAGTAGATATCCACTCAACCAAGACGGAAGGTGTTTAATTAAAAGCTAATCTTGAAATTAGGGAGGTGTGAATTACTTGGTGAGTTACTGGAGATCATGTTGTTACTAATCTCACAAGCCAATGCTTGTGAGGTGGCCAATGCTCAGAGAGGCTCGAGCATCTGAAAGTCATGAAGGACCCACAGCTCAGGTTCATTAGAGTGGAAGGCTGTAAAATTGCCCTGTCCCCACTGGATCCTTCACAAGCAGTAGCTGACACTTTCCCCTTTGGGCCTCATCCCTGCACAAAATTTTCCAGGAGCTAATTTAAGTGGAACAATCAGTCTGGAAAATGGCATTTAAGCACTGTGCAGTGCCAAGGTCATGCAAGTGACAGGTGAGACAAACTGCAGTGTGATGGGAACTTCCACCTGATGCTTGCCATGATCACCATCAAAACCACTTCTGCACCTCCAGCAATCTTACAGAAAGAAGAGAAAATATTCCATAAAAGAGATTCTTTTCTGCCATTAATATCCCCTACTTCTTAAGAGCTGTAGAGGAGTTTAAGGAGGGAAATCCCCATCAGTGGTCCTTCAAACCTGGAGAGGCACCACTGTGGCTTTCTTTTGCTGAGGGCTGGGAGGAAAGTGTGTTGCAGTGCCTGAGGCTATTTGTGTCTGATGTGCTTTAAAAAAAAAAAAAAAAAGAAAGCAAAATTAGATAAGAGGTGCTTGGCAGAGAAGTAGAATAGCAAAGAGAAACTACTGCTTCTGCCCATGCTGACAACCCTGAGTTTTGCCTTGCCTTGCCCTCCAGCCTTCACTGTTGGGAATAATGAAAATCTGGTGGTGACAGAATAAATTGCTACAACTCAGAGAACAGTGGAAGAAGCTCTTTGTCCTTGTAGCTCATCTAGCCTCACCACAGGTTCCCTGCTCAAGGACTACAGACAAGGCCATTTGAATCACTGCATTGTTCACAACTCTCCTTCTGAAACTGCAACTCTTTTCCAGTATGGACTAGTTCAGCCTCCTTGCTACCATCCAGTGATGAGCATTTTGCATAACCTCAGACAACTGAGGATACGCTTCAATTTGCCTCTCAATTTGAAACTGAAGTGATGGCAACAAGAAACTGTTTGTGAAGAGCAGTCTAAATGGCTTACAGCAACATCCCGCAGGTTGGAAGAATTGGCTGATAGCAGTTATTGCCTCCTTCATGATACAAGCACTGAATCACTCTCCTACTCTGCCTTTGAAATCCAAAACTAGCAAGTATAAAGCTCAAGCAGCTCCTCCCTAGTTCTGTCTGAGGCCCTTGATCTCACTGATTCTATTCCAAATGGGTCATGTTAATGCTGCTCTTACACGATGATTTTAGCACCTGTCCCCAAAGACTCCTTATTAAAAGCGATTCAACCAAGAGAAAGAAATTTCATCCTCCTAAATTAATTTTCTTTTTCTTCCTTATAAATTAAAAAGGCAATCAGAAATGATTACTCTGAATATGAGCTCAGAGAAAGCAGTCTTTAGCAAATTACACCTTAGGCTAATTTTATGGTCGTAGGTATGGCAGTGCATTGCATCTCAACAGTTTTAAAGCTGTCATCAAGGCCAGAGACAAAGGCCTTCCCTCTCAGACCAAGATACACCTAGTGCAAGAGGCAGGTTTGCATCACTTCCTGAGACACTGCAACCCAAGAAGTCCACTCAAAATACATGAGGCGACTGCTGAATAGTAAAAACCATTATTGTTCTTCCCACCACTGGGAAAAAACCATAAATCTGCATAAATTAGCCACAGACTGGAAGTTTACTCTAACAGAGAGATGAAAAGAAGTTCTGGATCATTTGTAAATAATGAGGTTATAGCCCAAACTTCACAAGGCCTCCAACTGAGTGTCATCCCCCAGAGCAGCCAGGCATCTGTGACTGATGGTTTCTGTGGTTTCTCAAAATTGGGGAAGAGTTAATCTTCTATGGTTAAAAGCACCACTACATTCATGACACATATTCATCCAGCAAGTCTGCAGAGCTGAACAATTACGCAAAAGACTTCCTTGGAAGGAAAACTATCTGGACAAACTTCCAACTCCCCAACATCACAGATAGAGATATCCTGCCATACTGATGTTAAAGTCTTCTGGGGAGCAAAACAGGGGATGCCTTCATTAATAATCAAGCTCGAATTAACCACATCTGTACAGAGGGACACTCGACTAATAGATGATTAGGCAAAAGTGCTTACAGGTGTTGACCTAATGCTGCGAACACAACACTGATCGCACAGCACAGACACGCACAGCTCTCCTTAGAGGATTGCAAATCCCTAATCAACGAGAGTTCACACACTGGATAGAAACTCCTTATGGATCGCGGAATTTTAATTGGGTTTTTTTTCTAGAGCTTGCTCTGTATCTTGCAACCCTACCATAAAGAGAGCTGCTCTCTTTCTTTACTAGGTTACAGACATGTTTTTCCAACCTCAAGCAGCCAAATTTACCTGGAGAGATGACTCATTAGGTCAGGGAGATGAGTTACACAGGCAATGGCAACACTTTCTGGTATGAGTCAGGGAGAAGAAAATGCTTTACCGTATGGTCTGTAAGAGGAGGCAGCACAATCAGCTTCTCCATGGTATTCATTACCACCCTCCAGAGCTCCTTCAGCACCCGCTTCAACACTGTCTTTTCACACACTGTTGCAAACAGAGTCAGGCTGCAGGGAGAGAGCAGGAACTGAGTAAGTTCAAAGAGTGCAATATGAAATGACAGAGGAGATGTATATGAAAGAACCAGTGCCTTATCCAAAGTTATAACGATTGCTTTAAGGGTCTCCCTTTTTCACAAAGTATAGCCTTTGCTCAACCTTGGAGTTCTAGCACTAGATACAATGGCCAAAATGGATTACTGATATTTCTGAACTCAGTGATTTCTGTTTCTTGACCTGGGGATTACAGAAGGTATCATCTGGTAATAGGTGGTTGGGAATAATATATATAATCCAAATAAGAGCAGGTACCATCAAACAGGTTTCCCTTAAAAAGATGTATCAGGTTTATAGAGAATACAGGAAAAAATTATAAATACAGAATAATAAGTTTTAACTTCAAGCTGTTATTATAAGGATATATGTTGAAAGACGCGCTTGCAACAAACGTGAGTAGAGCCCTTCCCAAATCTTCGTTCGCGAAGCCCAGCCATGATGATGATGTTGAAAGCCTTAAATTAGTACTTCCCAGAGTGTTACGCAGAAATTCCTGTACGGCTTCTGATAGCTGCTCAAGTCTCCAAATCTTTAACCTCTACAACTCCCCTGAAGCATTACTTGGACTCCTCCACATTTCGTTATGATTGCATTCAACACCAATCAACTGCCATATGTTTGTCTGCTCTAACATAAAGAAGTTCTGCTTTATCTCCCTAGTTTTTCTCCCTTTATTATTGTACAGGCTATCAAAAAGGCCACAAAGCACTAGAATTCCTTTGCTGGACTTCGGCATTTACTGATCAAACTAAGAGAGCTACAGAACAGGAACTCTGTGGCCAGTAGCAGGGCACAGGTGACAGCTGGCTCTTCTACAGTGTGTAACATCTTCTCCCAATTTCCCTTCTTCCTACAGCTGGTTAGACAGTAAATGAACAAAAACAAACAGGGACAAGACTGATGCGGGGGGGATGCAGTAAGTATCAAAAAATACTCTCCTTCTGTAAAGGAGGAAAGAAAATAATCCAGGCTTGGATTATCATAATTAAAATTACTTGCTCCACAGCTGGATGACAAGCCTGAGGAATAACAAGTTCCCAGCGGCACAAAGGAGTCTGGTTTCTCAGGATTCATGAAGGCATGCATGGAAAATGCTTAAATGAGAAAGCTCCTAGATGTAATGACTGCTGCAGAAAGTCACTTAGCACACAGTGACCCAAAGCAAAGATGGGATAATCAACACTAAGAGCAACCAAACCCCCTATATTTTAAACTTGCAAAGCTTCACATCTCTTGAAGCATTTATTATGAAAACTGATGGCCACTCCTTTCAAAATAAAGAACTACTGTGCATCAGCAAGAGATTTAACTTCTACAATTATTAAAAACTATTTCTCTTTGTAATTCAAGGCTTGGCTGACAAAAATTATGTCCAGTCAGCCCCATTTAGCTGTCCTCGTACAGCTGAATCATGCTGCATGGTATTAATGGCAACAGTTAATGAAAGCAATGGCTCAAGCTTATGCAATCAGATAGTTTAGAAGCTTATTTGCTAGTCAGAACAGAACCGGGTATGACCAGAACACACATGCTTAACACAACTGGGATACTGAGTAGTACATGTATCAACTATGTAAGCACTATTTTCAATTTGTTTGCTAATTGGTTACAGTACAATTCCTATAGGAAAAAAAAGCATAGTTACATAATTTAGAATTTCAGACTTTTCCACTACCTGATCAGTAGCGTGTTTTGCTGATTGTTTTAATTGCCAGAGGTAGAAAAAAGAATTGAGAATGTGCTCTGGCACGGAATGAGGGCTGAAGAGGCTATCCATGGCTTGTGAGAAGCAGATATGGGAAGAAAAGCTATTAATTCTTCTTGAAAATTTGGAGACCAGACACCTCAAGAACAATACAAGAATACAGAGCTATTTTCCTCTCTGCTCCATTCCTGTTCCAATCCAATAAGCTGTATGTGTAGCATATGTTTGAACACTCCCTTACTTTCCATCCAGGAAATCCATCAATGGCCTCAGGACATTATCTGCATCTTGTGCAACTGTGTTTCTGGCATTAGCAGCAGAATTTGCTGTCCCTTTCACCTGACAGAGGATATCAGACATTTGCTTGACGCACTCATCAATACGAGTCTGAAAGCTGAACAGATAGGAGAGAGGCAAAAACAAGATTATCAGTGGCAGAGATACAAGATAAAATATTGCAAGTTCATAAACCATGCACTCAGTTACTCTTCCTTTATGAGACTTGCTGCTCTTTTCTTTACTGCATTTATTACCAAGGGGCATGTTCTCCAGTTCCTTATGCCCACCACCCACACACAGCTGATCACCTCTGAATACGAGACACAATCACATTTGAGAAGAGTTTCTTCATTCATCTTACAGAAAGAAATTACCCTTTCCTGATTTCAAGAAACACTGTTATTCTTAGCTCAAAGCACCCTGCTGTATCCTTGCTTTCTCCATTTTTCTGCAATGACACAATGCATGCACAACTCTGAGCACCCAGGAGTCCATCAGCAGAAATCTGGTTATGACCCATCATAGGCTAAGTATTTAAAATAACAGAGACAGCTTGAAGGCAGGCACCAACTTAAACCAGTTCACTGCCATACAGTCCATGCCAAGTGTCATACTGGGATGTGGGGCTCAGCTGTGCAATGAGCAGTGTCCCTGTAATGAAGTGACACACAAGGCATTAAAGCACAATTACTTTTCCATCTCTTCCTGCTAAGAGGAGGTTCAAAATTAAATAATGCAATGATTAAAAATTATGAATAGATCAGCAGAGCTGACAACAAATCAATTCAGCAAATAAAGGAAAATGCTCTGACATTTAAAAGAACAGTTAGTAACAACAGGCACTACAAGTGACATTTAACTATCCACTAATGGCACAGGGGCTTGAAACCAGGGAGATAAGCCAGTGTTAGGAGCTAGGGTAAAGTTTTAAGAGCAGGGACACTAATCTGGAAGTCAGCTTTACATCTGCATAAACGACCTGAACTTCTGGTGTGCGAGCCACCCAGGACACCCGTGGGTTGGGTGCTACTGTACAACTGCTCTGCCCCGTGGCTCTCACCTTCCTTCTCCATCTGGCCACCTTTACTGCACTGCCACCTCCAGCCTCTCAGTCCCTTTTGCTCACTTCTAGCCTGCCTCTCACTGGAACAATTCCACAGCTTTCCTTCCGTGAAGCCTCCCGCCTTCCCCATTTCTAGCAGAAAGAGGTTTGCAGCAGTCAGTTGTGGCTACACTGTCAGCTTAACCAGAGACTTAAATCACATCAAAGGAAAGAGCATAAAAAAATTTCCTGTACTGCTGACAGTTCCTGTTCTGCCACAGGCTAATCCCACCCCACAGTTCTCCCAAATACTGCATCAGCTGCAGGGCCCCACTTCAAGATGCTTTAAACCTCCCAGCCAGGGATAAAAAATAACAATGCCTTAAAAGATAAAAAATGAGCTAAAACTGTTACTAATTCTATGAAAAATAATAAATCAGTTACTGTGGCAACAGGTTCACCTGAAAGTGAAGCTTGTGTAGATGTACAGCTTGACAGGAGTCCTTGGCAGCAGCAAGCTAACAAATGACCTCACCTATGCTGTCTGACAGGGCCTGATGCTCGCTAATTCCTGCAGGAATTCCCTTCTTCAATCCTTCAGCCTCCAGGGACAGAACAACAGCTAGCCTTGCATGAATATAAACCCCTCCAAGACTCCTGTTCTCTATGATATCTCTTAAAGCAGAAAGTACTTCTGTGTCCAGACAAAATCCTCTCTCAGCTCAAAGGTGGTGAGGTTCCCTGGACACGTGCTGCCTTCTCAGCAAATGCAATTATATCACACAGGTGAGGAGGAGTTCAGATCCGCAGCATCAGGTGTTCACAGTGTTGTAGGAGCAACTGCTTACAGACTCTGCACAGAATATTGCAGATATCTGTCTTACCTTCTAAGTTTACATCCTTTAGAAGATTCTGCTTATACAGTAAAACTGCAGCTCTGCTTTTCGCTCCCTGCTACTGTTAAGGAATGAACAAAGCATCTGAGCCATCTGATTGGCTAAATCTCTTCCTGGTTCATCTCTCTAAAACACTTCCCAGTAACTATGCTGATACTGGTAATCTCTTTAAATCATATTTGCAAATATTAAGATTGTTTTGTAGCAGCAACACCATGGAGGCAATACTCAGATTAAAAAAAAAAAAAATCACCCTCCTAATTATGATTTCTCACTCACCCTCCATCTAGTTATGAACCTTATTGATTCAATTCAGTTACAGTTTGAGTCTCTCCATTTCTTGGTACAGTATCCATTACTGGCATTGGGAACTCCTCACTTATCTCCCTGCTTAGCTCTCTGTGCTGAAATCCAAACAGTCATTGAAAAATCCCACTATGATTTTTTAGTCATAAATACTCCAAATCTGTAGAACCCAGGAGGCCAAGTTGGTACAATTTGTTTTGCCTTGCCCATATCCAACCTACACTATGGTTTATGCCTGCATTAATCCTGTTATGGAGCACAATATGAAATGAATGGGGTTTGTAATGAGAAGTGGTTGTTTCTAAAGATCAGTTAGGAGTTCTGCATTTTTAGATTTTCCTTAATTGACATCTTTTATGGTTCACTACAAAATTATTATAAAGCTGAGCACACTCTTATCCTCAGGTAAATGGTAACATGATTTGTAATAAAACTTAATTGCTATCAATTACTCTGGCAATATTTTAGAGAGCTCCTCTCCTTGAAACATTAGAAAACACCATTTGCTGCAGCATTAGAACAAGTCAATCTCAAATTCCAGACCTGTTTCCTTCTTATCCCAATATTCATTTAACAATCAGAAATCAGTCAGCTGTTTCATACATTTAGAGCAGAACGTTTAAACATGAATGTTATTTCATAAACGCTAAGCTGGAAACTGCTTTCTGAGCAGTAAAGGAGCAGGCAATTCTGTTACTGACAAGCACTACTTACAGAAAAAAATAAAAATAAAAAAAAAATCACTCTATGTGAGTCAAATACATTTCACAGTTGAGAGATCTCCGTGTTACATTTTCCAAGCAGAGTAATACAGAAGAGAAAGACTTTAAAAATATTTCTCACTTCTTTAGATGGTCTCACTATTTGAAAGGCAATGAATTTAGGACAAAAAGAAAAATATAATGCAGTTCACAGGAGTTTCTCTTCTCTTCTTAACCTGACTGAATGAGATTAGACAAAAGAAAGGAATGCTTCAAGGACAAGGACCTTGTAATACTCACCTGTTACCAAACACTGCACTCAGCTCATCCAAAACATTGTTCAGCTTCACCTGGAGCTCTTTGAGATGGTCACTTGCTTCTGCATCCAACTGTAGATGAAAAAGAGCATTTAGTTTGAACCCAGAGGGCAGTCTGCTGTCCTTTGCAGTGCTTCTCTTCACTGTTGAGGCTATACTTAATAAGCAGGTGAACTATCCCCACTGGACTCTGCCAGCTAGGATGCTCTCCTCCACTGCCTACTGCTGCTACAGAAGCTGTGAAATTATCAACAGATATTTGCCTAAAAAGCAGCAAGTGATTTCCCCAGGCTCCAATACCCTTCAATGCCCTTCCTGAGGTTTGTAAAGTTGAGAAATAAAGTGCATGTGAACTCCCTGTGGCCAAGAGTGTAACTAGGCAGAGAAATCAAGTACTGTGCAGTATCTTCAGCTCATGGGTCATTTCACCCCTTTAAGTTTAGAATGAGACAGGGTTTTTCACATTGGTTTCTATTTACTTGTGTATGATCTTGAAAGAAGCTGTTTCACCTTCCACCCTGCTGCCAAGTATTCCAGCTGAAGACTGACCCAGCCTCTGCTCTCAGAAGGTTGGACCCCAGAGATTTTGAAAATCTGGCCACAACATAATGGCAGCAGCTGCTGTGCACTCATCGCTTTTGGAAAGCATGATCTCAGCTTTAGGTATTGAGCAAATGTGTCTCTGCTCTCACATGGAGCCAGACAGCTTTTTGTATGCAAGTGCTCAGAGAAGACTTCAGAAAACAAAAACAAAAATAAAGTGCCCCAAGCACTACATGAATGCTGTCAACACCTTGGCAGGTTCTGTAAGAAAGTACTTCCTCCATTATTATCAGCACAAAGCCACCTGTTTTTACATGGAACAGTGCCCTGTATTCCAGCTGTAGTCATCCCTCCAGCATCAAAAGAACCACTTCTGAGCAACCTACCTGTGTGTACACCCAACAACAAATGATGAATGCTTTGGGATCACTTGCTCTGAAAAAGTAACTTGTAAAACAGATTTGCCTTTGTATGCAGGCAGGCAAGATGTTTGTAAAATAAAAAAGCTCACAGAAATGTTTGTGTTTGGCATTCAGAACTTCAGCTCTTACCCCTTAGGCAGAGCATCTATTTACAGATGTAATGAGCCAGGTACCAGTACAGTGGTATAAATCAGTTTAGATTTTTACAGCATATCCATCTATATAGGATTTGCACACAATGGGAGTTCCCATTTCTAAATTCAGTGCCGAAGCCCTTTTCATGTTTCTCAGCATCTGTCAGAGAAAGCCAAGCCTTAGGGGATTTGGAATCTGATCTGTTCACTTTCCTGTTGTAAGCTGGCATGGAAAATTGACTCTATTACACATTTGAACCTGTGCTAATGAAACTCCTGGATCAGAATTTTAAAAGTAATTAAACTAAGAACCAGCGACCAAGCAAATGATGATTACTTAGGCCTTATAATTTTAAGCATTGCTACCTCTGATTATTTTTCCTTTATTAAAGTGATTTGGTTTTCCTATTATCTTTCTAACACCCTTGCTCCGTGACGGCAGAAGGAAGCTAATGTCATGCCAATCAGCATTCATTCTAGCCAAGCTTGTAGGTAACAAAACAAAAACAGCATCTGGTGGCGGTGGCTTCTCTTGCCCCTACATTAATCCTTCCCTCCCACGGCCCAAAGGCACAATGAGTCACAAGCTGTCTGATTTGCTATCTACAATTAATGGCATAGAACTGTCCCCTGATTTTGGCCATTTCTGACAGACTTGAGGTAGAACCAGTTCAAGACTCATCAAAACATTCCAACTGCTTTTCCAGTTGGAAAAAAAAAAAAAAAAGCCAGAAGAATTTGGCACAAGACACCTGTTCTTCACAATTTACTTCTTATAAGTTACCAGATGCACAGTCTAGAGGATGTCTGAGGTCAGGATGAACAGCTTATTGCCGTGGTTCATGATTTATTTTCCTGTGAGGTGGCATGGAGTTATCTAAGCTTCCCCTTGCTATTGTACTCGTTGACTGCAAACTGATCTTCCTCAGAGCAGAAAACAGCTGATTGCTATCCCAGTACTGCGAGAAGAGACAGCTGGAACAATGCTTTGCCAAGGGGATGAGCTCCATTATCTGTGGTAAGGAACTCTCATTCCTCCAAAATATCAGCTCACAGCTCTCTGGGTGCATCTGGCAAGACAGTTGCCCAGATTTAACTTAGAGGTGCCCAGCCTCACCCTCAGGAAGCCAAACCCTGGTGGGTAAGCATTCTGGTTCAGTATCCACCAAGTCCTCTGCCATCCTAGAAAAGCTGTTGTCCTCTGAGCAACTGCTACTGTGGAGGAGTCCACATAATACACATTACATAAATGCTTAGGCTGTGGAATGCTTTGGCTTTAGGAATCAAATTTCAGGGAATTACCTGAGTGTGATTTAAGTCCATTAGCAAGGGGCTGGTAGGTATGTACTACTGTTTCACAAATATAAATTACATGTTAGCTACAAAGTAGTGTAGCATGTGGTATAACTGCAAACTATTCTTTGCCAATGTGGTGAAGCACTGATAACAGTGCTCAAATGAACCAGCATTGGTATTGCTGCTGCTGCTCAGCAATGAATTCTAAGCATATCAGCTATCACTGATAGCAGGAATTGCTACTTGGACTGCATGATAAATCTGGCTGGTAAAGCAGAAAGCAGTGTTAGGCAGCTGGGTCACTGCCACATGTCACATCCACACCATTTTTGTGAGAAGCTGGAGCTGAGCAGGCTTATGATCTCCTTTCTGTGGGTGTATCAGAGATAATTCAGAGGAAGAATGAAAAGTTCCTTGTGCAAAAAAAGGGACAGTACCCACAGTGAGGTGGCTTTTGATCTCTGAGCCAGTGTTTCAATTCCAGTCAAATTTGTGTATTTGAGACTAAATGTATGACACTGAAAACTGAGGTTCAAAGAAAGAAAAGCTAACCCTGTACTTAAATTTCAGGGAGGAAATCAGGGCTCTGTTAATTTTCTGCAAAGATCTGGGACTTGGTACTTCAGAGAACCTGGGCCCCAAAGTCTCATCCAAGCCTATTTAGGGCTGAAACCTCAGTTCATCTGAGTGGTGGCATTTACAGCACGGGGTTATCAATTTGAATTTAGGCTGATCTCCTGCTTCTCTCATGCATGAAACAGAAGCCTTGAGTCTAAGAATTTGCTGTGATGGGCTTCCAAGTTTTCCAAGAGATGCCATTAGTTCTCCTTTGGTTTCTACACTCACTGGTGAAGTGCGAGTGACCAGAACTGAAAGGCTTCTCGGTAGCTGGTGTACGTGGACAGACACGGCTCTTGCCTTCTCAAAGGCTGAAGATGTTAATCAATTCACACTGTGAAATCATCGGGTCTGACCTGACCTATCAGCAGGTAAAGAATTATGCCCTGCTAACTTATTTTAGCTTTATGCAAGTTATGGAGTACATCTGACTCCGGTTTGAAGCTGCTGATTTTTGCTCTGCCTCCCTCCACCAGCCCCTGGGAGCTCCACTCTGCAGAGGTAACTGTGAGGCAGGGAGCTCACCAGGTCCAACCCCCTTTTAGGGACCTGCACCGAATCCAAACAACAGCTGCCAACTTCACAAATACTGGGGTGGCCTTAGCTATGGCATGTGGGAAGCTAAAGAGGAGCAAACAGTGGATACTGCAAATCCTCTGAGAACACTGCTATTAAATCTTGGCTGTTTCTAAGCCGTCCTGCAATTTGTTATTCAGGTGGCTAACTTAGGATTTAAAATGTGGGCTAACTCTGGCTAAGCCTTAAGAGGAGAGTTTCCTGAAGCTTTAATTGTGCAGATTAGCTTGAAACCGAAGGCATGAAAATTGTGTGATGACAATATGTGGCTACTCAGCAGCTAATTCCTTGGGTTTCCCAGGCAGTGCTTGTCTCTGATACTCACCTCACATGCTTGACTTTGGGGAAAAAAGGTGTAGAAATGTTTTAAACTAGTCTTTCACAGTACATCTAGACTCCAGCAGTATGCAATGCAGTACCACGCCTTTTAATTTCAGTGGCATGAGTTCATTACTCATGAAAAGCTAAGCAAAATAATGGACTGCAGGCTGAACTCTGCTGGAAAACTGCAGAGGTGGGTTGAAAATGCAGGACACATTAGGTTTTATTAGATAATGTATGAATAATTAAATAAATGGGCCAAGTTCAGGCAAACACTAGCACTGAATATATGTAGCCCACTTTAGCACAGAGGTAAATTATTATCTCCATTCTGTGGGTGTACTGGAGATGATTAAGATGAATCAAAGGTTTCAAAAGATGTATCCAGTTTTTGTCCAGGACTCACCCCTCAATTCCACTGTTCATTATGCTTTTAATGCTATCTGCCACTCCATAAACACTGCCTTTCCAAAACATGCTTTAGGGATGTCTGAGAATGTTCCTGAGTCATGGTGACACTGTTTTGATCCCATGAGATCAACACAGCGGAAAAGGGAAATGCAAGTATTAATTATAATTCCCCAAAATAATTTAAGATACTTTTCTCTGTGTATGCACATATGCACGTGTGTGCGTAAATATATTTGCTTTGAGTTCTCAAGCACAGACCCAAGAGAATCCCTCCACACAGAGCTCTCTAAAGCTTTGCTGTTGTCCTTATTGTTTCTGACTAATAATGTTCACAGATCACATGATGTCAACACATTAAACCAGAGATGTTGGGCAATTTTCCCCCTGTTTTGTACCCTCTGAGCACTACAGTTGAAAAAAGAATAAGAGAAGTGAAGGGAAAAGGTACCATAACCATTGGGGGCAGGGGGTGGAGAAGGGAGTAAATAAATAGTACTGGGCTCTTCTGTTCCATGTTATGCCACTACACTGCAGGGTGAGTATGAATGAGCCCTGTCCCTTCATTTCCCTTGCTGCAAAACGGAGTAAGTTATATGGATTTCTGTTAGTGCAGGTTGTGGACCCACTGGAAAAGAGCACTAGGTAGCAGCAATATTTCAAAGCTTTCCAGAGTTGTGCAGTGCTACAGCTGTAGCTGGAGATGGATCTGTGAACTGGAAGCAGATGAAGCCACACATAAACTGAAACCAGTCCCCCAGGTCTAGCTGCACACATGGTACACCTGGCATATCTGCCAGAGCAACAATGGAATATTTGGTACCTAGCTCTCAAAAACACTTTTGAGAACACAGAAAGTTGAACAGTTCAAGATCAGGACATACAACTATGCTACTTTCTTACTCCCCCAAGAAAGCAGATCCTTTTTGGATAGAGTAGTCAGGATAAGGTTTAGTTTTGTGCAAGCTACTATCTGACGTATAGATCAATATAAAAGAGATCTGCCATAGCAAGTAAAAACTGTCCTTTCTGAAGGAGGATAAAACCCACAGATACATTTTCCATAAAGTTCTGTTTTCAAAGCTATTGTCTCACCAATTGTTACCCAGTAGTCAGGTTCAATCTGCATCAGAAAGACTACTCGAACTAGGACAAAACCTTGTTTACTCTAGCAAAACAGAGAACCTGCAGGTTTCAAGTCAAGAAGCAAATGTTCTACATAGTCACCAAGCGGGAAACCCCTGGGGACAGCAAATAATGCAGGCACCTAACACAACACGATTTATTTCTGGTGATCAGCAGCAGCCCCATGAAGAGCAATAAGCATCATCTGAGAAGAAAAGAAAAAATCACTTCCAAAAACCAGCTTCCTAGCATGTTTGTCACATTTCTTCCTGTGTATTTTATTGCTCATTGTCTGGATTTCTCTCCCCTTTTTTTTCTTTCGATTCCACAGCACAGGGGAAATAGTGGATTCATTACCTCTGTTTTACTTTACTTACATCTCCCGAGGAAGGTTTTAAAGGGCAGAATGCAGAGAAGAAGTCTAGGAAAAGCAGCCAACAGTTTCAAGAAACACATGTTATTCTCCACTTATTTAATACAGTATCAGGGAATATTTTCAATTTGAACTATAGGAAACCCCTAGTTAATGGCTACCACTACAGAAAATAGCAGCTAATTGCTTCCTTAAGGGAAATTAAATGCACAGGTATTAAAATTTTATAAGCCACTTCACAAACATTTCATCACAAGTTTATTTTTTTTCCAAAAATGAGCATTTAGCTACTGCTGCTATTACAGCTGGGACCATATAATGCTAGTTCTTGATGTAGGGCTCAGAAATTAGTATTGTTGAGGTGACATGTGAAAGAATGACAGCAGTTTTCCTTGCCTCATGGGGCAAATCAACTTGTCGAGATTTTTGCCACTTCATAGAATTCTGCCGCTGAGCACAAGAAAGATTTGGAAAAGCAATACAGGCAAAAACTAAGCTGTCCATCAGCAAAGCTGACTCTCCTCTTGGCATACAGGTCATAGCACAGGCTCTATCACAACACAACCAAAGTAAATGCACTTGAAAATAATTTTTTCCTAACATCAGCATCAGCAGGCTTTTCTTCATCTTCCTGAATCTTGAAAAGCAGTGAAAAAAGAAGAGAAAAAAAAGATACATAGATTATATGAGAACAGAAATAGTGATCTGGGGGAATAAAACATTATTTCTGTAAAACTGAACATCTCATAAAAAACAGGCACATCTGAGTATCCCTCAAAACATGAGTACAGAACTCTTATTTGCATGTCTCTAATGTACTGGATTTTGAACATCTCATGCTAAAGGTACTGTGCCACAATTGTATGCCATATAAAATGATTCAACTGTCAACAGTTCTCAGACTTCTCTGTCTTCAGAGTTGAGAAACCACCAGCCATGTCCACATCCAGCTCACATGAGCATGACATGCAACCTTCTCTTTCCTTCTCCATGTTATTCCGTGCTTCAAAATATTTGCTCCTGCTTTTTAGGACAGCTATAGTTGAAAAGTCTTTAGCTACTGCTGTCTCCTCACACTTACAGTGCCAGCTGCCACAAGGCTCTTCTCATGACTGCAGGCCTCAAGAACCATTATGATGCACATACCCTAGTAACAACAGTGCAGCAGGAATGAGCAACACAGTCTCTGAGCTCTCTTACCTCTTTACCACCCATGGCTTCAAACATCTTCTCTAGCTGCACCCGCAGCTGTTGGATGTTATTCATCAGGATGCAGGGCTGCAGGGACAAAAGCAAGTGCCTGTTACTGCTCAGGATGCCAACACATTGTCACCAGTGAGAGACCTTGTGCCTCAATACCCTTCCTCAAGTACCACCAGATCAGAGAGTCAAACAGGAGGTAGGGCACGCACAGATTTCAGCACTCAAACATTAAAAAAAACCCCAAGTCGTTTTTTCTTCAGCTTGAAATGGGATGGTCAGTTCCAGAACACCCAGACAGAAGATCTCTGCAAAGTACCAGATCAACAGAGCAACCTGTGCCCACTTGTTTTTTTCAATCACCTCTGTAACACACAACTCAGGCAGTGTGGAAGTTAATTTCAAGGCGACCTGACAGCCTCCAAGCCCTGCAGATCATCTTCAGGACCTGCTTTTATTCCAGGGCCAAGCCACAATTCAATCTGCAAAAGCATATGAATGATGATAACAGTACTGAAAATATTTACACCATCACTACGGCCAGGTGCAATGTGAAATTGGTTTCATCAGGACACTTATGTGATTCTCCAGAGCAAAAGAGAAGCTCAGCACAACTCACCAGTTTCTCCTTGGAACAGTAGGACTCAAAGCTCTTGGAGAGTATGTCAGCATACTGCATCAGCACTTTCCCAATAGTCTGTGAAGACAAGATGTGAGCACTGTTACTTGTCCCCTACCACTGCTGAAGAACTCCAGGAAATAAAACAAAAAAAACATTACGTTGTTTTACATCCCATTAAGGCAAGATTAACATCTGGACGTTGAGGGTATTACCTTAGCAAACCTCCTATTATAATGAGCAACAATGACAGGGTCTGGGCACTCCAGCTTCTTAATGATCTCAAAGCTCTGATTGAGCTGGGTGAAGACATCCACCACTGAGCAAGAGAACAGAGCATGCTCGGACGTTTGCTGGAACTAAAACAGAAGTACAAAGAGTCACTGTCAAGCAGAAAGATCTGAAACACACTCATTTCATGGGTGTTTCCATCATCTGTGGCATTGAAGGCAGGACAAATTTATCAAAACCTACATCTTCCTCTGAATTAGTCAAAAAACCTCTCCAAAAGGCCTAGAGATGCTAAATAGCCAATTCAGTTGGGTTGTAAGTTTACTGTCCTTTACCAGTGATGACATGACAAGCACCAGGGAAGTGCTGCATGATGCTGAGACCCTTGATGAAATGCATGGTCTGTCAGTTAATGAGGAAGGAAGGAGAGAGTAAAGAGCTCTTTTTAATTTTATTTTTTTTTAAATTTAGATATTGAACAGAATGTTTCCATTAGTATCACAAACTACAGTCCCTGAATAAACAAGAAAGCTCTTCTCTCCATAGGGAATACTCAGCAAATTAAGAATAAGATTGGTCTGTCAGTGGATTAAGGTCACATTCTCACTGCATGACTAAGTACATGCAAAGTGCCTCAATTTTCAATTTCAATTACCTCTTCCAAACAGAGAGAGCACCAAGCCATTGGCTGACAGATTAACAGCAGCAGAACAGACATAAATGAATGATATGTACCTTGCTATTAAAAAGCTCTCTGTGACCTGTAAAGTCCTAAAATAAATGAGTTTCCCAGTTGTCTGGCAAGCAGAAAGGGCCACATCCTCCATTTGTACAACAGCTGAATTTACAGTGTTTTATTTGGTTCTGTGCACTGAACGATGTAGGACCAAGTGTTTCACTCAGCGTGACCTACATACCCCATCTTTTTTATCTCTCTCCAGAGCACCATGCAGGAATTCTAAGGAAACATCTTCATTTTCATCCAGCCACTGCATCACAAATTGCTCAAACCACCTGTGGGAGGGTCAGGAAAGACAGCAAGTTACAGCAGGAAATGGAGCACTCCAACTAGACTCTGACACTGCTGCAGTTCCAGCAAGCCTTGTGAAAGCTTGCCGCTGTTAGATGTCTGAACACTGCTGTCTGTGCATGTAGTCCAAGTTCCCAAATAGACGTGTACCTGTTCTGAAGCACCAGTGAGCAGGGCCTGTACCATGACTTGGGCTGGACCAGCAGGACACAGCCCAGCTCAGCCTCTGCAGACTGCTGGTCCTGAGTTGTTTTTGTCCTTCTCCCTATCTTTTCTCTTCTTGGTACCTTCCCTTTTTCCCCCTTGAGAACCACATTTAACTTTGCATCATCTCAAAGCACTTTGTTGTTTCTTTCCCTTTCATTCAAGTGCCAGATA
Organism: Pipra filicauda; assembly: GCF_003945595.2. Classification (NCBI taxonomy): domain Eukaryota; kingdom Metazoa; phylum Chordata; class Aves; order Passeriformes; family Pipridae; genus Pipra; species Pipra filicauda. Next base: position 39,509 of record NW_024104658.1, on the reverse strand, counting down.
GCACAAGGGAGACCTCCACACCCACTATCTCTGCATGCCAAAGGGCACCTGTCCTGCTGCCCACTTGGATGTACCAGCTTTCATGTGAGAGCTGCAAACAAGTATAAAGCGAGGAAAAGAAGCACTTGTTTCCCAGGGCCCTTAAGTCACTTCATCTGGAGATACAGATATCTTCTTGGAAAACCAGAAAGAGGAATCAAGGCTGGAAGTTTTCTCCACTTTAATCCTGCTCTCCCTTTCCCTGAGGCTCCCTTAGAATACTCTCCCATTTCCATGGGCTGCTGATCTCACTGTGAAGATGCCTGAATAAGATCAACCTCTGGTGACATCTGCTAGGGTTTGCCAGCCTGTCAGCAGCTCTTCATTGTTTTCTTATGAAGAAGCACAAACTTAGTTCATATTGAGTACTGGACCAACTGCGTTGGTGCAAGACCCCCAAAATAGTGAGTTCCAAGAACAAGGACAGCAAAGTTTGTCTCTGTTGTTCCCCTTCACTTTGGAGGATAAGCTAAGTGGTAGAGCAGAATTTAAGAAGCTGCTGAAACAGCCATTGCTGAATCTGACACATGAGAGGTGTCTCACATGAACTGGTGTCTGCGATTACCTCTTACACTGAAAGGCTTCTACATGATCCCACCTTGTCCAAATAGTCAAGGTGAGAGGCAGCTTCAGTGATGGGATCTTACAGCTGTTCTCTGTTCTCTGTTCTGTGGGACATATTCACACAGTATAAAAGGGGGTGGGTGTGTTTTTGTTGTCTGTGTTTAAGCAATAAGATAGCACTTACAGCCTTATTTAAATGTCTGTCTAGAATTTGTTGCATGCAAGTGCCAACATAGCACAGCTGAAGCAAATCTTAATTTCAAATATTACTAAACAGCATTCACAAATAAAAGAAAAAAGTGCCCATGTGTGATTTAGTCCATACAAAAGATTATTATATGAGCTTCAGAGAGTACAGCCTCCTCTAAACAGGCAGCTGCGTTCATAGAGATTGTGCTAATTATGGGCTGAGTTTGCAAAGAACATGAAAGCATGTGCCAGACATGAGAGGGAGATCAAGAGCAAATTCACAGGCAGAGCACACTAGATAGCCTTAAATACTCTCTAAACTTTGAAATATAAAGCACATCAATGCTAATATTGGAAATTGTAACTGACACAGTGTTAAAATGCCAACAGAAACCTGTCTATGCAGCCCTATTTATTACAGACAGCAACAGTGGAATACTGTCACAGACATATGGACTTCCTGTATTCTGGAAAAATTCCTTTTGAATGGCACTTCAGGCTCCTAAAAGTCAGCATATGTTGAAGTCTGCTGCAAGTTTCTCAAGCTTTCAACATTTTCTTTTAAACTGCAATAGTGTATTTTAAACAACTAGAGCCTTAGAAGGGAACTCAGGCATTTTACAAGGAAGTAACTATACATCTTCCACCTGTTTCACAATTCCCAGGCTGTGAGTTGCTGACTGCTTCACATGTCACAGGTCAATGTGCAGGGAGGATTACTTCTTGGTGCCAGAAGCCACAGTTTTCACTCTGAGAAGCAGAGCAACTTCCTGATTATCATTCACCCTTAGTTATGGCACCACATTCACAAGAAAGAGCCATTTGCTGTTGAGAACAGTCACTGCCCATTTTTATGGCTACCATATGTTGATGTACAAAATCAAGTGCATAGGTATTTTACTGTCTTGCCAAATTGTCTAAACAAAGGTGGCAACAAAAAAGGTGCTGTTGGGTGGGTGGGGATGGTACATTTGCTTCCCCCTCATTAAAAAAAGCATTGCCTTCAGGAAAAGGTTTAGTATGAATGTTAAATGAATCACTTAGGGTCAGGTCAGGACATTCTGTAGGTACATTTGCAAAGCCAGCCTCAACTTTGCCCTTTATTGGCTGGCAGGAAAACACATGAGATGCAAATAATTCATAAATACCTCCAGTCCATGTGCATATTCAGAACCAAAACATACTCTGAACTGTAACACAAACCTAGAGCTATCTTAGGCCAAGTACCCCTTACAGTGCTCTACTATCAGGTCTTGGGCTGCTGAGCAAGTGAGGGGGGACTGCAAAGGCAACATATCCAGAACCATACTCAAAATTATCTAGCACAAAACCGAATAAAAATAATCTGATTTCATGCAGAAATAACTTCAAAATTTATATGGCAAATATCTTCTCCCTTGTCTGCTTCAATTATTGATCTAGACGCAAATGCTGTAATGAATCACGCACCAGCACACAAGGCAGTAGCTCACAGTGCTACTTCAGAGACATTTTGTGCTCACTGGGGTCAGCACTGACTCCAGACAGCACAGCCAACCCCTCTAAACAAGGTATGTACAGAATATGCTTCAGTCCTGCCTGCTGGGAAAGGGAGCAGCACTTTGGGACTAAATGGAAGTTTACCTCTGCTGGCTGCACAACAGAGAGGTAACACAAAACACTACCATTTCAGCTTGGCCATGAGCATGGCTCCTGCAGTGTCACACCAGACAGGTGAATTCATCTTGTTCATTTGCTGTGGGTATCCAGTGAACAACCTCTGGGTCTTGGCAAGTGCTGAGGCAAGAAGGCAGGCGGGATTCCAAAGAGTAGAAGAATAAATACTGTGTTTGATGAAGAGAGCTGGGATAAGTCAACAGAATCTCAAGGAAGGAATACCTTCCCTCACCAGAGAGAGGGCAGCTACAATGCTAGCTGCATGCTAACACTAGTATTAAAACAAAACACAGAAGACTTATTTTACGCATCTAAAAAGCTAGGTTAGCTGGCAGCTAAAAGCTGAAGAGAGGAAGTTTTGAAGATTCACTCCCAGATACATAGCTATTTCCGTTTCAGAAACTGCTGCTGAATTTCAGAAAATAAAGGGAGTATAAAAACTTCAGCTTCAATTCTTTCAAGCCTTCACTTTGTTCAATTATATCTCAAGGCTATCAGAAACATGGTTTCTCATAGTTTCAACATGAAAAGCGAGTTTGGGGATAACCTCTTGTCTGACAAGAAGTCAGACAACCCAACTGTTGTCTGGACAGCAGCAATTTAGTTTCACCTAAAGAGTTTACTGATGTGCAAACCTGATGTGTAGACTCCTTTGTTTAAGGAAGTTTCAAGACAAAGTACTAGTGATAAGCAAATCAAAGGACAAGAGCACGTAGCTGTAATTGATATCAAGGGGATATTTCGTGACAGGTGAAGGTTATGGTTGAAATAAACATCACCTACGTGTGACAATGTGCCTATTGTTCTAAAATAAAAGAGTGAAGTAACAAAGCCATTGGCCGCAAATGCACATGAGCACTGAAGCTCTACCACAAAGGGCAGCAAAGCAGAACAGACTGCAGAAGTCTGCAGAACAAAACTGAGCATCATTATCCTGATTACACAGGAGAAAAAGAGAGATTAAGAATGTCTGATGGCTTGCCTGAGATTGCCCAGACTCAGAGGCACAGCAAAGAGAACAAGGTTTCTGAGACTGCCATTCCAGCACCCTGTTCACTGGGTTTATGCCTCTTGCTGACCTGATTTAATCAAGGCCCACAGCCCACGACGAGCAATTATGCCAATTGCCTCACGTCTTATTAGTATGCAGCTGGCACCAGGCTTGAGGGACCACATGCACAACAGGATGGGAAGAGAATTCAAAGTGCCAAACTGGAAACAGAGTCCAGGCACGATGTGTTTTTCAAGGGGGACAAGTGCAAAGTGCTGCATTTGGACAGAAGTGAACAGTCATGTACAGGATGGGAACAGCAGCGTGGTAGGACACAATGCTGAGGGTGCCTGTGGGCTGGCCTGTGGCCCACTGGAAGCACCACGAGTCAACAATAATTCTGAATAAAAGAAAAAAGAAAGGGTTGCTGTCAACCCAGAGAGCAACAGCACTGTCTGCAAGGCAATGCAAGGCAAGGTCTAGATGAAACATCGATATTTAAGGCTGGGTATTGTATGTTCAGACACAGACCAGCTGGAAAGAGGTGAGTAAACCTCCCTTACAAGGAAAGCTGGGAAGAAACAAGAACCAGCACAAGACTGGGAAGAGACATGAGCAGAGCATTTTAGTCTTATAAAGCAGGAACAATTTATTCTCCATGCCCAGCCTATAACAAGCTCAAATCAAAACAAGAAAGACTGAGGGAGAAAAAGGAAAGTGTGTTAAACCCCCCAAAACCAATGGAGGGGTAACAGTGAAGCACAGGAAAAAAGGCTTTCAGTGCAACCATCACTGAAAGCCTCTGAAAACCAGTTAAAACACTGGTCAGACCCAGGATACCTGCTCTTGCCTTAGGCAAGGAACTCTAGCTACGGCATTATCTCTGGGTTGTTCCCTTTTGGGCTCATACACCTTCTCCAGGTCTGAAATCTACTGTTGCTCGTTTAAAGTTAAATAAAAGTTACAAACAACTGCTTCCAGCTCAAGAGGAACAGCTTATCTGATGTTTCCAGGTAAACCACCCAGTCTTTCTAAAAAGGAGAAAACATTATCTTACAAATCCTGTAGTGTGCACATAGGACATCCGTAAACGCAGACATACAGTATAAACACATAAACCTGTACCTACAAACACAAGAATGTAAGCCTACATCTGCTGTTCAAGAACTGACCAAAGCCCACACTGCAGGCACAGACTGACCTAAGAGACTGTCCATGCCATTGCTAAAGCTTTAGAAATGCTGGGAGATATTGTACAATAAGGGACTGAGTTGGGTTGGGGCAGTGGCACAGAACACCACAGGTGACAAACAAGCACATAAAAAAGCACAGAACATCAGGAGTGAAGAAATGCTGTTATCATGAAGGCAGCCACAGGAGAACCAAATGATCCCCCTACCCTCAAGGTAACACAAGGAGACAGACAGTGGGGATTTACTAAAGGACACATAATACACTCACGCTGGATATTCAGGCACTTTTCCCTGGAAGGCAGGCAGATCACGAACATATTCATTGTACAGCCACTTCACTTTGAAGTGTAAATTCATATAGTCCGCACTTTTACACAGTCTGTGTTTCTCATGCTCTGTAAGGAAGGAAAAATAAGCAGTTAAGTCTGAATTTACCACTGTCATTGCCATCAGGCACAGGAAGGTTTTATAAAGTGCATCTGCACTATGCAATGTTTTGAGTATGAAGCATCTATAGAGACATAAAATCTTCACAGCACAGAATTTTGGCAGCAAGCAGGGGTTCTTGGAGGTTGACCATTGGGGCTCTGGAGTTTATTTCTGTAGCTCTAATTAATACTTCCATTTGCTGAAGATTTTTTTGGTTGTCAAAGCAATAAAAACAGAGGAATCTCTTATGGCCTTTTCATTTAACATATCACAGTCGAGATTCCATCTTTGCAGAGGAAAAATCAAGGCAAGTGAATCTGTTCATTCTTAGATACAAACAAAAGCAATACCAACATGTTACACTACATCCCGTAGGAGACAAGAGCAGAAAGCACCAAGAGTTTGACAGTATGAGTCACAAGCAAGTCCAAACGAGCTACACAGGATGTGGAGCCTTCCCTGATCCCCAGTTTAGAGAAATTAATGATACTTCTTTTCCAGAAGGCAGTGTCTGCTGTTGAGCCTCTTCCTCCCTCCAGGTTTCCTAATGTTTTTGTACCCAGACAATGTTGGAACAATTACAATTACACAGTTCTTCCCTGTGTAATGCACATACCTCCAGAACATGACCCTTCCCACACACCTACACTGCTGAAGCACTGGCCATACTCAGACCTACATTTTAACTCCCTAGATCACAGCTTCCCTTACTTAACACAAGGAATGTATTCACCATGTCTTCACTCTCAAGGCCCTTCACAGCCTACGTCCACACTACCATCTTTCAGCAATTGACTCCCACCTCTGATCAGCCCACAATCCCTGTTTTTAAACTACTTGTTAAGTTCTCCCAAACGCTTTCTCCCAAGCCACCCCTCATGTGCTTACACAGGCAGCTCCTTGTACCGTGCTGCTTTTCTTCAAAATCTCCCTTGAAAAGATTAAAATTAATTCCTTTTTCACGATGCTATGAGGACTCAGCAGCTGGCTTTTGTCTGTACTGTGACCCTGCGTTATCAGGTGATCAATTCTGCACCGCTGCTACCCAGTGCTGCCCGTCCATATCCATCTCTTTCGTTTGCCAGGCCTCACAGCAGGAATACACTTTGTGCCAAGCTTCTTTGTTCACTCTAGCACCACAGCAAGCTGCTAGTCCATGTCTACAGTGTGAGATATTATACTAAGACACACATGATTTTAGCTCAGGTTCAGGTTTATATCCTTAGAATTTGAGTTTAGACTCGTCTTCCTATCTTACATGTGGGTACCTCCTTACTGACGTCACTTTCCAAGGGCATCACTGCTGACATGCAGACAGGATTCAGCTATGTTGAAAAGAGAAAGTCTTTTTCTTAACTTTGAATAGCTTTAATCTAGGACTTCAGTACAGGTATATCCAGTAGCTGGGTAGATCTGTGCACATGTGAGCAATACATGCTACAGACACTCATAAGTGGAAGATACATCTTCATGATGCAAAATGGCTGTAGTTTTCTAATCAGTTACCTGACAGACAAGCTTATCTTACATCATTATCATCATCTATTTTCATGTAAATGTGAATTCTTGCAACTAATTCAAAACACTGAGAAACTTCTGTATCTCTCTTGAAGCTTCATCAACCTGCACAAGAAGAAGGTCCACATCAAGTATGAATTATGCAACCGAAAACACAAAATCCAGAGAAATTTTCATTCAGAATTTTTCCATAAGCCTTGGCAACTGCCAAGCAGTGGAATGCCCAGTATCTGAGAGACACAGTCCCCAGGAGTAATGGTTCAATGGACAAATTACATATACTATGGTCCATTTCCCTCCAAAGTGAATTTGCTTGTATTGGAGCTGTGGAAAGTCCGTTCCTGTTTTATATTAATAATCTTGTATCTTTCTTCAGCACTTAGGAGTATACTCAGTGTCTGAACTGCTGACATCCCTCAAGCAACTGCAGAAGAAAATACAAACTCTCTCCACAGATCTGGAAGCAAACAGAGCAATAACTGTGCCTGCTTCGCTCCCTGTGACTGAGGAAACCAACGGACAATTATAACTTCATTAACTTGGACAGGCGCTGCCTCCAGCTGCTGTTTCTGCATGGGGAAGGTGCTGTTCCTGCAAAGGAGAGGTCTGACTTGGACACAAAAAGGACTTAAATCAGACTTAGTTCCTCAAAATTAAGCAATGCACTAAAAGCAAGCAATTCAAGCCTTTTTCTGTTTTTAGAATGTTTAAAACACTTCTAAGTTGCAGAAGACGAAGATGCAAAGCAGTCAGAGAAGCTAAAGCCCAAGGACTGCTAGGACTACCTGGCCATCTAAGTGCTAAAGGAGACACTTGACACTAAGGGCATAAACTACAGGAAAGTAAAAGAAAGAAGAAGAGGTCTTACCACCATAAAAGAGAACTTTACGTATTCGAAAGAGAGGTGGGGCTTGTGACAGAGAAAAGACAAAAGTGAACTATAACAGCTCAAACACTCTGGAGGACAAAGCCAACAAACACCCAAAACCCCCTCATTCCCAACAGCTCACACCATCTGCCTTCCCTCCTTCAGTGGACCCTGCACAGTTTCGATAAGCTGCTTCCTTTATAAGGTGAAATGTTTAAGACTACCTGAAGGTGACATGGAAACACATCAGTCAGAGGCATACACTGAAAGCCCATTTTAGAAAAGGTAAAGTGAAGGTCCTGGGAGTCATCAGTCTTAGAACATTTCTGTGCTGCTTTATAACCTGCTGGCTTTTAAAGAGCTTAGTGGCAGCAGCAGCAGAACAGCACAGAGATATTGTACAGCAACTACTGTGTTTTATCCTGAAAAGACCACAGAGTTCTCTAAGTCTCACACATTTCCTCACCAGATTTCATCTGCCAACAGCCTCCAATGGAGAAAAGCTTTTAGGGTCACCAAGGCCATATTATTAAGGCATTAATAGGGAACTGTTCCCTAGCAGCACACTTTCTAGCGTCACATCCAGTTCTATTTTTTCAGGCAGAGAACAGTGCTTCCACCACATCCTTTAATCCACAGATTATGTTTCCTGATTGTTAGTCTACTTTTCATGGGTTAATTTCCAGCAAATAATGCCAAATTTCTGCAAAGAAACTCTAATAGGTACCAAGGCTGTTGAAGCATCAACACTTTAGACAGATGGCATCTGTGTGTGCCTCCGATCCCCTTCTCCTTATTAGAAGTGAGAAAGTGGCAGAATGATTTATTTCAATCCTGCCTGCCAAGTCTGCTCAGTCTCTCTTCCTATCAAAGACGCTTCCAATTTGCAACTCTCCTAATGCTGATGTGTCCAAACTAAGATAAAATGGTGCTGTCAAGGATGACGTTGATTTTCTATTACTGTCTTTTAAGGCCTTTCTGATAAAGGAAGAGCACAAGCCTCTTTGCTCGAGGTGTTTGTGCTTTCTGGGCCACAGAGGTTTCACAGAGGACAGTGAGAAACCTATTAACTCCAATTAACCAGTCAGTGTCCCAGAGGTGGTGCCAACTGTATGACTTGGAAAATCATCCTCTACACTACAGTGACTCCAGGGGAGCATGATCCTGCCAGCCAAGTCTGGGACACACGATGATCTGATCTGTTTTACTCTTGGGTTGATGGGGAACACAGGACACTTCTCAAAGACTTGTCCTGTACTGCCTTTGCCAGTAAACAGGCAAGTGCCAGCTCTGCTGTGAATGGTGCTTTGAATTGTCATTGCTTTAGGGAAGAAAGAAAAGAAGCAGGGTAGATCCTGGAGCTTCTGCTGTGTCTCAGATGCTGAGTCTCCTTAGGAGAGCGGAAGGCATAAGATCTGTCTGCGGTGCACTTGCCTTTCAGCAGTCAAACACACTGCTGCCTGATGACTGCTACCGGTTCCTGAACACATTTTAAATAGAGAATAGGTGTTTAATTTTTATGACTTGAACATTTCTCACATCAGCAGTCTAACCCTACAGAAGGTGTCTGAAGGACATGTGGTGCAGTATCCACAGGCTGGTATGAACTCTGCATCTGAAGCCCTTCAGCCCTGTATTCTAGGTATAAATTAGAGTTTATACATTGTCCTGCACAGGCTGCGTGGGTGCACATGGGGCTAAAGTCCAGTTGGGAAAGGCATGATGGGGAAAAAGGAAAGCAACTCACACAGTCAGGCACCACTCTCCAGCTCAAAGAAACCATCTCCCACCTGAGCCTCCCAACTCTCCTCCACACTGCATCCTGGAGAGCAGTGTGGAAGTATGAGGCTGGAAGGAGGCAGGGGACAGTTTCATGCAGCCAGGCCTGCACTCTTTCTACTCCAAACCCTTCACATTGCAGAGTGGAAGGACCAGAGAACCTCAAGCATCACCTGGGCCAGGAGGAAAGGAATAGAGTCACACACGAACTGGAGCTCTGACCTCAGCAGCTATTCTTCAAGAGACATTATCTACATCTTAATGCCTGGGACCCAGCAAAGGGGCTATTTCCCAGAACTGCTCAGTGCATCAGGTACTGTCAAAAAACTGGAGTGGCTGATCAGAACAGGAGTCTCCCTACAGCACATACCCTCCATTTCTACAGCAGCAGTATGGTCTTTCAAGTCTTCTTTGCAGATCTGTTTTAATGCTGGCATTAGACTACAGAACACTAAAGCTAGTGTGACAAACTACATCCAGAGTGCTAAAACTATGGGTAACAGATTAAACTCTTCATCTACTCACACCTACAAGCTCCACAAGGAGCATGAACTTACCACTTGGTGAGGTGAATGAGCTCATGTGATCCAGAACTTAGGAACAGAACATAAGGGAAAACACCATGAAGAAAGTTAGGAGCAAGTGTTATAGTCTGGGTTCATGTGCACATATCTCCACAAAGTAGATTAGCTTTTCTTGAAGAGAGCTCTTGATGCATATAGATCTTGAAGCGCACCAGAAATGTACCCAGGGATTATGCCACAAACTGGCAAAAGGAATATGAAACTCTTAGTGCAGTTAAACTGGTAAAACAATCAGTGACTGAGCCTGAGAAATGACAGAGCCAAGAGCTAAGGACAGCAAATCTAATCATCATCCCTCACATCATTCAATCAATTTCCTTTAATCCCTTTTTTCCCCTAGTTTAAAAAAAAAATGCACTTAGCTAATCCAATCATCTGTATTTAAAATATATCTAGTAAGGCCTATAATTGAATTATAGTAGAGCTTGTTCTAAAGGTTATCTTCACAAGTTTCTGGAGAGCAAAGCAGTGAGGAATCACACTTGCCTCAAATAGAATTCTGCACCCTGAGGATTTCTTGAATATATATTTGGAAGAGACACACCCAACGTTGACTCTACTGCTGTCCAACCCTCCAGCATAACTTGCACAACTAGAGTACAAATACACTACCATGCAGTTTTTCAACTTTTGCTCAAAATGCAAATCCTCCCCCGTCCATCAGCCACCTTTGTGTCAATTTTCGTCACCAATAAATATTTTGAAGAGGGATGGTCTTTCAGAGAGTATTTGCTATGCACTGAGGAACTAAGGGATGGAAACATGATACCAATCCTTGTCTTAAGAAGCTCAAAAGTGACCAGTAGCATGTCAGGAAAAGGTAAAATAAGCCCAGATTGATGAGTGGGAACAGAGTCAAAGGGGACATGGTATGAGATCTGAACAGAGAAAACCTGGGAGGCCAAGCGAACATGTAATCAAATAAAGTCATTAAAAAGACAAAAAACCCCCAGTCAAAGTCATGTCCCCTTTGACAGTCAAATTCACACATGTAACCTTTTTACAGTTGCATTTTGGATGCAACAGGGAAAGGAAATCTTAGGAAAGTAAGCAACCAGATCTGGAGAGATCTCATGGCTGCAGATAAAGGAGGAAGATAGGACACTTCCAACAGTTAGAAGAGTAAATTGCACTATAAATTCTTGAAGGCAAGCACACAGGAGTAAATAGAACCATGGATTGGCTTGGGTTGGAAGGGACCATAATGGTCATCTCATTCCATCCCCCGTGCCATGGGCAGGGACACTAGAACAGGTTGCTCAAAGCCCCATCCAACCTGGCCTTGAACACTGACAGGGATGTGGCACTCACAGCTTCTCTGGGCAACCTGTTCCAGGGCCTCACCCCCCTCCCAGGGAAAAATTTTTTCCTAATATCCAACCTAAACATATTCTCTTTCAGTTTGAAGCCATTCCCTCTTGTCCTGTCACTCCATGTTCTTGTAAAAAGTCCCTCTCCATCTTTCTTGTAGGCTCCCTTCAGGGACTGGAAGGCTGTAATTAGGTCACCTGGAAGCCTTCTCTTTTCCAGGCTGAACAATCCCAATTCTTTCAGACTTTCTTCGTAGGAGAGGTGCTCCATCCCTTCTATATAAGTAAGAACAAAACTGAAAGGGGACCTAAAATGGTTTGCAGGAGCAAAATGTTTCTAGGGAAAGATAACATGAAATTATCACCATTGCCTCATCTCTAACATATGAGCAAGTAGTGACAATCCCTATAAAAGAGATTCTTCAACACAGTAGGTCTTAGTCCTTCTTCCCAGTGTCTGTTCTTATATCAGCATGACCTCACAAGACAAAGGCACTGTGGGGTACAGGCGTATATAAAAAGTTCCTAACACAGAATTGAGAACATTTCATCCAGCCCTGCAGCCTGCTGAATTCAAGCCTACAGCTGGCAAAGAGCCTCCCCCCACAGCACAGTCTCTACTTCTGTTGCACTGACAGAGATTAATACAATAAATGGAGTCAACCTTCTTCACTTACAGGGCAACCCCACAGACTGTTTCTGAAGAACAAAATGCAGGAAACTCTTTTACAGGCAGCATTTTTGTTCTAACAATTTGAAGTAAGAGTCTAATAGGCCGTGACTTCTATAAGCAAGCTCAAATCAAACTAGGGACAAGTGGATTGAGCAAAATTTTGTGAGTGACCAAAAGCAGCAGCTTGACCTGGGTTTGGAATATGAATACAGACACTAACACGCCACAGACAGCACCGGCCCTTCTCTTTTATCACAATAGCAACTTACACGTGATCATAAAGCTGAACCCTACGAAATACCGAGAAAGCAACTGCTACCACAGCTGCAGAGCTAGCGGGAGCTGGATGCTCTCTGAACCTTGTAAAAAGATGATTAGATTGTGCAAATCAATGTATAGAACTAAAATCAAGTTCAGAAACTGTAATCAACCACCTGAAGAGTACTGCAAGTAGCAGAATTCCTTTCTGGAAGTTTGCTGGGCTTTGCATGCCTAACTCATTTTCAGAAACAGTAAAATTTCTTCCCTACTAGGAGGTGGAATTATGCAAAGACTAATTCAAAATGTCTGCAGCAGGAATTGTTTTAACAGCATCTTTCTGCCAATGGCTTAGACCATCTATGCTGTACTATCCAGGGAACTAGAGCTATGGCAAAACCCAGAGCCTGCCTACGTTTTCAACCCTTTCTACCACAGTACACTGCAGAATGAAGCTGCTGCTGGCTGCTAATCTAAGCCAACGTAACCTCAGGTCAAAGAGAACTTCTGATTTCAAACCAGCTGGGATGACGATAAACAGCTTGCAACACAGCCTGACTCAGAGGCGTGGAGCTCATGGAGATCTCGGCCTCAATTCTCACCCATAAAGCAGCTGTGCACAAACAAACCACTGGGAATCTCTGCTCCAAACAGTGCTGCTACTCCTGTGCTTAGGCCTCATTTTCACCAAATGGATGGAGAACAAGAGATCAGCAACAAGTCAGCTGGCAGCAGTGAGACATTCTCTTACCTTCCATGGCGTATTTCATATCCTGGGCAAAAAGACTCCACATCACCTCTGCGCTGATCTTCCCAACTGCAAGCTCCTGAGGAAACCTGAGGGGACATTCGGAAAAACTTTGGCATGTGGCAGAGCAAAAGGCTCTTCTTTATTCATCTCTGAGCTACACTATGTGATGAAAAGCTCAACATTACGGAACTTCCTTCATCCTAGATAAAGGTCCAGGTGAAAACTGGAGACCGTGAACTGGATTCTGTGGCATAGATTAAGTAATCTGAAAACTACACTGGTTTTAACTCAAAAAGCCAGGTCCTGGATGTCATTCCACGTAGAGATGCAGAAAACAATTCTGAGAATGTGATCTCAACGCCCTTGTACCTTTTTTCCGTTTACTTGTCTATTTTTTTCATTCTCCTTTTCAAGGGTTACTAGGCTGACAGATTAATGATTATTATGTTAAATCAATGATCATTAGGGCATTATCCAGCTGTTCATGTATAATACCTTGTCAGATCTCTCTCTCTCTCCTGCCCTGTGGGACTGTTGGAGTGGTGTCACTGGTTAAACAGACCTGTTTCAGGTTCCTTTCCAATGCTGTGACAACTCCACCCAATGCAATCTCCCACCGCTGCAATGAACACCATGTTCCTAAATCACAGTGTAAGGCACCATGGCACCACTGTGTGCATTAACGTGCACCCCAGAACTGCTCAACATCAGAAAAAAACAAAAGAACTCTCACCCCATTTTCAGGTGCCTCCCTGAGTTCAGGATTGTAATAATCAGGGTGTTTGTGCTCGAACGCCAGCGTAACTGAACCTTTTGAAACTCTTCCATCCCAATCAAAAAGAGTTATTTATAAAGACAGAGACAGATAAGACAGAAAGACAGACAGACAAGATAAGTACTTCTATAAATGCACAAGTGACAGAAGAGATAGAAAGCAGCTCAACAAATAAAGCAGAGCACACACAGACTAGTATTAGCCACACAGGACATGGAAGTTTCTTACTGATTCAGGACTGGGGTATAGGAATTCTTGTCCTCTTCTATGATGGAAACTATCAAAGTGATGAGCTTGGGCCAGAAATCAAGGTTCCTGATGCTGGGGCCCTGTTCCTCAGGAGGAAGGTCCTGACTTTTGTTCTGGGAAGGAAGCCATTGGAAAAACAGCATAAACTTTAAGTGGACAGAAAAAGCTGGCAAATGTAGATCACCATTGTGGGCCCATTCTCTGAAAAGCTTGAAACTAATAATGACTGCTGGTAATTTGCCTGATCTAATGCAAAACATAGTAAACATGCCAAACCATGTTGCTTACTGGTGGCCTCAAACCCAACTAATCACTGTTTTGTCATTTACCATGCCAAGAGTAGGCCAGGCTCCAGAAGACCTGCTGAGACATTATTTTCCCTAAGTTTATTCCAAATACTTGCTTTCTAGGCACCTGCTTGATGACTATATCCACACTGACACATTGTGTGTGCGTTACTACACAGTGGTCGGAGGAGCTTTTATGGATTTGAAAACAGCTTGTGTCTAGAGGCACCTCCTAAACCCAGTGCAGGATACTGGCTGCTAGAAAACAAGGTAAAATTTCACTGCTCGGGGTTTATATATGCTAAAGTTTCCTGGATCAGTCTACATCTGCTCTAATTGGCTTTTGCTCATTCAAAGCTACATCAAACCTTCCCTTCACAAGTAACTGCTGAGGCTGGCAAAATGCATCATAATTAGTGTAAAACAATTATCATCCTCCACTTACTAATTAGCGCTCATTATTTGATTACAAGTTTCGTGCATTCAGAAGATAACAAGTCACGTAATTTTGTTTGTGTTGGCTTTTTGTATCAATTAGTATTCTCGTTATTATCTTAAGAAAATCAGAAACTTGGACTTCAGCCTTCTTATCAGCTACTCACAGGGTCTGTCTGGTACTCGCGACTGTACAGCTCATGACAGTTGTTGAAAATGTACTCGTAGGTGGAGTTGAGACAAGCTTTTACACAGTCCTTCACTACCTGGCTGGCTCGGGGTGGGCTCTGCAGCTCTTGGACCTGACAAGGAGACAACAAAGAGAGTCAAACAAAGAATTGCTCATAAATCAAACAGGGAAGGAACACACCACCGGTTTGGGAACCACCCAGGGCTTGGTGGATCTGCTTTCAGCGACTTGTGCTATCGGTGACCTGAAGCCACAAGTGGGTCACTCTCCCCAGACATCAAAGAGCACTGATGACACTTATCTCCCCATTGGACCATTTGCAGAATAAAAACAGATTTTGAAAGGCCAAGGAAGATTCCTCAAAACAGACAGATCATGTGGCTTGATATGTGTATAATCTGAGCCAAACACACAATTTCTGCTGAATTTATAGGATTTTGTTATGAAGCCAGCGAGTAATCTTTCCCAACATTGGAAAAATGTGCAACAGACCAGCAGAGCAGATAACATATGATCTGGAAAGTCTTGCTGAAGACCACTCATGCCTTTAAATACAAAAACTTGCATTAAGGACATCTTTCATCACAAGCTTTATTGAATTTTAAAGCACACCAGAATCCCTAGGGTTATGCCAACTGATACGCCTTCTCCTCTTGCAACAGCAGCTGTTTTCATTATTTCATTGTTATATTGCTTTAGAAAAATGCTGCAGGAGCACTTTAAACTAAACAGATAGGCAGGCATCACCCTGCAAATACAACAGTAACCCAGCAATTTTAATACTGTCAGTATCTCACAACTTATCAGAGTATTTCTATAAAGGAAACTTTCAATACAGACAGATTGCCTGAATGAACACTCTTAAAATGAAGTTCCAAAACATCATTTACCCTAAGGGTTAGGAGTAAAATTTTAAGAACTTCCTGAAACAGTTCAAATTAAAAACTTGTTTTTTGATAAGAATTTCTATGTGACATGTACAAACAGATGACAGTAGGTTGTAAACTTTTAAAAAAAGTTTAGAAACCAATAATCAGGAATCAAAAATAATCTCATTACACACTGCTAGAACAATAAACTTAACTATGGAATCAGCACATTAGCATTCATAAGAACTCTCCTGGACCTCTACTGAGAAATATTATCTTGTTGCAGTATTTTACCCTCCATGAGATAAATTATAAAATATTTACTAGATAAAAGATAGTGAATAGATGGTAGTGCCTTATGTTACAGTTAGTTTTATAGGAAAAGTTTCCTAAGGATGTTAACAGAAGCAAATTATCTTCCTAAAACTAGCCAATTTTCTTTATTCCTTCTCCTTTCCTTTTTTTTTATGCCATATTTATGACTGAAGAACCCTAGGTAAAAAACAATTTACATCTTCTCAGTGCAAAACACAGTGAAGTAAAGACAAAATGTGGATGTTTATACATGTTCACAGATGATTTCCATCTTCCTTAAGTGTCTAAAGCACAACAATGTTAAACAATGCTTTGAAAATGGGAAATCAACTCCTAGGGGAAAAACTAAAGAGATGCCATTCCCATCCCCACCCATATCACTACCTTCATCCTGAAAAAGGTGATGCTGGTCAGCAAATCCACTGTAGACTTTAGGTCCTGCAGGCGTTCACGGCTGCTGGCTGGGAAGTTATTCTGTTGACAGAAAAGGGAAATCCTGTTGGAAAGCACAGCCAGATCCATGCAAGGCTACAAGCATGTGCTAAATAAGGAAACTGTCTTGGAAACATTTCCTGCTCAAGAAGCTTGTACCAGTCAAAACAATGCTCAATAAATAAGGCCTTTTTGCTGCAGGAGCTTATCTGTTTGCTTAATTAAATAGATTCTCATAAGAACGCAAAGTCCATGGATGCCAGGAGACTGACAGCCCTCGGCAGCAGGAAATCTCTCCTTGGCTGTTGAAGAAGCAGGTTGGGAACAGCCTCACCCCTGGCAGCCCTGGCCTCTTGCCTGAGGTTGCCTGTGTGGGCCCTTTCCTTTTTGCACTCACTGCTTGGTGTTTTGGCTTCCCTTCTGAGATGCTGAGAGATGTGGTGTATTAAAAACCTCTCCAGAGAAACAAAGTGGTCTGAGAAGGAAAAATGAGCACCGTTCCCTCTAAGAAGATATTGTAACCACTCAGCCACCTGTAAGACTCCATCTGCCAAGGTAACTTATGCATCCTTCAGTGCCTCCTTCCCTCTAATGCATTTATTTTACACACCCTTCCCATCACCCTGCTGTCCACAGCCATACACGCCTTCCTCTTCCACTCTCTGGCTCCCACTGAAATTAGAAGTCTTGTCCCTTCCATATATGACACATATTTGTGTATGTGCACATATGTATATATATGTGTGTAAATACATATGCTGAATGCAGAAAGCTTCGCTTCTTGCATGAGATCCTCCCTTCCTGACCTCAGGCACTGCACCCTTTCCTACACTCCCACTCTCTCCAACCTGTGTCCTTTAACTGCATTCATGTTCCTCAGCAGGGTCTTACATTAAAGCTGATATGATTCTTGGTTTTGCTGCAAGTACAATAGCAAAGCCAAGCTTCACTTGGGTAATCTCTTCTTGTTTGCAAGTTCAAAAATTATTAGATATAAAGGTAAAAAAGGGCAGAGGAGAACAAGTGCTCACTTTTTATTGAGGACTTGCAGAAAAATACACAGTCTCTTGACAGTAGTAATTGAGTATTACTGCAGTTCAGCTAACCACTGCAAAGAATTTAATTTGCAGTTATTTGTAGATGCTCATTCCTAGATAACTCTCCTTTTAAGGTTAACTTGTCTACACATGGGCTCTCTGGAACTCAGGGTATTTATCAAAATCAAAGCCTTTGAAGGGTCAAGATCTAAGTACAAATCACTGGATGAATGTGGAATGCTATCTCCTGTCTTGAAAGCTGCAAACTAACACCTTTTCTTCCATAACTTAACCTGCCCTTCAGGGGTCTTAAAATAATTACTAAATGGTCTCAAATTGCTTCAGACATTTCTCTAAATATAATGGCAATTGGATAACACCTGAAATATTTAAACTACACAAATCTTTCCCGGTCCTTTATGTAAGACCTTACTCGTCTGTGCACAGGTCAGTTGCATTAGCCACTGAAAAGCAGCTTTTAATGAAGACCAAGCAAACAAAAAAGGCATCACTGCTACAGATTCCTATTGCCATACGTTGATAATTTGCCTTCTGCTACTCGGTGGCTCTGTTTAGACCTTCTCTTACTAGTACTGTAGCTTTAGAATAGCTCTTCATACAATATTCCTTTTATCTTCTTTTGCACCCTGCCCCTTTTCCTTTTTGTTTTCTCTTCCTACTGCACTTCTCTTAATCCGCTCATGTTTTTCTCTTACATATGTTTTTCTGCATTTCAGATGAATGCACTAATCAGAAGAGGATCTAGTTTAAAATAAATAAATAAAATCAAAGCTCACATTTGCCACCATTTTTACAATTTTCAATTAATTAATCACCAATTGAGATACTATGGCAAGGAAATTAAGGAAAAAAAAACCAAGTCACGTGATAAGACTATACTGACTCTGCAGTAGCAGAGGAAGAAAACAGAGGGTTTATGAAGCCTGTTAGACTCATCTCTTCACAAAACGTTGAACAGGACAGAATCTCAAACCTGACAATACATCTTGTAGATCCAAAGTTAGGGACAGTGATTCGAGTTTGGCAAACCTCAAATAAGTGACAACATGGCTGTGGGTCCTCTAAAATATTTCTGTCATACTAGGGGAGAACAACTCTATTTTCCATTTTTAGATGACACCTGAAGGAGCTGATAAGAGTAATTAAAATAATTTAATCCAATCCAACTTGCATTTCTGGGAGAGTGTCAGAGATGAGCACAGTTCACAATCCTCAAATTATTTCATAAGGCTTGAGGAAGTTATAATGGAAAAAAAAAACATGATCCATGAGGAAAACTAAATGGTATATTTAAGTAACAAGTTTGTCATGACAATTTCTTAAGACACAAACTACACAAAAAGTTAGAAACATATGAGAAATCCAAATGGTGTGTTTCCCCTCTGCCCACCAGAATGCCTGAAAGGACTATATTTATTCTCACTCACCCTGTACATCGAGAGATCAATCCGAAGTGAATTATGAAGCTGGTCCAGAAGCTTCACAAATCGTTCTTTCTGTTGAGAACACCAATAAACATCACTTATCATCACTGTCCAATCGATGTTCAAAGTAAGCAGCAGGCTATCAGGTAATTAGTGTCAGATCTCATGAGAGCAGGAGGAAGCAGTATGGATACATGGCGTTGTGTAAACAGTGTTTTCTTTCAATTCTTGGATTTACTTTTAAACTGTAATTATTTCTGAAGTCTACATAATGTTAGAATTGTCAGAAAAAACACTCCATTATTACTCTGAAGTAGAGGCAGAAGAGAAACCCCTCTGATTTCTAGTCTGCAATTTACACCAAACTTGTATTTAAGAGAAAATATTTATTCAGGGATGGATAAAGTACAGCAGAAGAGAGTCTAATTCAGAGCAATAACACAGCTGCAAGATCTTATCTATTAGTTCAGTGACAAGTATTATAGGCTTCTTGTGACATATCTTCTTGAGGTCAGATTTCTCCACTGGATTCTGATTTGGCATTGTGAACACCTCCTCAATCTACTCATAAATTCTCAATCTGATGGGAAGCATAAGCCTTTCCAAATACTTTGCCAGCATACTCAGCTCCACCACCAGTTATGTCAAAAATATTTTAACCATTAGAGGGATAGACATTTCTTGTGGCTTCGAGTTTGTTTTTTCTTCCTTAAAGTAGTTGCTATTTTTAAAAATAAAGTTCTGAAATTACTAGATCACATGGTATATTTCTGCAACAGCATCAACAGGCAGAGTTTAGTACTGTTTGCTCATTCCATACCATCTGTGCTCTATTGTAATGTGAACATAAAGAATAAACATCACAATGCATTACACTGATTGGTAACAAAAATGCATGATGATGACGACAATAAACCCATGCTCTTTGTACAGTCTGAAAGAGTTTTACTGCTTCCAACTCCTCACAGATTTAATGTTCCTTAAACAGGAGTTATTTATTGAAAGGTGGAAGCACCGCAGGGAAATTACAGAAGTCCAGCTGTAACATCACCAAACACGCAAACATACCCCAAAATTGGAGGCTGCAAAGCGGTCCGAAGCAGACACGTTTGTGGAGGCAGTGGTGTGTGCATAATAAGCATTGATATTGGCAAGTAAGGTGCTCATCACAGCTGGCACGCCTGGGCACATGTATTTAGAAGAGAGACACGCAAAATGCCTGCAAAAGAACAGTTCTGTAAGTCATTCTGGTCTCCCTTGTGTAGCAGTACTTGACTTTATCCCTTTAATAGACCCCGTGTTCTGGCGGGCACTGATGAACAGATGCAAGTTGTTTCATCCCTTTACGCAGCTTTCCAGCATCTCAGAGCCTTTTTTCAGAACGATGCCATCTAGACAACAGCTCAAAATGAGAAATCCCTTCACTACAGACCTTTCTAGATCATAAACCAACTGTTTGCTGCCAACAGCTTGTGACTCCAGTCATACCCTGGGTCTTCATGCCAATTCCTAGAACCAAGCCTGACACAAGGTAATCTATATAACTTGCTGCTGCTCGAGGCAGACATGGGTTCTGAGGTGACATGAAGCAGCAGCAACTGCCTCAGAGAGGCACAGAGAGAGCACACACGCTGGTATTTCTGTGCTGCACTGATATGTGATTCCTTATGGCTGACCCTTCCAGCCTGCAGGAAGCATTCACGTTCATTTGCATTTTCCCATTCTCTCATTAAATGAAAGGAACCCTCCTTCACAAAATCTCAACATTATGCCAGGAGCACCCAGGCTTGTGAAATGATTAAATAATCAAAGAAAATCCATTAGACATACGAGGGGAAAAAAATAATCAGAACTTAAGAGGTCTTGTATTATGGGACATGGCAAGTAAAGTTCATTCCAACAGGCAGGAGAGTTGAGCTGTTTTTAAGCTGGAATCCTCCGAGCTCCCAAACGAAATCTGGAAGCTACTTTCCAAATGCAGCTTTCTCCTTAAGGGACTCACAGAATCATAGAATAGTTTGGGATGGGAGGGACCTTTAAGGTCCACCCCTACAGTGAACAGGGACATCTTCAACCAGACCAGGTTGCTCAAAATCCCCGACCTTGAACATTTCCAGGGATAGAACATCTACCACCTCTGGGCAACCTGTCCATTCAGGGTTTACACCCGCATTGTAAAAAATTTCTTCCTTTTATCTAGCCAAAATTTACCCTCTTAAAAGTTTAAAATCATGCTTGCTACATGATACTTATGTACCAGCTGGTCATCTAGGCACTTGGTAAATAAATATAAGCACATAAAATGGCTTTGTTTAGCTTTAAGAAGAGAAGGTGTGAGGAGTGGGGATCTAATCAGTGTCTTGACTACTTAGCAGAGAGGGGAAGGTTATAATCATAGAATCAATCATTAAGGTTGGACAAGACATCTGAGATCATGGATTCCAACCATTAATGTAGCACTGCCATGTTCACCACTAAATCATGGCCCTAAGTGCCACAGCCACACGTTTTTGAACACTTCCAGGGATGGCAATTCCACCATTTCTCTGGGCAGCCACTCACTGAGAAGACTGAGCCAGGCCAAAAGCCTTTTAGAGGGAGGACTAAAAGATAGGCAGCAGTATGCTGCAGCTACAGCATAAGCAATTCAAAGTACGATTTTCCAGTCTGGATTTTAACCAGGAATTTCTTTCCCAGAGTACTACAGCCTGAAGACAGGAGCCAAGAGAGGTAGCACACCTTCATCCTTGGAAATTTTCCACTTACTGAAAGAGCCCCGAGCAGTCTGGTCCAACTTCCAAGTTAGTCCTGCTATAAGTAGTGACTAGACCTTCAGAGAAACCTTCCAATTCTTTTCCATTTTGGCTTTAACCAATAGGCAGAAAAGCTGCTTGCAAGGTGACGTAAGAACAGTTCATAACTCATCCAAGGACCCATAACCCAAAACTTTCAGCTTCTAATGTGAAAAAGTTCACTTTTGTCTGCTACATATTTACATTTGAAATAAGAAATGAGCCAGGCACAGCACTACTAGTCTTTAAGAAGAACGACTAATCCTAAGTCCAAGTGAAAGTATAGTGACAAGGAAAAGGTTCTTTGAAGATGAAGAACTGCATTAGCCTAGCTCCAAAGAAGACAAATCAGTTGCTCCATTACTCAAACTTTCTATAAATGCCTTCAGCAGCACCTGGGAAATCAGTCACTTCAAAGGACTATAACAATTGCTGCAACAGTTGTGTAGGACAAATACTTTTGCAAAACCTCATCCCTTCTCACATCATCAGAAGTATTCATGGGAACCCTGAGCAAAATCTTTTTAACAGAAGAGTTCTCAAATAGGGATTTTTGAGAGTCTTAAAACAGGAATGTCTCAGCCACCAATAATAAAATATGGTCATTTACGCTAGTGAAGTTGGTGTAATTCCTTAGAATTAGTTTTAAAGGTGTTCACACAAAGTGTTGAGATAGAAGCTTAATTCCAGCACTTTGTCAGACATTAATTTCTAGACTTTGAGGAAACTGGTGATTCAGAGACAGGCTCACAGCAAGCCCCATAAGGAGCAGCTGTCACTGCCAAGCCTTCCATCACCAGCACACTTCATCATCTAAATAGTAAAAGTCACATCAGTTAGCTACACCAATTATGTGCACTGAAGACCACACAAAATGCGTCTTACGTCATGGCCTGGTATATTGATTCAATGCCGTAACGCATTGCAAATTCATCCACGATCTCTTGCGCTGTCTCGTCAAAATACACCTTCCAGGCATCATCTCCTTTGGCATCAGGGATCTTCACCACCCCATTCCCTTGCACATCTGTGAGATGGTGAAAGAGGTTCTGAAAGACAAAGCAGGAATAGGTTTGTATGTGAGGCTGCTGAGGCCTTTAAGCAAGATTCACGAAGATCTTGGAACTGCTGAGGTGATGGCACTAACACAAATTCCCTTGTTCTCCTCCTCTTTCTTTCCCCCTACCCATTCTGTGTTTTCTGCTTTTGCCTTCTTTTCTTCTTGAGTGCTCATAGCTGAATATTTTGCATGTGGACCTACAACTTTACCCAGCAAACATTGTGAACAATGCAGAACAGTGCTTCAGTGCTCTGAAACCACACACTAATTAGTTTCCTGAAACCTACACATTTCTGTCCTCGGAAAGAAATGTCTTGGACAACCTATTTAAACTAGCTGACGTTACAGCTCTGTATCAGCATTGTAATTATTATCATACAGCAGAACAGTCCAAGGAGTGGTTTTTCTTCTGAGAAGGATACCCTTAAGATCACCCCTAGCAACTAGACACTTGCATTATTATTCATCATAACCTTTCACTTTATCTAACACTACAAAAGTTTTCAGCTATCATTGCTGTGCAGAAATTGCACAATCAGCTCAGTGGGTTTCTCAGTTATCCTCAAATTCAAGACAGTTGCAGATTCATCAGCCTTTCAGACAGCTGGCTCCCTGCAGCAAGGGGTGCAAAAGTCTAATGATCTCATTAGTAGCTAGAGGACTGTGCTTTACACTACTATTTTTCCTGATTAAATTATACTTGCTGTAAATCATCTTCATTTTAGAATACACAAATGAAAGAAGGGGATACTTAAAATGAGACCTATTTGCAAAAAAACAGCAGCAAGTGATCATGGATGTTCAAAGGAAAAAAAAAAGAAACAGCTTATCAAACAGAAGCCATCACTGAATTAAAAAACAAATATGTATTGAAGGAGACAACGCAGCCTACTAAAAGAAGCCTACTAATGTTTTTTCTAAGCTCCATATCTGTCCCATAGACAGCTCCTTGGTAAGGCTGGAAGACACCACAGGACTCATCCAGCCCAGTGTCTGGATAAATATGTTGTTCCTGTTGATGAACGATCTACTCTGTGATGCAAGTGTCCTTCTTGTCTAAGATGAATTTACTTAAACCTCCCTGGACTTTAGGATATTCTTGTATAGAGGGCTCTGACTACTCTTCCTTATTCAGGCACTGAGTTTCACCCTGCCACCCGATTCTCTTTGACATAGGTAGACTGGGCACAATGCATCTCTCCAAGGTAGGGTTATTCCTTTAGTCCTTTTCCTAAGTCATCTTTGGGTTTCTTCCAACTTCTGCAGCATTGTCTCCCCAGCTCAGCCCATCCTGAGACAGGTCGGTACCCAGTAACCTCAGCTGATCTTCTGTTCCCCAAAAGCACAGTTCTGTTTCCCCAAGCTGTTGTACATAACTACACACCAGTGCAGCAGAACAAAAGAATTTATACCACCAATATATGCATCACTCAACAGCCAGAAACAAAACCCTCCACAATCATAATTTACCTACAAAACATTTTAGTATGCATCCTCTAAAGACATTGCTCCAGTACACATTGAAAACATCACTCAAGGAATTTCAAAGGTTTCTCCACATTAAACTCATCTTTGATTCTGAGTGGATCCAATGCCTCATCTCTGCCTAACAGTAGTACAGCTGTGACATGGAATGGACTGAGCCAGCCAGCCCCCAGCATGGGGGACACAGCCTAAAGCTGCCTTTGCCTTTCTGACAAATGCAGGTCTGATGATTCACTGCGTTACCAGGCCTGCATAGCAGGGAAAGCAAAGCTCACCTAGGGCAAAGTGGCACATTCCAGGGAAATGAATGTCAGAAAATTGCTTTTTCAGTAGTCAGAAGGAACATGGTGATGTTCCCGCCTCTTACCTCGTGAAGGCAAGTGTACTGAATATGATATGGAGCCACCTTCTCCTCGCCTTTGATCTCCACACTGATTTGCAGACGAATAGCCCCGGACACTGCAGACTTATCTGTTCTTTTCTCTAGAAGGAAAAAAACATCAGCAACTATATGCATTGTTCATGTTCAGAGCACAGACATCTTGGGGTGACAACACTGGCAAAGAAACTGCTGGAAGCTCAGGCTGAGTCATCTCAGAGAAAACTTTCTCTTTTCTTTCAAAACATTGAATACTAAGTAGACATCAGCAAAACAACTGCCATGATACACCCTCAATATGACACATCTAGCTAGAACTATGTACATTTTTAGACATAAGACAGCCTTTCCATCAGCAAATGTGCTACAGGGTCTTGGATTCAGTCAGCTGAACTAGAACCACCAAGGACAGATTCCTTTCCTGAGAACAGGGCTGAATGATGTGGAATTCTTCCCTAACTTCACCATAGCCCTGAACTCCTGGGAATTGCTGGCTGTTCCTATCAAGAAGATTTTGGATCTCCTACAACTATTACTGTGCCTGTCAACTCAGCACCATTTGGTTACTTGCTAGTACTTTCCTCAACAGTCACTGGGAAAGGTCTCAACAACCTGCCAGCCCAGTGCAGTGCACTTGATGGTTTTATAGTCAGGCAAAACGTTTGTGTTAAAACAAAACAAAAAAAAGGATGTATGTAAAAGGGCAGTATGCCTCCAGCACAGGTGGAATACAGTCCTGCCCCAAGCATTTCACCCATTGTACTTTTCAATGCCTGACAGACAAAACTCATCAACCCTCTGACATGTTACACTCCATTTTATCTGGGATAAACTTTGCAACTGCTCTGCAGTGGCATCATGCATGTACCCTTTGAAACCATGTAAGCTTTTTTTTATTTCCTTTCTTGCAAGTTGTCCATATGCATCCAAGTGCTATCAAACATTCCCAAACTAACACGTAACATTTTCAGTCCCAAAGCCCTGCTCACCAAGGTTGTACCACACATCCATTTCTCCGCTCAGAGTACGAACTTCAATGATTGTCTGCCCCAGGAAATCATCTGACTCGCGTTTCAGTCTCTGCTTGACACGAGACTTGATGTCATCATCTTCATCCCACACTCGCACCTTGATCCGGTCAGAGGAATTATGGCACTCACTGCAAACAAGAGAAGTGTAATTTATTTAAGAGTGCATAATGCAGCCAACATTTATATGCGACACGCTTCGCGTTCCTCTTGACCCATTCATTCAACATTAGAGGGATGTATTAGCAAAATCTATTAGCAAAATGTAAACAATGCCTGTTTATTTAAAAGTGGAGCATCTGGTATGAACTACTCAACAACCTCTTGGTGCGCTCTAAATGCTCCCGTGACATGGCAGATACTGCACTCCAGCCCTGACCTCGACCACCAACTTCACACTTACTAAGTGGTTGTGACTCTCCTGCTTGTCCTCACTGTCAGCAGCAGCTCCCCAAACTTGGGAATTCTCTTCACAGCTGACTGTGAAGCCCACAGAAACCTGGGGATAGCTAAACTGGTAAATGCTTTCATATATCCCCCAGAAATGACGATGAGCATCTCACTGGTTTCAGTAGCTCACTCCATCAATGACCCTCTGTTCAGCTGTAGGTGCTAAGGGCTACCTGTATTTATGCAGTATCTAGGACAACGCATCAAGGTCTGTGACACAAACCCCTCACGCTGGTTTCTAAGAAAAGGATAAATAGCTCAGGTGGAGGTAGATCTCTTACTTCAAAATAGTCACAAAGCAGTAGTGTATGAATGCACAATACATTACAACCAAATGATGCACATACTGCCTGAGGGGAAAGGGTGGGGTACAGTAATTACAGCATTGGCATTTAATGACTAGAATTGATTCTGCCCATTATTCACAGCTTAGACTGATACTTTGTGCTCTGAGCAGATCAATAATGACATTTTCATTAAGAGAAGTAGTTTACTGTTTGATGAATTGGCACCCTTCAGTTTAATGCACAGGCAGAATTTGCAGACTCTCCCTCTTCTTTAGGTGTTCGCCTTTTGTAGATCCAAAAAAGCTCTTGGATGACAGAAGTGGGTAGAAGAACTGTATTATAAGAGCTCTGCTCATTTACAGGGCATGCAATAAAGCAATTTGAATGCTCATATGAGACCATGACAAGGGTGATTACTCACCATAACCACTACAAATGTCTACCCTCAAGCAAATAGAATATATGAAAACAGGCAACTGCTGCTGAAGGCCTGTTTTCCAGCCTTTTTAACATTAACATGCTGCATCTGTTGCTAAGCAACAGGGAGAAAGAAGAAATGGGTCAGAAGAGATCTGCTAAGCCTGGTCAATAGGATATGGCAGTGACTGGTATGAGCATGCTCTCTCCCAAGAAACCATTTGGGCTCTTACTGCCACCACTGTGATTTAGGACAACATTTAACAGATGTCCATGCAGCTCCTACTGATTTTTCCAGTAGAGAGGGATAGCTGGGAATTATATGGACAAAGTTAGAGGCGATTCCATGCAGTTCTGATCACAGACAGAGCACATCACTGCTCCCTGTCTTTGCTTTACAATCAATGCTGTATTTAGAGTTCAGAAGAGAAGAGATCCTATGTTTGTCTCCTGGCTTTATTCTCCTCTCCCTCCTTTTTTGCTGCAAGAACATCTTCCTTAACAAAATCATGCAGCCAAGCGTTCACAAGCAGGGAATTCCTGCTACAAGGAACTTGCTGTTCCTTGTAGCTCTCAAATTTATCTGAGTACATTGCCATATTTACCAGCAACACAGTGTAACCATGCAAAAGAAATCCTCTCTTCCTGACATGGTGTGCTAATGTACAGCCTGGCAGTTTTGTAGAGGCTCAGTGTTGAGAAATGCATGGGTGCCTAAAAACACAGACTAGCACACACTGCCATTTACAAAGCATCAGTAAGTTAAGTCCTGACTTCTTTAGACCTCACCTTCTGGTGTGACAGCTCTTCGTTAGGAATGTTTTGATCTTGTTTCTTTGCTACCAATGGTCTTTCCTTAAAGAAAACATTCACTGTTCAGACCTAAATCTAACTTAGGCAGTCCCACATGCATCATCCCACGCTCCTGAGGTGGCTGGCTATCATCCTTCACTCGACTACAGTAGCATAACTCACTGCTAAGTGCTACAGGAAACTTTCCAGTACCAATTACTGAGCTACTGAAGCTTCTATTTTACCACACCTTTCTCTGCTGTTTTTAAGAGACTGCTCAGTTTGTATTCTTTATACTGGTCCCATGCCAGAGAGTGAGTTTTATCACTTGCTCACAGCATCTGAAAGCCCTGAGCTGGTGGCTCACCATAAAACATCTAGGTCTGTAAGAACCACAGTCATTGCTTTCAGTGAAGTAAAACAAGTGTATCAAATCCAGTTTACCTTCCAGAGAGCACCCCAAAACAGAACGATGAATACTGGGAGACTTGGGCTTGCTGATTGGTAGCAGTTTTCTAATTAATTAGTTAGTTAGTCATTAGTTAGTTTTCTAACTAATGACATAGCTTCCAATTTGTGACAGCATCACGACTCTGTAAGACTGTGGCTAACAAGCTCTGCTGCTAGAAGCTTTCCCCTTCATTAGTACAGGAGCTCGCACATTTCTCAAGATGCCTGCCCCACTTCTTGCTATGTTTTTATGAAGCTTGATTTCACTGTGTGCACACATGCGTCTGTCCACCCTCCCACAGCCGAGCTCCCACAGCTTTCCCAAGAGGATTCAGAGAAGGAAAGTGACCCCACTGAAAGTAAGAAATTACCAAATGCTTTCAGGTTCTCTTCAGAGTGTGAGAGACTGGAAACCACGTTTGCTATGTACACGGCTCAAAAAACTGTCTCTTTTTTTTTATCCATATCATCTTTATGTTTACAGTGGTGCCACTTTTACACTTAAAGATACCAAATAAAGTAATATTTTCCAGAAACAGCACATCAAAATTTTAAGAAAAATTAAAATCAAATACATGGCGATTTTACTTTTTTTTCCCCATTAACTTTTTCTGCCTGAAGCCGGTGGCTGCTGCAGAGGAAGCAGTTGAGCTTGGTTCTGCTGACTTGCTTTTTATCCCACTCTCTACCTCCATTCTCTTCTACCGCTTCTGTCTTACCCAGCAGCAAAGCCCCAGTACCCACACACATCCCCTGCACTGTCAATATTTGGGTCTCTTCCCATGCCCAGCTAGCAACTGGGCTGAGGGGAAGCACGCGAGCACACGAAGCTGTAGTTAATTCTGTTCTGCGCACACAGTGACATGCCCACACACACGGCAATTAGTATATTGGTGGCTAAACAGAACAAGTAACTGTTGAATTTACACTATAGTTCCTCCCACAATGAAGTTAGTAATTTGCATCCTTCTAATCCAGCTCTAACTTACAAAAAAAAAAAAAAAAAAAATTGTAGAAAGTGATTCTTAGTTGTGAGATCTCTGCCCACCTTGGGCCAAATTGGCTCAGATGATGTCAGGGGTCTGGGACAGAGTATTTAATGTGCCTTGTCTCCTCCAAAATGTGGAGAGAAAGAAAAAGGAGAATGACCAGAACACCACTTTTGAACCAATGATTCGTACTTTGAAAGCAAAAACACCTAACAACATTTGTGCTGAATTTGCTAATTTTGCTTTGTAGAGCTGACAGGCTAATAAAGACAAAACAAAACAGAACAAGTAGATTTAAGCAAGAACAGACAATGAAAATGAAGGATCAGAGGAAGTAACAATATTTTGCAGATTTAAAGCTAGGTTGAAGCCCAGAATTAAGTAATTTTATTGTATTTTGATATTAAAAAATATTTATGGTTCAAAGAGTCCAGTGAATGTCTATATGTCCATATTCTGTGAGCAGTTTCCTTTCAGTGTCATGGCTGATGCAGCTCTCAAGAAGGGCCTGTAAACTTTCACAGTCTGGTGCAGTGGACATTTCAGAGAATGACAGAGAAAAAGAAAGAAAGAAAGTGCAGAGCTGCTTGCAGAAATAATGGATGAGAGAGCAGAAGCCAATACTTTAGGACCTGTGATCATTTTAGGA
This sequence comes from Pipra filicauda, assembly GCF_003945595.2. Lineage (NCBI taxonomy): Eukaryota > Metazoa > Chordata > Aves > Passeriformes > Pipridae > Pipra > Pipra filicauda. The sequence continues at coordinate 9,895 of NW_024104658.1, read as the reverse complement.
GGACAGTTTTGCTCCTGAGGAGCACGGCTTAAAAAAAAAAGCAGAAGCGATTTTTTTGGAAAATGAGAAAGGAAAATGAGAAAGTTTAGTCACCAGTATGAGAAGGTCCCATAAAAAGTTATAACAACATACAGAGAGAGCAGGAAAAAAAGTTGTTTGGGGAAATAGTGTGGCTAAAAAAGTCGGAAGATTTGAATATGGTTCAAATGAAGTGTCATGACATGGCAGCTCTGTTGTGGCCAACCTCAGTGGGAATGGAAGGTAGAAAACTTCTTAGAACATGTTCACTTTTAAACAATGATAAGACTCATCTACTGGGGAGAAGAAAGGACAGGGGAGAAAACACCACAGGCAAAATTGGAGTGGTAAGAGAATAGAGGAAAAATCCTTAGTACCTTAGAAGTTAAGCACGACAGCACAGTAATATGCCCTGAGAGCCAGTTGTTGCTAAGAACAAAGAAATGAGTTTTCTGTTCTTACTGTCATGAAGCTCTTTTCTTAGCGGAACAAGTCTAATCATTTGCTGTTACCCAATGCTACAACACCAACTGACAAATTAATGGTGCAGTTCTAACTACAGAGAGCAGATAAAGTGATTCTGAGCATTACACCCTTAGTTACATTAATTCAGCTTTCCAAAAGGTGCTTGCCGCAAGACCTCAACTCTGCGATCAAATTTAAGTCTCACATTGGTAACTGAGCAGGGAAACAAGTGGTATTTTATCAGAGTGCCAGTTTCAGTATCTGTGGCACCTGGAGAAAAAAGAAAGCAAGGAAAACCGGATGGCCCCTGCAACACAGTGAAGGGAGGCTGAGGGGCAGAGTTGCAGTGACATTTATAAATACAGTGGTCTCAGAAGGGGAAGTCTAAAATACAGCTCTGGAACAGTCACATATAACCACAGAGATAACTGAAAGATGCTGAGCTTGACAAGAGGCTCAGCAATTGAAAGGAAAATTGGGGAACGAAATAGAAGCTTTCGTGTGACAAACCAGTGGTTAGCTGAGCAATAGCACCATTCCCAAAGGATTAACAGGAACGTGCACCATGTGGGCTCTGCATGTCCTAGTAAAATACTGATTATCTGCTTGCAGGAGGCACTGCATTTGTTTTAACTCAGTTATTCTTCTGCAGTGAGAAAGAATAAAACATGCCTCTTGCAAACTGTTCAGTGACAATGTAATCTGTTCCAGGCAATGATTTCATACCCACCATTCAAAGCCTCAGACACAGCTGCACTCAGACCATCCAACTTCAAGGGGGTATTACTGTAAAATGAACGAGTTTTGCACCCAGGCCAAGAAAAATGTCAACATCCTGTTTGAATCCAGTAACCTGTAGTGTTCATAGTCATTAAAGACTAAGATGTTCCCTGAATAACAGGTACAGACCAGCAACCTCCAAACAAGCCCAGAGCTCTCCCTTTAAAGTGGAAACTCTGTCCTGCGGTCAAGTTTATCCTCCTAAATGCTGTCTGCTATTGTAAACCATGCAAATGGATGCTCAGTTTCAGCCTTTATAAAAAAAAAAGATGCCAGGAACCCTGCAATTTCCACTGACAGTCCAAAACACAACTAAATGGGGAATTACTGTCTTGTTCTAATTGCACTGAATACGGCAAAAATAGCTTCCCTCTAATATTACTGGACTGTTTCCTGAGGAAATGAGAGTTACACAGACTTGTTATGAAAGCTTCTAAATTCCAACAACTTTTGTGAAAAAATAACAGCTAGATGGAGAAGAGAAACCCATACCAGCTGCTGTCCCTGGAAAGCCTGCAGCCAGCTGGCTCCCATGGACCAATCCATACAGACAACTCGGAATCCAGCTGCGGGCAGGACACTTGCTGCCTTCTGTCCAGCCAGAGTTCAAGGCAAGGGAAGAGAGCTGAGGGCACAGGGGAGAAGGCATCTGGCAAATGAAGGAAGCCACCTATAAGTCTGTTCATCATAACTAGAGGAAAGAAATTGGGGTTTACTGCAGAAGGGAAAGGGATGTAAAGCCAAGGGAAGCAGGGTGTGTGCTCACAGAACAACACGTTTGTATTGCAGGAATGGCTGAAGCTTTCCCCATCAAGCTTCCTGCTGCCAGGCACCATATGTGCAGAGACTCTGCATCAAGCCAGCAACACTTTGAACTTGGCAGAAAAATCAACACCTTATATTTTCAAAGGTCTTCAAACTCCAGTGAAATATACAAAAATCTCTCCATAACAACACATTTCCTAAAGCTACAGATGCAAACATACAAAGAGATAATTTTCAGAAAGAAACAGGACCTGGAAATCACTTGCTCAGGCAACAGAAATACACTGTGAGAACTGGTCATTAAGCAGATGTCTACAGTTACACAGGCTAGTAATGACCTAAATAGCACCTATAATGGAAACCCAAAGTGCTTTCAACCTTGTCTTTTCTAAAATACGGTTCTAAATCTGGACTCCTAAATTGGGTCAAGCCTTCCACAACATTTTTTTTTTCCTGAGAATATATGGGAAAGGAACAAAGCCATTTTTAGGAAGAGGTATTTAAGTTAATATACTTTTCCATCCATCACTGTGCATAAGCACAAAAAAACCCAATTCGAAATAGGCTACTGCTGCCTTAAAAATTTAAAACTTGTTTAAGCTGCTTTTAATAAACTTCACTGAGTCTGTAGAAAGAACTCTATCACTCAGCTGTACGTAGTCTGCCTTAATTCATGCCATGGATTACAATAACAATGCTATAATTATAATGACTGATGCACAGAGATTTCTGGCTCTATATCCAACCTTTGAAAAGACACTGGAATTGTGTTCATATAAAAGGCACTGTGCCTAATGAACACCAGCTACAAACAAGTCCACCAAGCCAAACAGAAAAGGAATAGCAATAGCTGACATGCATATTAGTAACTGACCTCTCTTGCTCCTGTTGAAACGTTAAACCATTTTGAACACCAAACTTTTCATATGTTTACTGCAAGGCTTTCAATAACCACTAGTACACCTTTCTCTCACTATAAGAAATTAACTTCTTTCTAAGAATGAAAGATACCCCCCTGCCAAAGCCTTTAAATTTGACAATCTCTTGATTGTCCTGACAATCTCTTATAAAAAAGCTTGGTATGTAGTGGGTATTTTTGGCTTGCATATGTTGATTTAAATTTCCATTTCATTATGGGGTAGAAAATTTTAGAATTTTCTAAAGAGTTGTAAGCTGCAAAAAGATCCATAATTTCAAAATAGAAAGATGGACGTGTAGAAGACCAGTGCTGCACACACTTCTAAATGACTCTCTCCTCACCCAGCAGAAGAGGAGCTTTGACACCTACTCATGAAATGACACACTGAATCCAGAACTGAATGCTCTCCTGCCATCAGTCTGGACACTGTGCTCCTTCCCTGCATGTCCCCCTGGGATTCCAAGGAAATTAAGACAACACCTATACCATAGGCAAGACGGAAAGTAGCACCAACTCTAAAGCCCAACAGCATGTTATCTGCTGAATCACAGTCATGGCGATGAAGTCTAAACAGCGGCACCGTTAAAACTGTGACATTTATCACGTTGTGCTATCTATCTTTAAACAGAGTATTTGTTGAAGCTCCTAAAATTAGAAGGGAACACACTGCAAATACCATGGTAACTACTTGGCATGGTAAATCAAGGTCCTTAAGGCTCCCACACAGACTTACTGCTATTGTGACTAGAGTTATTCAAATGGCACCTAAGCATACTTACTACTTACCAAGCAGCAATGTTACCTTGGATTAAACTAAAAATAAAGTCAAGGGCTTACTAGCCCAAAATAGCACTAAGATTTTTCTGACGTTAATGAGTAGCTCAAAACTGCTTAAAAATAATTTTGTTTGTACTGTACACCGCAAAGACAAAGCTGCGCTGATATAACTCTGATTTTAAAACACAAACAAATTGCATTTTGCAGAGAGATCAACCACCAAGCAGTTTAGGGAAGAACAGGGAAATAAAAGAAGGAAGGTAGGAGATGGTAAGAAGGAAGAGCTTACATCTTAAAAGGAAATAAAGATCTTTGAGATCAAATGAAATCATCCAGAATCTTCAGAAAACGCTTGCTGGATTTCATGTCTCCATTTTGTTTTATAACACGTTCAATGACAAATTGAGGGTACTGTTTACTTATCCAATAAAAGCAGGATGGAACAATGTATTCCGAGTGTAGCTCATATCTAAAGAATTGTGCCTCCGCTCTTTGCTTTCGATTCAGACATCAATACCTTGGTCATCTTGAAAGCTCCCTCAAGAAACAATGGCTCCCTCAAGTTATTGTTAAATTGATTTTCCAAAACTGAAAGGAGAGACTGCTGGTGTGACAGACAACTGACAACTAATTACCTTTAAATTTTGTTGCCGAACACTAGTAGCAGGTCACAACAACATGTCACAGGAAGTTTGCTTAGTCTTTTACATGAATTTTACTCTCATATTACAAAGAATTTTGTTAGCCAGGAACAATAGTCACTGACTTAAATATTTTCCTTTCTTTCTAGCATTCTCTAGAAACATCAATATAGAAGTGTTCAGAAGGCAGACAATTTGTATATACAAAAGGAAGACCGATGGGATAAATAGGTGTGCACTACATACATTGTTAAAGATGTCAACCCTCCACACGAACACACACACACAGAGTAAAAATAGAACCATCCCAGATTACAGGTGATGTGGGAATGAATTCTGACAGAGAAGACATAGCTGTCAAAGCATAGACTGTACAAACAGGTAAAATGGGAGTGAGAGTCAAGAGCACTCACAAGTAAAACTTCTCTTCCCATACAGGGTTCAGATTCCCAAAAATCGTTTTTGTCCTCTTCTTTGTTTTACCCACTTGAACGGTTACATATGGATCGCTGGACCCAGTCTTGTCTTTGGCCTGCAGACCCTGAGCACACACCACTGAAAGGAAAAGAGAAGGGTTACCACCACCATGCAACAAGACAATGTGGCTGAACACCATGTGAAGCAGCAGCTCATAATGGCCAGAGAAACAGGAATATCACTCATGAGAGCATTTCTGATGAGCCTCAGCTTATGGCGCACTACAGTGCCTGCAGTAGCAACATCTCCATGTGCTACCTGTATGTACACTGAGCAGAAGGAGACACAGGTCAGAGGAGCCCTTCCTCTCTGTTCTCCCTACCTTCACACCAACTGTCTCTAACTTCAGGCTCCCGAGTGAGACCAAGAGAACCCATGACTCCCTCACTTACCGGTGATCGTGATCTTTGCTGACCATTTTGAGGTGCCATCGAGCACACTCTGCTTCACTGTCTTCATCTGCTGCGCATGTGTCATTTTGCTCTCACAAAACACATCTCTGATCAAGTCAAAGATCTCTGGTTTGTTCCGCTCCCGGATTTTCATGCGATCCTTCATTGCCATGATGAAATTCTGGGTTCGGTCTTCAGCTCCGTGCTTCGAGCTCTTCTCCGCTGCTCCTGTGCACCAGGAAACATGCAATGCTCATCAGAAACAAACAAGCACAAGATCGTGTTTCACTGTCTGGACAGCAGGATCAAAGCTATGAGTTACCCTCCACATCATGGCTCTTGCTATTTTACACTCATTCCCCCCAGTTTCAACATATGCACAGTGAATCGGGACCATTTGGAGTTGAGAGGGGATAGTTCCTCTATAATTCGGGATCAGATTGCTCTCCTGACAACAGGCTGATTTAATACCCTTACAGCTGAGGAAGACTCAGAAATGAGGTTCTTACATTAACAGCAGATATCAGCATGCCCCCTGCTCTCCTCATCTTGCTTCGAATAAATAAATCCCTGCTTGGGCAAGTGCTAAGAAGAGGACATAGGACCCCCATTACAAATAGTATCTATGAGCTTGTCTCAAAGCTGCACTTCAGCACCACTGAAGAGAAGTTCAGATGGCTCAACACTGTTGGCATTTCCTACCCACGTGCGCCACACGACTCCCTGTTCAGCACAGAGTCACTGCAAATCTCTGCCTCATTTTGCCTGGAACCACCCTGTTTGGATCAGGCATCAAGCTGTAGACACACAAAGTGCCTCTCTGGATGCCACTCTATTTTATCAATTTGTATGGAGACAACTCAAATCATCCATTTCTAGAATTACACAGGTATATTAACTATAACAAATACCTTTAAGGTAGCAAATTCAATAGTTAAAACCTTGAGCCATCATAGGCATGGGGCACTAGTACAGTATCCAGCAGCTGGAAACACAAGAGCCAGGTACAGAGTCTGTAACTGCATAGGTATTCAACTGGATCTGGAAAAAAAGAACCCTTGGACGCTTGCATACTGCTTACAAAATTTAGAAGTTTATAACATTATGAGATAAGACTACTCCCAGAACTGACTGCTTCCTACTCAATTTTGACAGTCATTTTTACTGTCAAAATTTAAAGACTGACTATTGTGTCAGATGTGAGACATGCATTAATGAAAGCACTGACATGAGCTAACAGAGCAGATAACTCAGGTGTGAAATGAAAAACAGGAACACAAGATTGCACACTGCCTCTCTACCCACTGTCTGCAGCAATTTCAAGTTATGATCTTAAATCAGATTAAGTTAGAATGCTACAAAAGTCTTGTGAACACACTCAATCATAATCCTTCTCTTTAATGTACCTTGCTTTTGCTTGTTTTTCTTCTCCAGGATAGGTTAATTAAAGCAAGCTTAGTCCTAGAAAAATTATTTTCATTCAGATGTTCACCAAAATTAAATTACCTTAAAAAATATGTATTAAAGCAGGTATAGGTGTGTGCAAAGGGAGCCACTAATCACAAAGATACATAAAACTGTTTTCTTCCAGAAGAAGTGGGCAAATATGATATCTGGAGCACCTTTAATATAAGGTATTACAGTTTTGCATATGAAACTGTTTCAGCAGGTAGAGACTAAATATGAACAAAGTATATATTTACACTCACACAGGACCCCCAGCAGGACAACATAACAGGCAACCTTGTCAGCAGGTTGTTGTCAACAGGGAGCACAGTGACTAGTGCTGCCTGAAGACACCCATGTCTAGGGCCCTCACTCTAACACCTTTCACCATGACTCAATTCACTTCAATAAAGAAACAAAACTCTATTATAATTTCCACCATCCACACCAAAGAGAACAAAAACACAGTTTGGAAAAAACTGTGGCCGCTGAAGTGTCAGAAGTTCATTCAGGACACTGCATAACAAGGCATGCTATTAAGGACCTGGGTGTAAAACAAGCCATAATTTTACATTACCTGAGTATTTTTTCATTTCTCTTGCTAGAGGCTTGATGTTCAGTATTTAATTTAGTACAATAAAATGTACATGCCCCAGAGTTTCCTGTTGTTGGCTTAAGATGAAATGAAATCAAACACTGGAATTAATTACGCAGTCCCTGCTGTTTCTACTCACCGGTGATGAACCTAACATTTATTAAAGGAATATGAAACCAAAATTATACCAGGGGCTATACTTTGAACTTCAGATAAGAAGTGCTATTCAGTTTTAACAGAACTAAGTCTTCTGGGGATGGAGGTAGACTCTATACTGTATATGCAGAGCTACAGAAAATTACTGGGAAATCAGGAAAGGCCAAACTGAGCAATTTGCCTTTCCCGGCTGGAATTCTGAAATCTGTTGTGATCCAAAGAAACCAGCTGTGCCCTGACCTTTCTGAGTTTAAGGAAATTAAGAACCTAATTCAAACATTAAGAGTTTCTGTTATGCATGAGAGGAATGCTCCATTTCTGAATAATTGTTTAAATAAATTACTAGCCAGGCAGCTTGTGAATATAAATGTTTCCCTGTCCATCAGTGAGTTGGGACAAGAACTACCATAGTTCTGGGGTAGCATGATCTGCATCACTGCCTTAATACAAACACCCCAGAAGCCTCAAATGGTGCTTTAGAATGCAAACTTGGACAAATGGAGGAATTCTAGTTAAAAACAAGCTTAATATCCCCACAATCTGCAGATACCTTGCACAGTGGATTTATCCCTCTGCAAGCCTAGCAGCAGTCCAGGGCACCCTGGATTGCAGGACATGTAAGCCATGTCACAGAGACCCCTAGAGTCCTCTCTTTAGTCACCTCCAAAGCTTGGCTCTAACTTCAGAGGACATGCTGCTTCCCCACTCTGCCCAAATAATTTGCACAGATATGGTAGCTCCATTATTCCTTCCCTGATCGATCTTTCCCTGAGCTGCAGACACCTTATTTAACAATTCAGACTAATAAAGAACAGAGAATGTCTGTTCTGCTGTCTCAACAACACACTTTTAATTTTAACATCTGCTTCTTGGTACAAAACCAAGAGAATTTCCAAAACAACCACTGCGGGACTAATTAACTATGATGTATGTGTTTTAAACCCAAAACATGTCATTATACTGAATGGCAGAGGATGCTTTTCCTGGTGTTGGACTGGGATTGTGTTTCTTCAAGCTGCAAAGAGGGTTTTGGCCAGTGGATCAGCTTTTCAAGTCCTGTGAATAGCAACTGACAGGCATCTGAATATACAAGGAATGTGTACAGTACTACAGAAATGGTTCTGGGTTTTCTTTCTCTCTTCCTTTCTAGGACTGAAGGATGAGTGAATTTATGACTGGAAACAGAAAGCAAATATGTCTATATTGGGAATTGTATTGATACAGCTATTAGTAAACCACCAGTGCTGTTATTCTATGCTTTAACAAGAAAAAGTCAAGAAAGCAACACTGGCAGGATTGAAGGCAGCTGTTCAGTAGGCGGATAATGCTTAGAAATTATATATTCCTGAAACTTAAAATAGATATTCAAGTTTCAAATAAAGGTATCCCTTCCTCCCTCTGTGCAAATATTTTCCTACATAGAACTTTGGGAGCAAACAAATGTTCCTCAACATGGTGTCTAATCATCATTCAACCCAGAAGCCAAGATGATCATCACAGAGTGACTTAATCAGTCTCACTAACAGTCCACTCACTGACCTGGTCTCAGGACTGCAGCCTCTGAATTCACAGTGCAATACATACAAGTTTCTCACCCAAAAAGCAACAAACACACCTGCCTTCCAGTCATGAGTCAAAAGCACTAAACATGTCCAGAGGTGAACCCAGAAGTCAAAACAGTTCAAAAGCAGGGTATTTGGTAATGTAGTCCTGATGGCTTGTGTAAACTTCTCCAAGGTTTAGCTAACTACAGATTTCATGTTCAAGAGTAGTTTGAAGCTTGAGATCTCATTTCCTCACTTTCAAGACCTCCAGAGGACCAGATTCTGTTATCCCAAGACATTTTCTTTTCTCAGGTTTAACTGTAATCTACTGAGGACTAGATTAGCATAACTACAAAAAACACCCAAGACACAATTATAGACACGGATTACTATGGCTTTTCAAAAGCTAGCCCTGAACTGTACAGGCCTCTTTTACTGGGATCTTGCTAGCATAATGTCCTTCCCTTCCACCCACTTCACAACTACTTCTATGCATTTGTTCCTTGGTATCCTACACATCCATCCCCAAATTTACTCTTCCTTTGATATCAACGTTGCCCAACCCACTCTGATTTAGTTAGTACTACACCAGTGCTCAAGGCAAGAGATAAAATTCCTTTCCCAAAACCTTTGCATGCTATGGGGATGTTAAAGATCATCCTTCTATCCATTTTCAGCCAAGCAAGAAAGGAAATTATCCATGTAGCAGAGATTTCCACCACTTTCAAGAATAGCAGAAGGCTAAAAAGAGAGCACCATCCCTTGAGCAAGTTATTTATGAGCTTATGGTAAAAAGGTAAGAGCCCTATCATCAGAATAATAACTTCTCAGTGCCTACAATACTGCAAACCAGGTGGCTGGTTCCAGTTTACTGCACTTCAGACATCACCAGTTCATGGAACAGCCCTGCTGAACCAGTC